>NC_091549.1:3666899-3676899 GCF_042767895.1 Penaeus vannamei
TCTCTCTCTCTCTCTCTCTCTCTCTCTCTCTCTCTCTCTCTCTCTCTCCCTCTCCCTCTCCATCTCCCTCCCTCTCTCTCTCTCTCTCTCTCTCTCTCTCTCTCTCTCTCTCTCTCTGCATATTAGACCTTTTCACCCTAAATATAGCCTTGTGTTGCTGCTCACAACAATAGTCTTCTCTGGTGATTAGCTCTGCCTCTTCTTACACTATATTTTGTGGACATACGGTTTTTTGCCTTGTCATAGCACTGTTTTGCTGTTGAATCGATCTGTCAACTTGATCTCCATAAAACGCCTCTAAATCAACACCTCGAAAGCTTCCAAGCTGCTGATGCCAAGCTCTTCAAGGGTGCCACGTGTGAGCTGCATATATTACGAACACGTGTCATGGAGGGGTCGTTCCTAGCCTCCCCCCTCCCCCCCTCCTCCTCGCTGAGAATAATACTGTGGATAAACACTTGATTTTTTCTCTCATAAAGTCATCCATCCAGGTTTTAGTTCTTATCGCTTTCGAGCACCTGGTATTTTCACACAGTATGGTGTCCGTATACTTGAATTTTTATACTGGCCTTTAATATTCTCCATTGGTGACGATTTTTTATTCATGTTGGTGATACTACATTTTTAATACGGTATTGTTTTCTGAAATTCACATGTCATATGTTACGTTTTTTTTTAAGTAGACACAATTCACACCAAACTAGTATATATGTGCACACACAAACACACACACACACACACACACACACACACACACACACACACACACACACACACACACACACACATACATAAACATACACACACAGACATCTATATTTCTTTTGATATCTGCATGTTATAAAGAGAATAGATTTTAAAGTTCGAAAAATCTGTGTAAAAAAAAAAAAGAAAAAAATCCTTGGAAATAAAAATACACATTGTATGATGAGTACAATAAGAGATAAATAGTATAACCAACCCAAAATAAAAGAACAATTTCTCTCTATTTCCGATATTTTGATTTATGTGAAATACTCGTCAGTCTCCACTACTAACTGCCCTAACTACTTGTCCTCTGTTGTGTCGAAAATGGTAGTTTTCTTAAATGATAGTTATGGTGACTTCAGTTCACAGTTAAAGTAGCGATTTATGCGAGAATTTATTATGATCATCGTTGGCGGCAACTAGTGGGATTTTACAACACTATGCCGTAATGAAAGGATTTATCTGAAGAGCAATGGAAATCTGCAATTGTGCTTGTTGGTACGGATCGACACACGTTAAAGTGGTATTGTTTTTGATTAAAGGTTCTCACAATCTATACATGATTTCAAAGAGTTAAATGTTGGAGGGTCGGCATCTGGCAACACTGCTGCTGACATTCTAGATAGATGGATGGAGAGAGACACACACGCACGCACGCACGCACGCACGCACGCACGCACGCACTCACACACACACACACACATACACACACACACACACACACAGAGAGAGAGAGAGAGAGAGGGAGAGAGAGAGAGAGAGAGAGAGAGAGAGAGAGAGAGAGAGAGAGAGAGAGAGAGAGAGAGAGAGAGAATGAGAACGAGAGAGAGAGCAATAAAGAAAAAGGGAGAGAGGGGAAGAGTATTGTTTGTACTGAGTTCACCCTGGGTCTTCTCCCCTCCTTCACTGTACTTATTAAATAATAGGAGCAACATTAGGTAATCTTAGAGCACCCCTCTTCTAGCTGTATCGAGACTTAGCTCTTCATTTTTTTCTAATTCTTCTTATATTGATACGGACAATCAATCTGCAACTTTTCTGTCTTTTTTAAAATCTTAACTGTCTTCCTTCATTGTAGTTGATGAAAATTGAAAAAGACACCTTTGTAAGTCATTTTTAAAACACTATCGATGTACAGATTTTTATTTTCTCTCGCGCCATTTCCTAGTCCTGAATTCAGGTTTTAATGGAATATCGTCTTTTCCATTTGCCTTTAAATAGTTGATTTCCTTTTTTCACGGCAGATTTATTTTAATTTGCCGATTCCTTTTATTCACAGCCGAATTCCCGATTGCACTGCCGATTTCTGCTTCTCACGGCTTTTTTTTTCCATTTTCTACCGTTGATTTCCATTTTTCAGATATCACTTTCGCCGCCGCGTGTCGTCAAGAATGAGATCTTCCAGCGAAATTGTTTACGATTGTTTTGATTTGCATAGATGCGATTGGTGTAGGCTGTCATCCCTTATTGGTGTTGTCTGGCTCTGTCGACAAGCCAATTTTTTTCTTTGTTTCATAGTTTTTTCCCTGTCTTCATTTTATTATTATTATTTTTTTTTTACTTTGTTTTATTTATTTATTTATTTTATTTTATTATTTTTTTTTTTTTGGTATACGAGATAGCTGACTGAGTGGGACCGTATTTTATTTCATTCAGATTATATTTGTTTTTATCATTGTTCTTAGTTTCCATGGAAACTCGATGTCATATGTAGGGATTTCTTTCAGCTAAGATTGTACTTATAATATTCACTAATTCCATACCAATATTCTGAATACAATTTCCTGTTCATTTACTTAAACAACTACTACTTATACACACACACAAAAAAAAAACATATTTGATAACTGCTTAATGCCAATTTCACGAAATATGTCAGTGTCAAATAGATTTTGTCACAAAACTTCAGTGATATTGTTGCTGTTGAGAACAATTTGATCTGAAAACAATGTAGGTTTGTTATGATGATTTCTTTTCGTTTTCTTCCGTTTTGTCTGTAAGCACAAAAGATTAATGTGCAGATGTTGTGTAGGTTTAGTTAGCAAACAAAAGATTACTAGAATTAGGGCTCCAGGTTTATGCATTGTTTATTGTTTTGCTTATTACGTCGCATACCCACTGTCTAATTTTTTACTGCCTGGCACCTCTCCCTTCCCCTCCCCCTTCTCTCATATAAGGTTTTGTAGATCTTCCGGCGAAATACAGATCCGTCAAAGAATCCCAGGTCTTTGAAGTTTGCTATAACCATTCCATTTTCATTGATTCCGCTTCACTGTTTCACGGGGGGACTATTTCATATGTCACGTTGATTTGATAGGTTCTGATATGTGTAACCTCTAGTGCGAAGTTAGTTTTTACAATATATACATGATATATGAATATCTAGGTGACTGTTTAGTGTAGATTAATGCAAATAGATCACATATCACCCTATCAAAACTATATATCACTAAATTACAACGCAATAGAAAGATAAATTTAACAAAATACAACCCTTCACCTTACCTCATACACCACACACCTCATACACCAAACAGAGAGAGTCTAAAATTACACTAGCCTGATCTGTCCTTCGTGTGTTGTTAATCTAGCCAACACATTGAGTGCTGCTTGACATAATGAGTTCCAGGCCAGAATACGTTAGTCTGTCAGCCTGTTTGAGTTAGGGACGAGTCTCGCTGTAAGTGGGTTAAGCATATTGTGCCTACCCTCGAGTTTTATTTTCTTCGATGAGGGTTGTTGGTATTCCGTGATCGGTTCTGCATATTGTAGTGTGGGTGTAGAAAGATGTGTGTTTGCTGGGGATTATGGGAAGAGAGAGGAGGGGGGTTGGTGGGGGGCAGAAAGGCACGTGTGTGTGTGTGTGTAATGTATGTACATATATGTGTATGTATATAGGTATATATATATACATATATATATATATATATATATATATATATATATATATATGTATATATTTATATGTGTATATATATGTATATATATATATATATGTATATATATGTATATATATATATATATATATATGTGTATATATATGTGTATATATATGTATATATATTATATATATATATATTTGTATATATATGTATATATACATATATGTATGTATGTATGCATGTGTGTGTGTGTGTGTGTACATATACATATATATTTACGTCAAATTCTTAGTTAACTATTTCAAGAGCAATGGTTTCCCTGACAACGTTTATATATATATATATATATATATATATATATATATATATATATATATATATATATATATATATATATATATATATATATATTATATATATATATACATACATACATATGCATAAACATATGAAAGATTCAGGATGTTGCTTGCTGTTTCCTTAAACCGAAAAAAGTAGTTTCTTTTACGAAAATTGAAAACAGTGAGTGATTGATCCAGACAAACGCCAACGAGTACTGTATTTAAAAGAAGAATTTCCTCGCATTCCAACGGCACAGAACCTAAGTCCCGAATTCAATAAATTCACAAATATGAAGTGTGTAGAGGCCGAGCGAAAAGTAAAGATCTTTGGCTCTTAGGATGAAAGGTCTGCTTGTTAGATAGAGGAAGTTGTCCCTTTTGAAGGAGAAACTCTATCCACATGGAAAATTTTCTAAAAAAAGAAGTTTTATTATTATTATTATTATTTGTGTGTGTGTGTGTGTGTGATTTGTATCTTATATATATATATATATATATATATATATATATATATATATATATATATATATATATATATATATATATATATATATATATGTTTTGGTGTGTGAATATTTTTATTTATTATCATTATTGTTTTTTTATGCTTTTCGATTTGTTTTTATTAAATGCCAAAAGTTGCCTCAGCCTGTTTTTTTTTGTTTTTTTTTTTGACCTATCTGGAAAGGAATTTTGTCATGCTGAATAAGTCGTTGAGTGACTGTATTCGCAATCTTATTTTTTGCGACTCAGCATCCCAAAAGTGATAGGGTACTTCCACCGGTGACCTTTATTGACGTCTACTGCGGACCCTGTGGACCAATCTCGCAGGGAAAATTCTCCGTTTAACTTTTACGGTTTTCATTTTATAGCCAAAGGTCGGTTACTTCTCGATCCGACCTCCTATATTAGTAGACTAAGAAGCAAATTAAATTGTTGGGAAATGTTCCTAAAAGAATCAGAAGTTATTGGAATTCGTCTCGTAAAGTTTCCCCTAACAGATGTGGAGGGTGGACTCTGCTAAATTTAAATTGTCTAAACCTGTCCACTTTTGGCCTGATTTTGGTCAGACTCGAGTTTTATATTACGTGGACATCAAATGTTGGTTTCAGTTCACTAAGGGGTCAATTTAGGGCACTTTATGTCCTTATATCTTGAGCACTTCCCATTACACACACACGCACACACACGCACACACGCCCCCCCCCCCCACACGCACACACCACACACACACACACACACACACTCTCTCTCTCTCTCTCTCTCTCTCTCTCTCTCTCTCTCTCTCTCTCACACACACACACACACACTCACACACACACACCCATACATACACACACACACACCCATACATACACACACACACATCCATACACACACACCCATACATACACACACACACCCATACATACATACATCTACATACATACGCATACTACTGCATTAAAAAAACGGAAAAGCGAAATCTCTAACGGTGCGTCGACATGCAACATTTTCCTATTCAGTTCGTCTCGCTTGATAAAAGAGCGAGTCACTCAATACCACAGGAAATGGGAAGACCAAGTGACGTCACCCATTCATGCTCGTTGTTATGCAAATTAGCAATGGCTGATCGTAACTGCGCTGTACTTAAAAAAAAAAAAAAAAAAATGAAACGCTTAAATCAAAGACAAGTTATTAATTTTCCCTCATGCATAAAATCATGTTTGAAATCTGACTAATGACTTATTATTTACCGATTATCTTACGTCTATATGCATGCGTTTATAGCCACGTGGTGTGTACGTGTATAATATAGCCATTCTACCTCCTACAACACGGGGAAACCTACCATATCAGCACTTCCCTCGGACATTAATTTTTATTTTTTTATTTATTTATTTTTTTTTACCATTTCGATGACTTTGATAAAATGGAAATCGGAGGGAAAATCACGCGGTAGTGGTGGCTGAAAGACAGAGGAAATGAGTAAGAAGTAAGCCTACTCATATACCATCACGTATCTCGCTGACACAGGATACGTCGGGCCATTGAGCCAAGATTAACGGGTCCAAAGAGAGAGGGGGTGGGAGGGAGAGGTGGAGGGAGGATGGGAGGGAGAGGAGGAGGGAGGCTGGGGAGGGGGTGGAAGGAGAGGTGGAGGGAGGCTGGGGAGGAGGTGGAGGGAGGCTGGGGAGGGAGGGGGTAAGAGAGAGAGGAGGGGGTGAGAGGGAGAGGAGGAGGGAGGGAGGGAGGCTGGGGAGGGGTGGGAGAGGCTAGGGAGGGGGTGGGAGGGAGAGGAGGAGGGAGGCTGGGGGAGGGGGGTGGGAGGGAGAGGAGGAGGGAGACTAGGGAGGGGGGAGGGAGGAGAGGTGGAGGGAGGCTGGGAGGAGAGGCTAGGGGAGGGAGAGGAGGAGGAGGGAGGCTGGGGAGGGAGAGGGAGAGAGGAGGAGGGAGGCTGGGGTGAGGGAGGGATGGAGGGAGGGGGAGGGAGGCTGGGGTGGAGGAAGGAATGGAGATAGAGGGGGACGGAGGGGATGGATAGAGGATAGGGGAAGGCAAGCTGGAGGGGAAGGGTTAAAGATAGGGGGAGAGATGGGAGAGGGGGAGGGAGGTTGCAAAGGGAGATGGAGGGATGGGGAAGGGAGGCTAGGGGGGAGGGTGAAGTGAAGGAGAGGAGATGAAGAGAAGAGGAAGGGAAGGTAGGGAGAGAGAGAGAGAGAGAGAGAGAGAGAGAGAGAGAGAGAGAGAGAGAGAGAGAGAGAGAGAGAGAGAGAGAGAGAGAAAAGGATGAAAATAAATGAGGGATAGAATTGCTGAGAAAGAGATGTAAGGGAAATAAAAGAAATTATAATACTAATTAATCATAATAACGAAATGTAAAAATGAAAACACGATAAAGTAAATACCGACGGAGGAAGAGAAAGACCAGAATAAGGAGAAGGAGAAGAAAAGATAAGAAAACTGCCGAAGGAGGAAGAGAAAGACCAGAATAAGGAGGAGGAGGAGAAGGAGAAGAAAGAATATAATGAGAAGGAGAAGAAAGAATATAATGAGAAGGAGGAGAAAGAATATAAGAAGGAGAAAGAATATAAGGAGAAGGAGAAGAAAGAATATAAGGATAAGAAGAAAGAAAGAATATAAGGAAAAGGAGAAGAAAAAATATGAGGAGGAGAAGGAGAAGAAAGGATAAGAAAACTGAAGACAAGACAATCCCAGCTGAGGCAAGGAATCTAAGACGCTGGTTTCTCCCTCGAAGACGTGACCGGCGCCTGAAGATCAAACACGAAATTCTTCAATCTGGGTCATCGGTTTTTCCAACGAAAAAGAGGCAGAGGAAAAGGATAATATGAATAACTATTAACTGTGAATAATGGGTATGTGCTTGAAAATGGTCTTAGAAAAGGGAGGTGGATCGATCGATAGATAAGTAGCTCTAGTTGGAAGTAGATCGGAAGGTGTGTAAACAGAAAATTTGGAATAGACGTAATGATGTACACACGAGACTCTCCCCTCACTACACACGCACACATAAACGCACATGGACACGCACATACAGGTTCTCCCCGCTCCCTCTCCTTCCTCCTTCCCTCCCTCGCCCTCCCTCCTCTCTTCCCCTTTCCTTATCCTCTCTTTCCCTCCTTCCCTCATTCGCCTTCGGTTCCTTGCGATACCTCTCCCCTGGACCTCTCTCCCTCCCTCCTTCTCCTCCCCTTCCTTTCTCCCTCTTTCTTTCTTCCTTTCTCTGTCTCTCTGTGTCTGTCTGTCTGTGTGTCTGTGTGTCTGTCTGTGTGTCTGTCTCTGTCTCTGTCTCTGTCTCTGTCTCTGTTTCTGTTTCTGTTTCTGTCTCTGTCTCTGTCTTTGTCTCTCTCTCTCTCTCTCTCTCTCTCTCTCTCTCTCTCTCTCTCTCTCTCTCTCTCTCTCTCTCTCTCTCTCTCCCTCTCTCTCTCTCTCTCCCTCCTCTCTCTCTCCCTCCCTCCCTCTCTCTCTCCCTCCCTCTCTCTCTCTCTCTCTCACCCTCCCTCCTTCCCTCCCTCAATCGCCCTCATTCCCTAGCGACTCCTGTCCCTTGATCTTCAATTTCCTCTTTTTGAACCCACCGTCCTCTCGTCTATCCCTTCCGTTCTCTTTTTCTCTCTTCTCTGTCTCTTTTTTTCTTTTCTTATCATGCCTTATATACGGCAAACAAATATTGCTTCCGTTGTCCCTTCTCTGTCACTTTTTCTATTATGTTCGGCAAATAAACATTGCTAATATCGAGAAAAAACTTCATTTTCCCCCCTTGTGTAGTCTGGCGAAATATGTGTTGTTATTATTCTGTGTAGGACAAGAGAAAAAATGACCATATATGGAGGATCCTGATTTTCTGTCTTAAAAAATCTGCGTTGGGTCAGTGTTTACTTTCGGGTCAAGGGAGTTTGGTGACCTTCGAGGTTGTCGGAAGGTCAATTCTGCTTCTTGTATGTAAGGATTTTGCAAAACATGTAGTTAGAGGCTTTATGTAATGAACATTTTTTCCTCTCTTTCTTTTACTTCCTCTTTCTTTCTATCACTTTCTCTCTCTCTCTCTCTCAACAACAACAAAAAACTGATTACATAAACACGCATACACACACATGTGTATATAAGTTGACAGAGACAGACAGACAGACAGACAGACAGACAGACAGGCAGACAGACAGACAGGGAGACAGACAAAGAGAGATAGACAGACAGACAGACAGATTGACAGGGACAGAGGCAGACAGAGAGAGAGAGAATCCATACGTTTGCACATGTCCCTCTTAATGGCTTGTGGTTATTTCTGGCCCCTTGTCTGCTAACACTATCCTTTGTGATTTAGATGGAAAATCTTTAATTGAACGTCTATACCCCTCAAAAATAAGTTTATATATATCTTGGTAAGTTCTTCGCTACTTAAAAAAAGACAAAAAAAGAAAAGACAAAGAAAAAGAAAGAAAAACATCATATATGACCCAGTAGTCTAGTTACCCAGATTTTTCGTCATTATTTTTTTTCTCTCCTTCCTTTTTCTTATTTACTAGTCTTATTTTCTATGATTGATTGCGTTGCGTTACCAAAACAAACATTATTCACATGCGATGGTGAACAAGAGGCATGTTTCTTATATTATAATCCCACATGTGTGTAGAGTGGTCGACGTCTATGAAATCTACATATATATTGAATATGTGATGTGAATATATGGCAAAGAACCATAACGAAAATTAATTAAAGTGGCTCAAAGTCTCGCTAAGGAAGAACTAATTTGTTTGGTATATGCTAGCTATTGCTATATTTAGTAAAAAATATATGCATCTATACTTACAAACAAACATACATGTATTTATGTCGACCCATTCATCTCTTTACATTTTTTTTCTCATTTGCGATCTTCCTCTATCCACTCATCCCTCCTCCTCCTCTCCCCTCATCCCTCCTCCTCCTCTCCCTTCTTACCTAATCCTCTCTCTTTATCCCCCTCATCTCCACTCAACGCAGCTTTAGAACCTCCCATAAAAAAAACAGACACACAGACGTGACAGAAACTGACAGGGTTCTGAAGATTGAGGTTAATCAACGGGGAAGTCCAGGTAAGGACCCAATATTTCCAGGTGTTGCGTGACGGTCCAGGATCAAGAAGAGATTCATTTTCGTGATGGAAATGAGACTGACAGATCTGCAGTTTTTTTTTCGTTCTTTCTTTTAAGGGGGTTTATTTTTGAAGAAAAAAATGGGGGGGGTATTGTTATTTGAAGATTCGAGTCTGGTTTCATTTCTGTTTCATTTTACATTATTTGCATGGGAAAGTGGTTGTTTTTCTGTAAGTTGGTCTTAGATTTACCATATATATATCTGTATGTATGTATGTATATATTTATATCCATCTATCTATCCATCTATCGATCTATCTGTCTATCTATCAATATAAAGTCCTGATCTACATTAGATTTGGATTTTTATGTCGATGATGATTAGAGCCTCATGTGAACTAGAAATAAAATCTGTTGTACGACTGAAATTAGATTTTGAAATGGATGTAATTAAGAT
>NC_091549.1:3691899-3709399 GCF_042767895.1 Penaeus vannamei
AAAAAGAAAACATACAGAATAACAAAACAAAAAGACATTCTAAACCGTAGACAATGAAAGAATTGAAATCGGAAAATAAAATTACGTTTCATTACGAGACGAATCGTCCCTCGAAAAGTGCCTCGATTTGCTGAATCAAGATTTTCGTCATCAGGTCGAGCGAAGTCTGAAGAATCGACCCCCTTTCTCGATGAGCGAAAATGTGACTGTGAGAGCCGGCCGTGTTCTTCATTATTCAGATCTCATAACCTTAACCTTTCTGTTTTGCTTTTTTTTCGGTGGGTGAAGCTCTTGGCGTGTTTCGAACCGTTCTCGAATCCCGTTTCGATTTGTGGGTTCGAGGCTTCTGTTTGAGTTATTAATGGTATTGTGTGTGTTCTTTCTGCCTCTCTCTTACTTTCTATGTTTGTCTCTGTCTGTCTGTCTCTGCCTGTCTCTGTCTCTCTCTGTCTGTCTCTCTCTCTCTCTCTCTCTCTGTCTGTCTCTCTCTCTCTCTCTCTCTCTCTCTCTCTCTCTCTCTCTCTCTCTCTCTCTCTCTCTCTCTCTCTCTCTCTTTCTCAGGTTTCTACTTGATCTTCGTATTGCATTTGTGTGTGTGTGTGTGTGTGTATGTGAATGTGTGAATGGGGTGGGGGGGTGTATGAGTGTGTGTGTGTGTGTGTGCGTGAATGTGTTTTAACTATGTAAAATTCTGTGATCTATGGTCTCTATATTTCTATCTTCATAGTATGTATCTGTGTTTTTATTTTATTTTATTTTTAATCAATTAATTAATTTATTTATTTATGTATTTATTTTAAATAATGAAACTGTTTCAAGGAAAGTACAAAGATAGGACGTTCTCTGGAAGGGGCGGAAGGTTGGCGGATACGTTAATATATGCAAATATGTAAATATGAATTAGATTGATAGATAGGCTGATTGACAAGTATGCAGGTAGACAGGTAGATAAGTAAATACACTTACATATATATTTACATATATATGTACAGACAATACAGCCACACACACCCTGGGAAATGCACGCTTATGTCATATTCACATACACACACTGACATATACCCGCCTATACACACACACACACACACACACACACACACACACACACACACACACACACACACACACACACACACACACACACACACACACACACACACACACACACACACACACACACACACACACACACACACACACACACACACACACACACACACACACTGACCGACACCAGTCATGTAACATGTGATTTTAATCCTTCAATATCCTCTTGCTCTCATTTATAGCTTTATCTTAACCCCAGATCGAGCTCGCCCCCCTTCCCCCTCCCCTCCTACCCTTCTTCACCACCGTCCACCGTCTCCTGTATGTCTCTCCTTCTCTCTCTCCTCTTCCCCTTTTCTCTCCTTTATTCCTCGCTTCTTCCCCCTTCTTTCGCCTCTCTCCTCCCTTCCCCCTTTCCCTCCCCTTCTCTCCCCATCCCCCTTCCTCCTCCTCTCCCCCTTTCCTCCCCCTCTTCCCCCCTTCCCTCCCTTCCTCCCTCCCTTCTTCTTTCCTTCGCCTCTTCTCTTCCTCTTCCCTCCCCCTTCCCCCCTTCTCTCTCCCTTCCCTCTCCCTCTCCATCTTCCCCTTCCTCCCCTCCTTCCCTTCCTTCTTCTTTTCCTTCACCCTTCTCCTCTCCCCCTTCCCTTTCCTCAAGCCTTCCATCCCACCCCTCGCCCTCCCTCCCTCACCGTATCCTCTCCTCCACAGCATCCTCCCTCCCCCTCCCCCTCAAAAACATATCCCCTCCCACCTCCAATTTCTCCCATCCACGTCACATCTCAGGTATGCTCCCCCTTCCCCCCACCTACAAATCCAATCCCCTCCTCCCCTCCCCATTCCTCCCCCTACCCCCAACCCCCCAACCCCCAAGAAGGTTCTTATCTCCCGCTATCTCTGTGCTGAGCTCAAGGCCGACCCAAATGTAGCATGAAATCTAGGTAAAATATCATATATCTATCAATCTATCTATCTATCTATCTATCTATCTATATATATATATGTGTGTGTGTGTGTGTGTGTGTGTGTGTGTGTGTGTGTGTGTGTGTGTGTGTGTGTGTGTGTGTGTGTGTGTGTGTGTGTGTGTGTGTGTGTGTGTGTTATTCATAAAATAAAAGATGATTTGGGTGACTGGAAAAAATAGACATAGACGAAGAGAAAATAGATTCAAGAAGAAATGAGAAAGGAAGAGAAGAAGGAGAGAGAGAAAGAAAAAAAAACAAGGGAGAGACTTTTGTTTATTAGAAGCGAACTTTTCTATCAAAAAAATAGAGAGAAGGGTGGAAGGGGGAGCAGGTGTGTTATATACAGAGATGAGGAAAATATGAAGGTGGAGATGTGATGGGGAAGTGGGGGAGGGAAAGAGGAGAGAGGGGAGGTGCAGGTGATAGAGGAAGTGGGGGAGGGAAAGAGGGAAGTGCAGGTGGTAGAGATGGATGGGGGGGAGGTACAGGTGATAGAGGAAGAGGGGAGAGGGGAGAGGGGAGGGGAGTTCAGGTGGTAGAGATGGATGGGGGGGGAGGTGCAGGTGATAGAGGAAGAGGGGAGGGGGAGGTACAGATGGTAGAGATGGATGGTGGGAGAGAGGGGAGAGGGAGGTACAGGTGATAGAGGAAGAGGGGAGAGAGGGGAGAGGGAGGGGGAGGTACAGGTGGTAGAGATGGATGGGGGAGAGAGGGGAGAGGGGAGGTACAGGTGATAGAGGAAGAGGGGGAGAGGGGGAGAGGGAGAGGGAAGGTGCAGGTGGTAGAGATGGATGTGGGGGGGGGTGAGGGAGGGAAGGAGAAATTGCTGATGGCAGAGGATGAGGGGGAATGAGGGAGAGGGAGAGGAAGAGGAGGGGGGGGAGGAGGAGAAAAGGGGAAAGGAGTAGGAGGCAGAAGATGAGGAAAGGAAGGGAGGTAGGGGGGTAGTATGGAATAGCGAAGGGGGGAGTAGGGAAGGGGGAGGGAGGGTAGGGGGAGGGAGCAGGTGGGAGAAAGGAATTCATATTGAAGAGGCGCTGAAGCAATATAGAGAGTTATTTGGAAGGATGGAAAAGGATGGATAGATAGATGGAAAGATTGAGGTAAGATGAAAGGATTTTGTGAAAAGATTTTGTTCGAGCATGTTTGTTGCCGTGTGTGTGCGTGCGTGTGTGTGTGTGTGTGTGTGTGTGTGTGTGTGTGTGTGTGTGTGTGTGTGTGTGTGTGTGTGTGTGTGTGTGTGCGCGTTTGTGTGTGTGTGTGTTTCTGGGTATGTGCAGTGTATATGTTTCTGTTTATATGTGTATGTGTGTTTGTTTGCATATTACTTGTTAGTTTCTGTATTTGCTTGTATGTCTGCTTGTTAGTTTACGATTGCATCTCCTTCAAACAAACAAACAAACAAACAACGAAGGGAATATCAGGGAACAACGCCCTCACCAGAATTATTCCACGAGTACATACGTGCACATACCTGCATATAACACAGAATGTTGACACAAGCTTCTGCAAGCATGCAAAGTATAAACATGCATACACAGCTGGATACGCATATAAATGAAGACACAACATACGTACAAATGCAAGCATGCCCACAGACAAACACAGACACGCATGCCAACAAAATCCTATCATCTAAAACGTATGATATTAAGAACTACAAATATCTATTAAAATTAACACCAGAAAGAATATTCATGATGATAATGGCAATAACGGTTATAATGATGATGGTAATGGTGATAATGGTGATGGTAATGGTGATAATGATATAGTAATGACAATAATGATAGTACGAAAGAGGATTGTAATTATGATGATTGGTTATCATAGTAATCATGATAATCATAGTGATGATAATGGTAACTGTAATAATGATGATGGTGATAATGATGATAGCAATAGCAATGATAATGATGATAGCAATAGCAATGATAATGATATAGAATAATGGTAATATTACTACTATTAATACAACCATTATTAATGATTATAATAACGATTATTTCTATAATGATGTTGATGATGGTGATGAAAATAATACTAGTAATAATAATAATGCTAACAATAATATAAAGATGATAATAATGATAGTTATCATGATGATAATAATAACAATTACATTGATATTCTTAAAAAAGGTAATTAATATCACCACATCAGATACCACCGTCATCACCACCTCCACCATCATAATCATCATCATAACACTCGAAAAATCGTGTAACATGTTCAGACACGTTCAGACAATCAATTTCCACCGTCATCACCACCACCACCATCAATAGCATTATCATAACACACACACACACACACACACACACACACACACACACACACACACACAAAGCGTGCAACATGTTCAGACACGTTCAAACAATCAACTTCTACCCTCATCACCACCACCATCATAATCATCATCATCATCATCATCATAACGCACGAAAACTCGTGTAACGTGTTCAGACACGTTCAGACATGTCGCGGACGAGACCTGAACTTAACGACCGTTCTCGTGGTTTTCGGAAACGGGATCAATTACCGGTCGAGACAAACGGATATCGGAGATTATGAGGGTCGGTGGTTAGGAGGAAGGGAGGAAGAGAGGGAAGAAGGAAGAAAGAGAGAGTGAGAGTGAGTGAGAGAAGGAGAAAGGGAGAAAGGGAGCTTGGAAGAGCGAGAGAAAGAGAGGGAAGAGGGAAGAAAGAGGAGAGTGAGAGAGAAAGAGAGAGTGAGAGTGGAAGAAAGAGTGAGAGAAGGAGAAAGGGAGGAAGGAAGAGAGAAAGGGAGAGTGGAAGAGCGAGAGAAAGAGAGAGAAGAGGGAAGAAAGAGTGAGAGTGAGAAAGAGAGAGAAAGGGAGAGAGGAAAAGAAAACGAGAGAAAGAGAGGGAAGAGGGAAGAAAGAAAGAGTGAGAGTGAGAGAAAGAGAAAGGAAGGTAGGAAGTGAGAAAGAGAGGGTAGAAGGGCGAAAGAAAGAGAGAAGAAAGAGTTATAGTGAGAGGAGAGAGAGCGAGGTGAAAGAGAAGGAGAGAAGAAGAGAAAGGGAGGTGAAAGAGAAGGAGGAAGAGGAAGGAAGAGAGAAAGGGAGAGAAGAGAAGAGAAGAAGATTGAGCGAAAGAGAGAGAGAGGGAAGATGGAAGAAAGAGTGAGAGAGGGAGAAAGAGAGAAATAGAGAGGGAAGGAGGAAGAGAGAGAAAGAGGACGCTAGAAAGCGAGAGTGGGACAGCCGGGAATGGAGGAGTAACAGAAAGTGAGGGAGGAAGTAAGGGCGAGCGAAATGGAGGAAGGAAGAAAAAGAGAAAGGGAAAGAGTAGGAATGAGTGAAAGGAGGGGAAGGAAGAAGAATAAGCGAGGGTAAGGAAAAGATTAAGGAATAATGATATAAAAAGAGGAAGAAGAGGAGAGAGAAAGAAAGGAAGAAAGAAAGAGAGAAAAAGAGGGAAATGAAAGAGAGAGAAGGAGAAAAAGAGGAAAGTAAACACAAAGTACAAGAAAAGAAGCAACAAACAAACTAGAAAAGCGAGACAGACAGACAGACAGAAACAGACAGACAGAGACAGCGAAAGGAAAATTAATAATGCAATATCCATAAACGTGAAAATAAAGTACGCGAGATAACGTACACGATTTCCATCAATATCTTATAATAAATGTGATAAAATGAGATAAAATAAATAAAATAAAATGTGATAAAATAAAATCAATATCTTATAATAAATGGGATAAAATGAGGCCCGTTGCTGTGATCAATACATAGGATATTGATATTGTTTTATGGGGCACAGTAATGATATACTTTATGTTGATTTTTCTGTTTATCTATGTGTATTCAGCGAGAGGTACTCGAGAGTCCAAACACATAATGTACACACACACATACATACACACGCACGCACGCACACGCAAACACGCACACACGCACTCTCTCACTCACTCACTCACTCACTCACTCACACACTCACTCACTCACTCACTCACTCACTCACTCACTCACTCACTCACTCACTCACACACACACACACACACACACACACACACACACACACACACACACACACACACACACACACACACATATATATATATATATATATATATATATATATATATATATATATATATATATATATATGTATATATGATTATAGGAAAGCGAATTTGGTAGCTTAGATTAGTCAATTACTTACACCCTAACTGCGCAGTCACATGCAAGTTTAGATGTATCTGATGTATGTTAATAACCTTATGATATTAGGTTATATAACAGATTTAGATATACCATGATTGCATCTAATTATAACGCCAACTGAAATCGGGTGTGCAAACAACGTAGATTTATCTCTCGAAAGCCGGCTAACTGATACACCTTTTTGTGCTATTATTAAGTAACTTTTCCATACCATTATTATAACTAGGCCTAACGCTCTGATATGCTTCACTTATCAGAGCAACCATTTTTTTTATTTTTTTTTATTCGGACACTTAGAGGTAGATAAAACGTTAAAATACTAGTGTCTTAGGGTACTTATCTTGTGATGGATGGTTTGAAGTGCAATATAGATGTCAAGTGTTTGATGCACATAGACAAATATGGATAAAGGGATAGATATGCGATAAATACATATATATATATATATATATATATATATATATATATATATATATATATATATATATATATATATATATATGTAGATTCATATAAGGGTACAGGTATTGGGAGACTTGCATGTTAGTAAATCATTAGAATACGTTTATGGGACAGTGAACAAAATTCAGAAATAATGACTACTTGGTAACTACGCCCATTGCTCTGGCCTGTTAGATAGGCCTATATAGGAGACTCAATAAAGAAATTATTAATAATCGCATACGATGCTAAAAGATAAGTAGATTAATGCATACTAATATACAAACACATCTACTCTCTCTCTCTCTCTCTCTCTCTCTCTCTCTCTCTCTCTCTCTCTCTCTCTCTCTCTCTCTCTCTCTCTCTCTCTCTCTCTCTCTCTCTCTCTCTCTCTCCCCCCTCTCTCTCTCTCTCTCTCTCTCTCTCTCTCTCTCTCTCTCTCTCTCTCTCTCTCTCTCTCTCTCTCTCTCTCTCTCTCTCTCTCTCTCTCTCTCTCTCTCACGCACACACACACTAATACACACAGACGCAAGCACGCACGCACACAGACACACATATATGTACAAACGATAACTCACGCCTGCACACAAGGACACATACATTCATATAGACACCGCTTAAGTGGAAAATAAGCACGCTAGAAGTCCCTATTTTTTCTTCTCCTTCTTCTCCTCCTCCTCCTCCTTCTTCTTCTTCTTCTTCTCCGTATCCTTCTTCGTCTTCTTCTCCTTCTCCGTCTCCGTCTCCTCCTCTTTCTCCTTCTCTCCTCCTTCTCCTTCTTCGTCTCCTCCTTCTCCTTCTTCTTCTTCGTCTCCTCCTCCTCCTCCTCCTCCTTCTTCTTCATCTTCTTCTTCTTCTCCTCCTCTTCTTCCCTTCTCTCGCAGGAGTCAGGCACTATCGAACCACGCGCGTAAAAGGCCATGCTGCTTTTCTCGGACACTGGCACCCTGACTTCGATCCCTGGCACTGACTCTCCCTCCTCATGGCAGAGATTTTGATCTTGCCCTGTTACGCTTTATTATCCTCTCCTCTCCTCTCCTCTCCTCTCTCTCTCTCTCTCTCTCTTTATCTATCTATCTATCTATCTATCTCTCCATCTCTCTTTCTCTCTATGTATCTATCTATCTCTCCCTCACTCTCTTTCCTTCTCTCTCTCTCTCTCTCTCTATTTATCTATCTATCTATCTATCTGTCTATCTATATATCTATCTATTTGTGTGTGCGTGTGTGTGTGTGAGTGTGAGTGTGTGTGTGCGTATGTGTGTGCGTGTGTGTGTGTGTGTGTGTGTGTGTGAGTGTGAGTGTAAGTGTGAGTGTAAGTGTGAGTGTAAGTGTGAGTGTAAGTGTGAGTGTAAGTGTGAGTGTGAGTGTGAGTGTGAGTGTGAGTGTGAGTGTGTGTGTGTGTGTGTGAATGTGTGTTTTAAGGCATTTCATAGATGCTTTTCCGGTGCCTGTTGTTAATTACGCCAATTAAGGTTATCTGATTGCCCATTTTCGTACTTTATTGGCCATTTCTCAGTTTGCAAAGATGAATTATGCGAAAAAGTTATTGGTGGATTGTGGTTTGAATTTATGGGTGAGTTGATCATGTTACAAAGACTAGTTGATTGTATTTTGATGTTAAATCGGGTGAATGTACGGTTTTGAAAACAGATTTGAGGGATTATCACCAGGAAACTGCGTACTGGCAAATGGGTCTTTTAGGGAATCGTCTTGTTTTGTGGTAAAACTTTTAAAAGTCAGAATTTTGACTTTTGGGTATAAGGAGAAGCTCGAATATTTTGAGTAGTTTATATTGATAATTATTATTCTTGCTGTTATTACTATCATCATTATTAATCATTATCATTATCATTATTACATTAAGTGATCGTGATGAAATATGGTTGAGTTGACCACGAACCAGGGACCAATTAACTAGATTTTGGGGATGAACAAGCTCCATAATCAGATATACGATCAAATCTTGTAGTTAATTTTCTTGTGATTGCAACATGTGATAGAAAATGGGTCTCCTACTGTCTTTTAAACATTCGTGGGAGACTTATGTATTTCGAAATTGGACTCCCTGAAGTCCGAAAGGTGCAAGACACAACTTTTATAGTAATTATTATTATAATCATTATTATTGTTATCATTTTGTTACTATTGACATTATTGTTTTGTTTTATTACTATTATTATTATTATCATTATTAATGTTATTTTTATTATCATTATCATTTTCATTGTTACTATTATTATTATTTCTATTATTATCCTTATCATCATCATTATTATCATCATTACTGCCATTATCATTATTGTCATTATCATTATGATTGTCATTATTACCATTATCATCGATATCATTATTGTTACCATTGTCATTCTTCTTCTTCTTATTATTATTACCTTTATTATCCTTATAATATTATAATCACCACCATTACTATTATCATTATCATCGTCATTTTCATGAATATCGTAATTATCACTTTTATTCTTATCATCATTTTTTAGAGTATTCTTCCCTCCGGTTTTCCAGCTTTGTAAGGGAAGCCTCGCGTAAGTGCTCGCTGGGTGTCATGCACCTCTTTTGTGAGGGAGTTTCAGAAAACCCGTGTATTTCTCAGTATCACATTTTACTTCTTTCGTTTTGCTTGTAAAGAATTCTAGTCCTTGATCTCTTCCTCTGTTGCCTCATAAGATGTGTCCGTGACGTCACAGCAGCGGTGAGGGGGGTAGGGTGAGGGTGTTAGGGTGGGGGGAGATTCACCGAGGTTTACGTAAGTCCTTCGCTGTCTTCTTTTATCCATAATAAAAAAGTTTGGGTGATGGTCAGAGAATATATATATATATATATATATATATATATATTGTAATTATAATTTTCCCCCAGGTCTGTCATCAGTATAGTTGATTTTTTTCTTTTCTTTTTCGAAAATGCCTGCATTATGTTATCTTAGTCACCATAGCAACAGGACCAGAAAATTGAAACAAGAAATGCAAGAGCGTCGAATCACCCCCCCCCTCCCTCCCTTTCCCTTCCCCCTCTCTAATACCATCCCACCACCTGTTAGGGCTGTTACGGCCTGCTTTGTAGGGCTGCGGTGTCGACAACTCTAGGTCTTTGGCAACTAGCAGGCTTTCGACCCCGATCTCCTGTAAATGCCTTGCAGAACTTACTCCTTGTTGTAGAAATTCCTCTCAGGGGATCACGGGAGAAGGCTTTACGTTTCATGTTTTCCTGTTTCCTTTTATGTCTTATTCTCCTTTTCTTTCAGTTCCTTTTTCTGTTTTCTTTCTTCTTCTTCTTCTTCATCCCCTTCTTTGTTGTTTTTTTTATTATGCTTCCTTTTATTCCTTGATTTTCTTTGCTTTCTCCCTCCCGTCCCTTCCCTTTTTCTTCCTCCTCTTCTTATCCTCCCTTTCCGTCTTTTCTTCTCCCTTTTCCTTCCCGTTCTCCCCTGTGATTTCCCTTACATACCTTCCTCCCCACCCCACCCCTCCCCTCTCTCACCCCCTCCCCCTCCCCTCCCTCGACCTCCTCTGCCCTCCCTTTTTCTCTGTCATCAAAGCCCCGTTTCGATTCCTCGCATCACTTGCTTTGACCTTTTGACCTCGTACACTCCGGTAATTGTGACCTCTGCTAGCCTCTCCCTACTATTGGGTACAGACGCGAATCTGGAATATGGTTTTGTCAATAAGAAAAAAAAAAAGGATTTTGCTGTGTCATTTAAGGAAAAGGTATTAAACACAAATTGTTGGTCTCCTACCCTATGTTTATCTATCTCTATCTCCATCTCTGTCTCTCTCTCTCTCTCTCTCTTTCTTTCTTTCTTTCTTTCTTTCTTTCTTTCTCTCTCTCTCTCTTTCTTTCTCTCTCTCTTTCTTTCTCTCTCTCTCTCTCTCTCTCTCTCTCTCTCTCTCTCTCTCTCTCTCTCTCTCTCTCTCTCTCTCTCTCTCTCTCTCTCTCTCTCTCTCTCTCTCTCTCTCTCTCTCTCTCCTCTCTCTCTCTCTCTCTCTCTCTCTCCCTCTCTCTCTCTCTCTCTCCTTCTCTTACGCACATGCAAACCTTGCAAGTGATGACGAGGCGCCTGGCCAGGGTAATGTAGCACTGTATGACCGTAATTTCATAACATCTGCGCTGAATAATCATAATGTCATCTGCACGTCTACCGGTTCTTTCCTCAGATCCATTTGTCATATATATGTATGCACACACACACACACACACACACACACACACACACACACACACACACACACACACACACACACACACACACACACACACACACACACACACATACATGCTTTTATGTATCTCTGGGTATATGTGTATATCTCTATCTAGCTTTCTATCTATCTACCTATCTATATATCAATCTATCTCTCTATATGTCTACCTATATTAACATATAGATAGATAAATATAAGTATGCTTATATTTACAAATATATACATCTTTCCTCTCTTTATCACCCTCCTTTTCTCTCTCTCTCTCTCTCTCTTTATCACCCTCTCTCTCTTTCTCTCTCTTTATCACCTTCTCTCTCTCTCTCTCTCTCTCTCTCTCTCTCTCTCTCTCTCTCTCTCTCTCTCTCTCTCTCTCTCTCACTCTCTCTCTCTCTCTCTCCCTCCCTCTCTCTCTCTCTCTCTCTCTTTATCACCTTTTCTCTCTCTTCCTGTCTTTATCGCATCTTCCTCCTCCTCTTTGCTAATGCTGGGTCGTGTCTCAGCATCATTTCCGATTTAATGCATCACCCTTCGGCCGAATAAGATTAAGGGTTAAGATGCGAGCATTAGCTGATGGTCACGCTCCCTTAATCCGAGAAAGAGTGAAGGGAGACGGGGGGATAAGGGGGATGGGGGGAGGTAAGGGTGAAGTAAGGGGGAGGGAGAAGGTAAGGGTGAAGTAAGGGGGATGGGGAGGTAAGGGTGAAGTAAGGGGGATGGGGAAGTAAGGGTGAGTGTAGGGGTGAGTGGGAGAGGGGGGATAGGGGGTGGGAGGTAAGGATGAAGTAAGGGGGAGGTGGAGGCAAGGGTGAAGGGGGATATGGGGAAGTAAGGGTGAGTGTAGGGAGAGTAGGAGTGGGGATAAGGGGGGTGGGGAGGTAAGGGTGAAGTAAAGGGGATGGGGAAGTAAAGGTGAGTGTAGGGGAAAGTGGAGAGGGGGGGGGGTGAAGGGGTTGGAAAGGAAGGAGGGATAGAATGATGAGGGATAGGGAGAAGGAGAGAGGGCGAGGGAGAATGGGAAAGAGGGAGAAAGGGAGAGAGGGAGAGAGAGAGAGGAAAAGGAATAAAGAATAAAGAGAGACAGACAGACAGACAGGCATAATACAGAAACACACTGGGACACAGATAAAATAGGAAATGTAATAACTAGTTGAGGGTAGAGTGGATGGGTGGATGGGCTGAGGGGGAGGGGTTGGGTGGGGGGAGGGGGCGGGGCTGTAGATGGCCTAAGTGGGCGTGTTTGTGACGTCATCTCCTGGGGGAAGTCATTAATTGTTGATTTGTGGCTTATAATGATATATATGTCTCTCTCTCTCTCTCTCTCTCTCTCTCTCTCTCTCTCTCTCTCTCTCTCTATCTATCTATCTATCTATCTATCTATCTCTCTCTCTCTCTCTTGCGTTATGCTGTCCTTTTTTTATGAATTTACCTCCATCGTTCTTTTCTTTACCTATGGATTCATCATTTATCTGCCTATTAATCTTTTCATTTTTCAAATATTTTTTAATTTGTTTTTTTTTCTTCTCTTTTTTGTTGTTTCTAAACTCAGAATTCCTTTTTTTAATGTAAGGGGGTTGGCTTTACATCACTATTTTATTTACATCACTATTTATTACCGCTATCATTTTTTTCATCTTTTATTAATTTCATCCATCATCAGCCTTATATTTAAGTCACTCTGTTGAATATTAAGCTCGTATCTTTACTAAATTGTCTAACTCATAAATTCAACAATATGGTAATTTTCCGTAGTTAATATTTGCTTTAGCCAACAAATATTTTTTCGTATGCAATATACGTCAGCTGCTGGACTGAATATAATGATTCTTCCCTTTAAAATGCGTAATTTAATAATATTTTGGTTTTAGGTATTAAATCCAGTATCGTTTTTTAAGTTTTCATTTGTGATTTGTATCCTCTTATTATTATTTTCTCTGTGTCTTTCTTTTGTTGTTGTTGTTGTTGTTGCCGTTATTTCCCTCTTTTTCTTATTTTCTTTGGGTCTTTCACCTTATTTTCTTATCTCCCTCATTTCTTATTTTCCTCTTTTCTTATCTTCTCTGTGTTTTTCACCTGATTT
The DNA here is from genome assembly GCF_042767895.1 of Penaeus vannamei. NCBI lineage: Eukaryota > Metazoa > Arthropoda > Malacostraca > Decapoda > Penaeidae > Penaeus > Penaeus vannamei. The sequence continues at coordinate 3,704,839 of NC_091549.1, forward strand.
CCTTATCTCCTTCTCTTATTATCTTCTCTGTGTCTTCCATCTTATTTTCGTTTCTCTCTCGTTTCTTACCTTTCCTGTATCTTCCACCTTATTTTCTTATCTCCCTCCTTTCTTCTCTGGATCTTTCACCTTATTTTCTAATCTCTTTCTTTCCTTATCTTCCAAAGGATTTTCAGATTTTCCTTCTCTCCTTCTTTCCTTATCTTCCAAAGGATTTTCAGATTTTCCTTCTCTCCTTCTTTCCTTATCTTCCAAAGGATTTTCAGATTTTCCTTCTCTCCTTCTTTTCTCATCTTCCAAAGGATTTTCAGATTTTCCTTCTCTCCTTCTTTTCTCATCTTCCAAAGGATTTTCAGATTTTCCCTCTCTCCTTCTTTCCTCATCTTCCAAAGGATTTTCAGATTTTCCTTCTCTGTTGCCTCCGTCGAGTATTCCAGGACGAAGCAAGGAGCGGCGTTAACTTCATTATCATCAGGATTAGGACCGAGTTAATTTCAGGCAGCTCGCTCGCTCTCTCTCTCTCTCTCTATTTTTCTAGGTCTTAGTCTCAGTCTCTCTCTCTCTTTCTCTTTCTCTTTCTCTTTCTATCATGGTCTTGGTCTCGGTCTATCTCTCTCTTTCTTTCTCTCATGCTCATGGTTTCTCTCTCTTTCTCATGCTCTCTCTCTCTCTCTCTCTTTCTCATGGTCTCGGTCTCTCTCTCTCTCTCTCTCTCTCTCTCTCTCTCTCTCTCTCTCTCTCTCTCTCTCTCTCTCTCTCTCTCTCTCTCTCTCTCTCTCTCTCTCTCTCTCTTTCTCTCTCTCTCTCCCTCTCCCTCTCCCTCTCCCTCTCCCTCTCTCTCTATCTATCTATCTATCTCTATCTCTACCTCTATCTCTCACTCACTCACTCATACACACACACATAGAAACACACACACGCATATGTCCTCCTGCCTCTGCCACGTCGATTCCACCGGAGACGAGCTGATCTATCGCGATAGAGAATATATAAAATAATATAATATATAAAATAAAGATAGCTGATCAATCGCGATAGAGAAGAGTGCGTTTGGCATGTGATCGAGGCAGACGGTATCCACGGAGGCTGCAAGAAGATGCTTGGGTTCAGGAGATGAGGTTCAAGAGATGCATCTTGAGGTTAGGAAGCTGCTAAGAGACTTTTCCCTCAAGTTTGTGAATGAGTCTTTCGTATGCAGACTCACATACTGGGCAAGTTCATGCACGTGTGTATAAGACACACACACACACACGCAGACATATAAGAACACAAATATATACACACGAATGCATGCATACGAATAAACACACACACACTAATGCATACATACGCACCATCGCATACTAACACTACCCCCCCCCCCCCACACACACACACACACACCAACAAAACCTCACATCCACAGCACAAGACCAGACTTGTACCTTAAACATACTGTATATATCTTTACGTAACGGGGTTGAAGTGGTCAGTTATGACAAATATTGTTTCGCTTATGTATTTTTCATACGATTGTTCTGCCAGGAGAACCAACCTTACTGTTATGGTCCAAGAGATAGAGGTTGATGATAAGCATTCAAAATACGAGAATGTAAACAGGTATATGTTAAGTTTTGATTAGATTAGCAACATGTATTTACAGGGGGAGTAAACACGAAAAAATGAGGAAAAAAATAAACATAAATTTATGATAACAAACATCATATCGATTGATGTGTAAGAGTAACTAATCCTATTATCGAATATAGATTCTTTTGAAGGGGGATTTAGCCATCTTCCCATCATCTGTCTTTCGAAGATGAATTCGTCATGTTGAGGCGAAGTTTCGAACCGGTGATCGAACCCGCTTAACTGAATTAGCTTTTTTTTTAGGGTTTGAAAAGGGGATTGGGGAAGTTTTGATTATAATCACACCATTCATCAAACTTCTTCTTGTTAAACACCCACGTCAACTTTTTTTTTTCTTTTCTGAAACCCGTATTTCATCGTGGTGTATTTCGATGTTCGAAACGCTTTCGAAGCCACGAATTTGAATACGGTTCTTTTGTCTTGTTTCTCTCTTCGTTATTTCGGTCGATCCTTCTTTGTTTCCACTCCGTTTTTAATTCCTTTCTCTCAAGTCATTAACGTTTTCTTCCTACTCGATATTTCACTTCGAAAGGTCCGTTCACAGCGCCACCTTCGCTCTTAGATCTCTCCTTCCCGTTTTCTAAATTTTCTTCAGTCTGCCCTTCCCTTATTTAGGTTCCCGTCCTTCTTTCATTTTCTTCAATTTACTCTTCTCATATCTTCACGATCTTCCCGTTCTCTCCCTTTACGCTACGCCCCTTTCTTCAACCTCAATATCGAAAATGAATCCCTTCTATCTCTCTCATATTCTTCTCTTCGCTTTTGTTCTCAGCCCCATCTTCGTTCTAAGATTTCTCCCTCCCGTTTTCTAAAATTTTCTTCAGTCTACCCTTCCCATATCTCCACGATTTTCCCGTTCTCTCCCTCTACGCTACGTCCCTTTCTTCAACCTCAATATCGAAAATGAATCCCTTCTATCTCTCTCATATTCTTCTCTTCGCTTTTGTCCACCGGCGCCGAATTTGGTCTCATCCCCTTTGTCAAGAATTCACCCGAGGTTCTACGGCCCCATAAGCTTTAACAAGACGTCAGGGGTTTCTTAAGAGAAAACTAATTTGATGAGGTGTCTTCCTCCGGTTCTGAGCTTACGTGAAGGACTTGTTGCTTTTAAAGGGCTTTTGCTAGATGGGGTTTCCGTGTCTGTGTTGTCTTTGTGGTATTCTTGCTTTTGTCCGTTTTTTTTTATTATTGTTTCGTCTGTTTCTCTCTACATCGTTCTATTTCTCCTTCCTTCCGTTCCTGTTTATTTATCCGATGACAGTTTTGATTTTTCTTATCATTGGCATTGTCATTGTTATTGTTATGGCTATTACTATTATGCTTATTATTTTATTACAACAATTATTATTACTACAACCACTACTACGACTCCTGCTACTACTGCGCCCACTACTACTACTACTATTACGACTACTTCTACTACTACTACTTCTACTACTTCTATTACTACTACTTCTGCTACTTCTATTACTACTAAAACTACTATTACTACTACTACTACTATCAGAATTACTTGTCACCCCCCCTCTCTCTCCCACAACAACATGGAGTCCATTTGTCACCAGCTGGACCTTTCAATCTTGTGTAGTCCAGGCCAAGATATGGTGTCTCTCGGCAGATGGTTTCTCGTATTGGAATGACCTCGTTTTTTTTTTGTATTTAGTCTGTTTGTTGGTTTATCTGTCTGGCTGTCTGTGTATCTACTTATCTATCGCCTATCTATCTAACTCCCGTCACCCCTTTCTCTCTATCCGGCTATCTGTCTGCCTGTTATTTTTATCTTTCTGTCCATTTGTCTGTCTGTCTATTTATCAATCTATCTATTTATTTATCTTACTACACACACACACGCACACACACACATACTGAAGCATGCAAAAAAGAATAAGAAAAAAAACAGAACCTACAAATGGCAATGATTTTTTTGCCGAAATGTAAAAGTTGAGGATGTCTAATTCGTATTTTTTTTTTTTTTTTTTTTTTCTTTTTTTTTGGGGGGGGGGTCGTGCACCTCATCAGCATTACGATCATTGCTTGGCTGACAGTTGGGTCCAATCAATCGAATAGAAAGGAGAGGAGGAACATGACTTTCCAGAAGTAATTCAAGTCACTTTTAAACTTGGGCTCTCTCTCTCGAACTTTTAGTGTCTGTCTGTTTGTCTGTCTTTGTCTCTCTCTCGGACTTTCTCTCTCTCTCTCTGTGTATCTGTCTCTGTCTCTCTCTCTCTCTTTCTCTCTTTCTTTCTCTCTCTCTCTCTTTCTATCTGTCTGTCTGTATGTCTGTCTGTTTATCTGTCTGTCTTTCTGTCTGTCTGTCTCTCCCTCTCTCTCTCTCTCTCTCTCTCTCTCTCTGTCTCTCTCTCTCTGTCGTCTGTCTGTTCTCGCTGTCTCTGTCTCTCTCTCTCTCTCTCTCTCTCCCTCTCCCTCTCCCTCTCCCTCTCCCTCTCCCTCTCCCTCTCCCTCTCCCTCTCCCTCTCTCTCTCTCTCCTTTCTCTCTCTCTCTTATTCTAAGAAGCCATTACTACAAGAATAAACCAGAGTTTTGGATTAGAAACATTCACCAAACTTCTTTCCCGGAAAATTGGCAGTCATTTTTCTGAATTATTCTAATTGTTATCATCCTTAATGATTAAATAGCTTTTATTCATTACTGTTATTGTTATTTTTATTGTTGTGTTATCGTTAACATTATTATTATTATTATTGGTACATTTTGTTATGATTGGTAGTAGTAACAGTATAGTAGCAATAGTATCATTATCATTGCCATCATTAGTATCATTATTTTATCATTATCATCATTGGCAATGTTACTGATCTTGTCATGATCATTATCATCATTTTGTCATTATTATTGTTGTCCTTGCCACTATCATTGCCATTGTTTTTGTTGTAGATATTGTTATTATTATTATTATTATTATTATTATTA
>NC_091549.1:3719399-3724399 GCF_042767895.1 Penaeus vannamei
CTTCGGGTTACGCTAATGGGAAGTTAATGCTAATTTAGTCTAATGAAAACTTTAAGGAGACAATTAACGAAATTGGCGAATTAATTAACAAAAGGCCTTAAGTCGTTGATAATTAGGATCGTTAAGCGTAGGAAAAGTGTTAAGTAATCGCTGTTAGAGGGTTATAAGTAACATTCTATTGATAGTGATAATGGTGATAATGGTCATTGTGATGATGTAAATAAGAGTAATTATGAATTATGAAGTGAATGTAAATTGAATAAGAACAAGGATGTTGATGATATCAATAATGATAATTATAGTGATAGCAGTAGTAGTAATGATGATGGTAACAAAAATAATATCCATTTTATTAACACACCATTAGCATCGCCGTGATCATTATTATCATTATTATTATCATGATAATAATGATGATGATAATCATTGTTTTCATTACCATTTTTATCATTATCATTATTTCATATTATTATTTCAATCACTTTTTTCTCATCATCATCATTATTATTACAATTATTGTTCTCAATATTATTATCATTATTGTTATTGTTGTTATTATTATTATTATCATTATCATTATTATTATCAATATTTTAATTATGATTATTATGAATATATTGATTATTTTTAATGCTATCAATCTCACTATCTTCATCATTAGTTTATTATCTTCATTATTAGTTTTCATTATCATTATGATCATATTTATTTTTATCCTTAATCATTATTATTAATGTTGTTATTATTATCATCATTATTTTATTATCATTATTAACATCATCATTATTGGTATTATTATTGATATTATTGTTATTGCTACTACTACTACTACTACTACAATTGTTATTACTATTACTATTACCATTATTGTTATTATTATTATTATTATTATTATTATCATTATTATCATCATTATCATCATTATTATTATATTACTATCATTATCATTATTATTGTTATTATTATCATTATTATCAGTATCATTGGTATCATTAGTATCACCATCATTATTATTATTGTCATTATTATCATCATTATTATTATATTATATTATTATTATTATTATTATTATTATTATTATTATTATTATTATTATTATTATTATTATTATTTATTAGAGACAAAAAGAAAGAGAAAAATAGGAAATTTAAACATTCATACTATTTTTTTCTGTCTAATTGCGATAAATAATATTGTTGCGAATTCAGGTTCACATAAAAGTTGAATTATATTAAATTAACGTAATCAAATGGATGCATTGTTGTGGTCATAACAAAGTTGTTATGAATTAGTGTTTAGAATATATATTTTCTGGTGTTTTTCAGCTTATAAATATGAGAAAGAGTAAGAGTGAGGTGAAGAGGGAGGGAGGAAGAAGGAGAGGAAGAGGGAAGGAGAAGGAGGGAGGGAGGGAGGGAGGGAGAGAGGGAGGGAGAGAGGGAGAGAGTGAGAGAGGGAGGGAGGGAGATAGATAGATAGATAGATAGATAGATAGATAGATAGATAGATAAAGAGAGAGAGAAAGACAGACAGACAGACAGAAATTCAACAATCATCATTCATGATAATCATGAAAATACTGATAAAAGTAAGTCAGATCGCAATAATAATGATAATATTAGTAGTAAGAGTAGTAGTATTAATAATAATAAGAATGATAATACTCATAATAATAAGAATGATAATACTCATAATAATAATATTGATAATACTCATAATAATAATATTGATCATACTCATAATAATAATATTGATAATACTCATAATAATAATATTGATCATACTCATAATAATAATATTGATAATACTCATAATAATAATATTGATAATACTAATGCCATGACAATGACGATACCAAAACCAATCGTAATGACATTGAAACCGACTTTGAAGAATTACAACAACGCAAAAAAATCAACAACAGCCAACGACACCGATACCCCTCTCCCCCCTCCCCCCCACTCCCCCCTTCTTTAAAAAAAAAGGTGAGGCGTTAGCGTAGGGGCCCTTGTGAGGCTCCTAGGTGTCTGGCAGCGTGTTTGTCACCTAATTAGTCCGATAAGGTGAGTCTGACACCTTCAAAAAGGCGCTTCGGACGAGAGCCGCGAGAGGAGGTGGTGAGAGGACGTGGGGGTGGGGGGGTGGTGGGGGGTATGAAGATAGGTGAGGGGGTGAGAGGAGGAGGAGGAGGAAGGGGTGTGTGAAGGAGAGGGATTGGGGGTTGGGAAGGAGAGGGGGGTTAGGAAGGGGAGGTAGAGGGAGAGGTGTTGGAAGGGAGGGGTGGGAGGGAGAGAGGAGGTGTGAGGGGGGAGAAGGGGTGTGTGAGGGGGAGAGAGGGGTATGGGGGAGGTATAGGCGAAATGGGGAAGATGAGAAGAGGAGGAGGAGGGATAAAGATGTGAGGATAAAGAAAATGGGAAGTGAGGGAGAAAGAGAGAGAAAGAGAGAAGAGAAAGAAAGAGAGAGAGAGAGCAAATAAAGAAGGCTACAATGAGGAAGAAAATAGAGAAGAAAGACTGAATAAAAATGGAAGAACAAAATGATGAGAGAACTATAGAATGCAAAAGAGAGACAGAAAAAAGAAAGATCAGGATGTGAAAATGAAAAAAAAAAAGAAAAAAAAATTATAACAAAAAATAAATCAACAGGTATAGAAGCAGACAACAGGAGAGAGAGAGAGAGAGAGAGAGAGAGAGAGAGAGAGAGAGAGAGAGAGAGAGAGAGAGAGAGAGAGAGAGAGAGAGAGAGAGAGAGAGAGAGAGAGAGAGAGAGAGAGAGAGAGAGAGAGAGAGAGAGAGAGAGAGAGAGAGAGAGAGAGAGAGAGAGAGAGAGAGAGAGAGAGAGAGAGAGAGAGAGAGAGAGAGAGAGGAGAAGAGAGGGAAGGGGGGTGAGGGAGGGGAGGAGAGAGAGGAGACTATACCATCTTAAACACGTAGATGAGGCTATTCTGATGCGCGCCGGCAGTAGATGGGAGGAGAGGGGGAGGGAGGAGGGGAGGAAGGGAGGTAGAGAGAGGGGAGGGAGGGAGGGAGTTAGAGAGAGGGGGAGGAGGGAGGGAGGGAGTTAGAGAGAGGGGAGGAGGGAGGGAGTTGGGAGGAGGGAGGGAGGAAGAGAGGGAGGAACCATAGGGTGATAAGGGAGCGGGAGGGAGTTTTGATAAGTTAAAGAGGTGTTTAAAGGGAGAGAAAAATGGTAGACGGGTAGATGGAGGGAGGAGGGGAGAGGGGTGGAAGAGGGTGGGAAGAGGGAGGGAGGGAGGGAGAAATACAAGAGAGAGAGGAGGAAGCAAGAGAGAAGGAAGAGAATGGAGGAGGAAGGGAGGGAGAAAAACGAAGAGAGACGAGGAGGAAGGGAAGGAGGGAGGGAGAGAAACAAAGAGAGAAGAGAGAGGAAAAGGGAGGTAGGGAGAAGAACGAAGAGGTAGGCAGAAGAAGCGAAGGAAGATAGGAGAAGGAAAAAAGAGAGGAAGAAGGGAAAGAGAACGAAAAGGAAAACGAAAAGCGAGGAGGAAGAAGGAGGATTGTAGGATGGCAGTGTTGCAAAGGCTTCTTGATATACTGAAGTGTTTTTTCGTGTTTTCATTTGCCGGCGCGAGAGAGAGGGACCGGCTTGACGGTAAAGCAGATGGAAGGGCGAGGGGGGTGAGAGGGAGGGAGTGATATAAGGGGGGTGAGGGAGGGAGGGAGGGTATGTAAAGGAGGGGAGGGAGGGAGGGGGTAAGGAGGGAGGAGTATAAGGAGGGAGGGAGAGAGGATGGGTATGAGGGAGGGAGGGAGGGTATGTATGAGGGAGGGGGTGAGGGAGGGAGTATATGAGAGGGGGGTGAGGGAGGGAGGGTATGATAGAGGGGGTGAAGGGAGGGGAGTATATGAGAGGGTGAGGTGAGGGAGGGAGGGTATGAGAGGGGGTGAAGGAGGGATGGTAATTACGAGGGAGGGTGAGGGAGGGAGGGTATGAGGGGGAGGGAGTGAGGGAGGATGTGTATGAGGGAGTGAGGGAGGATGGGTATGAGGGAGGGGAGGGAGGATATGAGAAGGGGGTGAGGGAGGGAGCATATGGAGGGGGGTGAGAAGGAGAGGAGGGGTATGGAGAGAGGGGGTGAGGGAGGGAGGAGCATGAGAGGGGGCTGAGGGAGGGAGGTGTATTAGAGAGGGAGGGGGAGGAGTGGAGGTATGAAGGGAGTGGAAGGGGAGGAGGCATAAGGGGAGGGAGGAAGGGATAAAAGAGGGTTGAGGGAGGGAGGAAGAGAGGAAGAGTAAAAGTGGGGATGAGGAAGGGAGGGTAAATGGGGGAATGAAGATAAAACTTGAAAAGAAGGAGGGTAAGGAAAAGTAAAAGAATAAGGTAAAGGAAATAATAAAGAAAGAAGGGTATGAAGAAACGAAGAAGAGTAAGAAAGAGGGTGAGAGAGGGAGAAAAGAAGAAAAAAGATGAGAAAGAAAAGCCTAAGAAAAGAGAATTAAACGACAAAGGATAAAGAAAAGAGATAAAAGAAAAAAAATGGCATTACGATAGGGAACGTAAGGTAAATGAAGTAGGGTGAGGTAAGATGAGTAAAAAAAAGAGAGAAATGGAGAAAGGTGGAGAGGAAAGGAGGAGAAGGAGGAGAAGGAGGAGAAGGAGGAGAAGGAGAAGGAGTAGAAGGAGGAGGTGGGAAAACCGAAGGCGTGAAGTTTATTATTTACGGAATAGAAAAGTGCGTCGACTCCAGATTTTTTTTTTTTTTTTTTTTTTTTTTTTTAGGGGGGACTTTTTTTTTCTTTTTTGTTATGGCGACAGGTGCCTTATCTCTTTCCGCCTCGTCTTTCTTCTCTCCGCTCTTCCTCTCTCGTTCGTCCCTCCTTATCTCTTCTCTCTTTCTCTTTTACTTATTCAATCGTTCTCTCTTTCTTTCCCTTTCTCCTCTCTACATTTCCGGTCTTTCTCTCTCTCTCTCTCTCTCTCTCTCTCTCTCTCTCTCTCTCTCTCTCTCTCTCTCTCTCTCTCTCTCTCTTTCTCTC
>NC_091549.1:3731899-3756899 GCF_042767895.1 Penaeus vannamei
TAGAAATCTATTATCACGTTCAAACAGAAACATCACCTCTTTGAAGCAACGAAGCCCGCAACAACGACAATAACAAACAGGAACCTCTGACAAAAACAAAAAGAGAAAAAGGTGTTGCGAAAGCCTATAGACGGGTCTTCACAACAGAAACAACTAAACGGCAAATTTTCCTGTGCTGACGACGAGGCTGTCATAACAAAAACAAAAGCAGTAAACGGATTTTTACGCGGCTCTTGTTTTTTTGTTTGTTTTTGTTTTTGTGTGTTTGGGAAATATTGGCTCGGGAACAACACCCAACTTTCTTGATCTCATTAGTATAAAGTCGAGAGCGAGGCAATTGGATTAAGCTTAGGCCTAATACCGGTAGGCTCTGTTGCAAGTGGATACAGTTTTAGTATTTTTTACTTGTTTATTTATTTTTTATTTTTTACAATGATTTTAGGTCAGTTGTATTTTAGTTGTTTATTTTCATTTCATCTTTTAAAAAAATCGATTTTTTTTTTGTTTTGGAAATTATTTTTGGGTGTTGAAGTGTCGTATTTGATATGGATTAGCGCTGAGGTAGAAGAAAACATATCTGTGAACTTATATTTGTCCAGGCCGTAGCGCTTGCAGTACATTGATAATGACAAGTACATTGATAATGACAATATTAGTAGTAGCACCATTACTCCCTCTACCACTGGCATACCAATATCTTTGATAACACTGATGATACTACCAGATATTCATAATTCCACGATCGCCATCACTGTACTAATCCACCCTCTACCACTGGCATATCAATATCTTTGATAACACTGATCATACTACCAGATATTCATAATTACGCGATCGCCATCTGCATCTCCAACACCACGCGCATCTCAACCAGACATCTCAACGTAATACCCGAGAAAATACAGTGTAACACAGGATCCCAAGAGTCAGCAAATACATATCGATGACGTGAGGTTTGCTTCGTACACGACACAACAGGTTATCGACGTTGGCGCTCCGAAAGGTCAGAATGGTCTTTGTAGGGGAAAGAGTGTATCAGAGGGAGAGGGAGAGAGAGAGAGAGAGAGAGAGAGAGAGATAGGTAGATAGAGAGAGAGAGAGAGAGAGAGGGGGGGGGGGGAATAATAGAAAGATAGAGATGGACCGAGAAAGAGAGATAGAGATGAACCGAGAAAGAGAGATAGAGATGGACCGAGAAAGAGAAAGAAAGAGAGAGAGAGAGAGAGAGAGAGATAGGTAGATAGAGAGAGATAGACCGAGAGAGAGAGAGAGCGATAGATAGGTAGATAGAGAGAGAGAGAGATAGACCGAGAGAGAACAAATAATACAGAGATTGACAAAGACCGAGAGAGAGAAAAAAAGAAAGAAAGAAAGAGAAAGAGAGAGAGAGAGGGAGAAAGAGAAACCCAACAAATCACAAAGAAGAACAAGAAGAACACACAGCAAATCACTACATACGCCCACATAAGAATTACATCAGATATTAGTCATCATTCATAAGACTTACCGACGTAATCAGCATTGCAGAAAATAAGGAAATCGAAAGAAAAAGAACCGAGAGAGTATCATTTAGGAGGAAAATAAGCATGAATAGAAGGGGAAAATAAGTAAAGATGAATGTAGATTAGTCGAAAGTAATTAAGATATACAAGTTTGATGACTAAGATTGAAAGAAAATGGGATATTCTGCCAGGGGATACTGCGGAAGTTTTCGTGTTCTATCTGTTATTAGAACCTAACCTAACCTGAGGCGGACCGGTTCTGAAACATGGCTATTGGATCGCGTTTTAGATCGATAAACGGATACCGCGTTAATACTTAGCGAATAAGGTATAAAGAGAGACAGAGACAGAGAGAGAAGAAGAATAAGAAAAATATATAAAAGGAAAATGTTTTTATTGTCCTATTCTTTTTCTTTACGTTGATATTATTCGTTATTTGTTATTTTCCATTTATTTTATGCATTCATTTTATTGTTTTTATTTTATGATTATTTTTTGGCCGGTTTCTCACTTCCCATTCGTTTTATTTATTTATCTGTCTACTTTTATATTCTCTCTTCTTACAAGATGTCTGACAGACGAACCACCCTTCCCTTAATAGACGTATAGACGTTAACTAGACAGCTGAACTACATTTTCCCCGATAGACTGACAGACAGGCGAACTAAACTTTCCGTGAAAGACTGACAAACAGACATCCGAACTAAACTTTCCGTGAAAGACTGACAAACAGACATCCGAACAACAATTACTTTGATAGCCAGACAGACAGGCGGACTATACTTTCCTTAATAGACTGACAGACAGGCGGACTATACTTGATAGCCAAACACACAGGCGAATTATACTTTCGTGGATAGACAGACAGATAGGCGATCTATACTTTCCTTAATAGACTGACAGACAGACAGGCGAACTAACTTTCCTTAATAGACTGACAGACAGGCGGACTATACTTTCCCAGATAGACAGACAGACATCCGAACTATACTTTCCTTAATAGACTGACAGACAGGCGAACTAAACTTTCTTTGACAGACAGACATGTAGGCGGAGTATACTTTCCTTAATAGACTGACAGACAGACGAACTATACTTGATAGCCAGACACACAGGCGAATGATATTTTCCCTGATAGACAGACAGACAAACTATAATTTCTGTGACAGACAGGCGAACTATACTTTCCTTGACAGACAGACAGCCATCCGAACTTTACTTTCCCTGACAGACAGACAGCCATCCGAATGCATCCTTTCTTTCCGATTGAGAAGGGACAGAGATGCTCAGTTCGTTTTAGTCTCGACTCTCGGGACCGGAACAGGACGGGCAATTGTCGTGTGATTTGTCATTCTGCGATATGAAACGGTTTGATTGATCACTGACTACCCCCCCCCCCTGTCCCTGCCCCCTCTCCTCCCTATTCCCCCTCTCCTCCTCTATTCCCCTGTGCCTCCACCTATTCCCCCTCTCCTCCTCTTGATCACTGACTGCACCCCCCCACTGTCCCTGCCCCTTTCCCCCCTCCCCTGTACCCCCTCTCCTCCCTCTATTCCCCCTCTCCTCCCCTATTCCCTCTCCCCCCCTATTCCCCTCTCCTCCTCTATTCTTCCCTCCTCCTCCTCTTATTCCCCTCCTCCTCCTCTATTCCCCTCTCCCTCTCCTATTCCCTCCTCCTCTCTATTCCCCTCTCCTTCTCCCTATTCCCCCTCTCTTCTCCTCTCATTCCCCTCTCCTCCTCTACATTCCCCTCTCCTCCTCTATTCCCCTCTCTTCCCCTATTCCCCTCTCCTCCCCTATTCCCCTCTCCCCCTCTATTCCCCTCTCTCTCCTCTATTCCCCCTCTCCTTCTCTATTCCCCTCCTCCTCTATTCCCCTCTCCTCCCTATTCCCCTCTCCTCTATTCCCCCCCTCCTCCTCTATTCCCCTCTCCCCCCTATTCCCCTCTCCTCCCCTATTCCCCTCCTCCTCATATTCCCCTCCTCTCCCTATTCCCCTCCTCCTCCTCTATTCCCTCTCTCCTCCCACTATTCCCCCCCCCCCCCCCTATTCCCCTCTCCCCTGTCTCCTCGACGGTCTCTTCACTCTTCTCTCACTCTTCTCTGGTCTTCTTTCGTTCTGCTGAAATCTTTTCCCTGTTTCCTTTCTTAACTCTCCTTTTGTCTGTCTGTCTCCTGTTCTGCCTGGCTTGTTAGCCCCCCCCCCCCCTCTCTCTCTCTCTCTCTCTCTCTCTCTCTCTCTCTCTCTCTCTCTCTCTCTCTCTCTCTCTCTCTCTCTCTCTCTCTCTCTCTCTCTCCCTCTCTCTCTCTCATTACCCATTTTCGTAGTTTTCTTCATTGACTTCAACTCCTCTCCTGTTTTTTTTTTTCCATCCTTTTTTGCCTTTTGCTTTTTCGTGTATGTCGTGTATGTCTCTCTGTCTGTTTTGTGTGTGTGTGTGTGTGTGCGCGCGCGTGTGTATCGATCGACGGCGTGCGTGATTTAGCGAGGCACGCTTAAATGTCATGACAGATTCGAATCCATCCCTGTCCACCCTTCCGAAAGAGACAGACCGACAGACAGACAAAGACAAGACACAGAGAGAGGGAGAAACACAAAGACAGATACAAAGAAAGAGAGGGATAGAGACAACAGACAGACAAAGACAGAGAGAGAGAGAGAGACAGACAAAGACAGACACAGAAAGAGACAAAGACAGATATATATATATATATATAGAGAGAGAGAGAGAGAGAGAGAGAGAGAGAACAGAGACAGAGACAGAGACAGAGACAGAGACAGAGACAGAGACAGAGACAGAGACAGAGACAGAGACAGAGACAGAGACAGAGACAGAGACAGAGACAGACAGACAGACAGACAGACAGACAGACAGACAGACAGACAGACAGACAGAGATAGAGAGAGAGAAAGAGATAGTGAGTGAGAGAGTCGTGGGCCGACACCGCTCCGCCCCCTCGCCCCCTTAGGTCACACGTCACACCCCTTAGGTCACACGTCACCCTCCCCTTGGGTTAATTCTTCGCCCTGACAAGCTTCCCTCCCTCGGATCCGCTGTGGATTACACGACCTTGTTTGTACCTCCCAGGGTCATTATGGCGATGATGTACTGTATATCTTATAAGGGAGAAAAGGTCGAGGTTGCGGGTGTGGAAGGAAAGGTCGGATTGGGGTTTGGGTGAGGGTGGGGGTGGGATGGGGTTTAAGGGTGTTTAGGAGCAAAGGGAGAGGGAAGAGGGGTGGGGTTGGAGGGGGGCGGGGTTTAAGGGTGTTTAGGAGGTAAGGGAGAGGGGTTGTGGGGGGAGGGAGGAGGGAGAGGGGTTGTGGGGGGGGAAGGGAGGAGGGAGAGGGGTTGGGGCGGGGGGGGAGGGAGGAGGGAGAGGGGTTGTGGGGGGAGGGGCACAAGATGCTAATATTAATGAATGGCGCGATGAGGGAGGGGGGGGGGGTAAGGCGATAATAGGCTTGTAATGAGGAGCATTGATGGTCGGAAAGCGCTGTGATATGTGGGGAAAATAGGAAGGACGCACACACACACACACACACACATATGTGTATGTGTGTGTGTGTGTGTGTGTACGTACGTGCGTGCGTGCGTGCGTGTCTGTTTGCCTGTCTGTCTTTCTGTGTGTAAGTATTATGTATTTTCCAATCAGACAAGAGTGACACTGCCTGTGCAAATGTCCCCCAAGGGATTCCCTTAACTCCAAATAAGGGTAAAAGCATGTCCCATATACACATGTTCCGATTTAAATTCATATGTAACAGAATGTTGCTGATACGTTGTTTTCATAGTGATTTTAACAAAGGCATATATATATATATATATATATATATATATATATATATATATATATATATGTAGTGTGTGTGTGTGTGTGTCTGCGTCTGTGTGTACTTATGATATGTATCATGTATATGTATGTATATGTATGTATATAGTATATGTGTGTGCGTGTGTGTGATGTGTGGGTGTGGGTGTGGGTGTGTGTGTGTGTGTGTGTGTGTGTGTGTGTGTGTGTGTGTGTGTGTGTGTGTGTGTGTGTGTGTGTGTGTATTTGTGTGTGTGTGTGTGTCATGTAGAACCCAGTCAGCCTACCCGAGGATTCTTAAAAGACGGACACAGATATTACAATGGCCACTCACTATTCACTGATCAAGAAAGATGTCTCGAATTATCCTCCCATACTATTTTAAAACGACCACTAAAGATGATGGAAAAGGAAGAACATTATAGAAGTAAACGTAGAGCATTTGCAAATATATAAAGTCCAATTTTTGATGCCTTATTTGTATTGAAAAAAAAATGAAAATAGAAAAACTGATATCCAACCAGATAAGGATTTTTTTAGATTTTGTATTTAATTTGTTAATAAGCCTTTAACAAAAAAAAAACAAAAAAACACTAATAATGATATGAAGAACACTCCCGTTTGCTCTCTCTGAAGCTCAGAAACGATCAAGAACAAAGTATTGGATTCTCTCTAATAACACACCTTGAAAACGTTAGTTGTGTAAATATATAAACTGCAACCTTGCATTATACACCATAAAGAAAGACGGGGAAATAAAGATCCAGACGCGAAGAGGCTGCAAGAGGCTCTAACTACCATGTTGCAGAGGCACGTGATTCAATGTATTGCAGACCAGAGGTGTAGAGTGGAGGATTATACTAGCATTCTGTTCCTCTCGAGGTGTTGCAAGGTGGTGATGCTTGCATGATGCCCTAATTTGATACCCTAATGGTCTCATTTGGCCCTGTGGTGGTTCGTAGACGAGTAGATGAGTTGGTAGGTAGATTAGTGTGAGTAGATGAGTTGGTAGGTAGATTAGTGTGAGTAGATGAGTTGGTAGGTAGATTAGTATGAGTAGATGAGTTGGTAGGTAGATTAGTGTGAGTAGATGAGTTGGGAGGTAGATTAGTGTGAGTAGATGAGTTGGTAGGTAGATTAGTGTGAGTAGATGAGTTGGTAGGTAGATTAGTGTGAGTAGATGAGTTGGTAGGTAGATTAGTGTGAGTAGATGAGTTGGGAGGTAGATTAGTATGAGTTGGTAGGTAGATTAGTGTGAGTAGATGAGTTGGTAGGTAGATTAGTGTGAGTAGATGAGTTGGTAGGTAGATTAGTGTGAGTAGATGCGCAGATGCCTCTGTTTATGTTGAGTCGCGTCGAGAAATAATTTTTTATTTTCTGAAATATACTGCTAATATACATGGGTTTGCTGGTATTTTTGCTAGTTTATTCATACTTTTGCTGTTTATAGTGTATCTGTAAGCACACACACACACACACACACACACACACACACACACACACACACACACACACACACACACACACACACACACACATGTAAACATACGTGCGCGTGTGTGTGTGCATGCCTGTGTGCTTGTCTGTATGTATATATGTATATGTGTGTGTGTGTGTGTGTGTGTGTGTGTGTGTGTGTGTGTGTGTGTGTGTGTGTCTGTGTGTGTATACATACACCCACACACAAACACATAAAAGTGTGCAGTATATCTTCCAGATGATTTCACTAAAAATAATTTAAGAGTCTCACACATTGCCGTGCTTGTTCTGAGCTTCAGAAAAATAAATAAATAAATGAAGTGTTGAAATCCAGTGCATTTTGTTTTGACAACTGTTGCCAAGATAACAAATAACAAATTAGATATATGTTGCCAAGATATATTTACCTTCAATAACAAATTAGATATAAGTTTCAGCTTGGTACAAAAAAAGTAGAAGAAAAAGAGACAGTTATGGGAATGGGAATACAGTATCTACCTATCGACGTAATGGAGGTGGTGGAATATTCATGATTATTGAATAGGGCGATATGGTAATGGTGCCATGAATAATATAGGGGGACATATTGATTATGATATGAAGATGGGAATGAGATGGATCACATGCTAGCAGAAGAATATGGAAGTGGGTAAAGGTAGGTAGTGGCGTGTGTGTGTGTGTGTGTGTGTGTTTTGATTAGATCGTTTCTCAAGAAAGTCTTTACTTTGATGTAGATTTCCCGGAAACGGCAGAGGTTGAGGAAAAGGAATATTGCAAGAATGCGAGTGTATGATGTAGGGTTTGATATCGTGTGAGCTCGATGTTGGGGAAATGAGTGACAGACGGAGAAAAGAAAAGATATATATATATATACGTTTCAGGGGTCACACACACACACACACACACACACACACACACACACACACACACACACACACACACACACACACACACACACACACACACACACCCTCCCCCTCCACACACTCACCCCTCCCCTCCACACACACACAAGCCCCCTCTCCCCCACACAGACGCACACCCACACCCCCCCCCCCACACCCACAAGCCCCCTCTCCCCCCACAAGCCCCCTCCCCCCCACACACACGCACGTACAAGGAAGAGAAAGAGAGAGCAGCAGAGGAGCAAAGACCAATCCCAGAGTCAGCTGTGCCACAAGCAGCCAATCATAAAACCAAATGGATTTCGGCGGCCAATCAGACCAAGAAATTGTCTCTCCGACGAAATTTGACTAATAAGTAATTTATCCGCGGATATTATTTATTTGTAGCGAAAGCGGCTGAAAAACGCTGCCAAAAGACGGGGTGAGGGGGTTGGGGGGGTGGGGGTTAACTTTGCTTGTTCAATTTTTTTCATGTTTTACTTTTGTATTTCTGTTGATTTTCGTTTTTTTTTTTTCTCTCTCTCTCTGTCACAAACTAGTTTTATCTGCTTACTATTTTGCAAAAGTTTGTGCCAGGGAGTTATTTAGACTTGTTGGTGAACAATTTCATAGATGCGTGCGTGTGTGTGTGTGTGCTTATGTGTGTGTGTGTGTGTGTGTGTGTGTGTGTGTGTGTGTGAGTATATGTATATACACATGTATGTATATATGTACGCACACACGCACATACACACACACACACACACACACACACACACACACACACACACACACACACACACACACACACACACACACATATATATATATATATACAATATATATATATATATTTTTATATATTTATATTTATATATATATATATACATATATATATATACATATATATATATATATATATATATATATATATATATATATATATATACACACATATATATGTATATACACACATACACAGGAAGAAATTGGGGGAACCCTCTAAAGACCAGCGATAATTTAGAAAATACAAAAATTACAAAAACAAACTCCGGAAACAAAAAAAAAAAAAAAAAAAAAAAAGACGAAAACACGACCTGCCACCTCCCCCCCCTCCGACTCCTCTCCCTCCCCCCCTCCGACTCCCCTGCCTCCCCCCACCTAAGCCCCCCCCCCCTCCCCGGAAAGGGTCGATCGCGGTCATCGTCGACCCCCCCACCCCCCGAGTTGCAGGAGGTCATCGTCAGGCCCGGATTACCTGAGTGCAGTCCCTGGTCATCCGAGGCGGCGCCGGAGACGACTTAGGGAGGGTTCGCAGGGGGTCGTCGGGAGGGGGGGGAGGAGGTTGATCTGGGTGGGTGGGGGTGGGGGTGGGGGGGATTTTGGGCTTTGGGCTTGGGGTGGTGGGGGTGGGAGGGGTGGAAAGGGGGGTGGGGGGAGCTGCGGAGAGTGATTGGTTTTTCGTCTGCTTTGTTTGTTTTTGTTGTTGTTTGTGTTGTTGATGTTGATGTCATTTGTGTTGTTGTCGTCATCTTCGTTGTTGTTGTTGTTGACGTCGTTGTTGTCGTTTTTGTTGTTGTCATTTGTGTTGTTTTGTTGTCGTTGTTGTTGTTGTAGTTGTTGGTTTGATTATTATTGATGATGATTGGTGATGAAGACGAATATCATCATTCTTATTGTTTTTCTATTTCTGTTTTCATTATCAACGTCATTATTGATTATATAAATATTTCTAATGATACTTTGATAATGAATACGGAAATTATTATTATTATTTATATTTTTTTTTTACTTTTGTTATCGTTAACATCCTCATCTTTGTTATCATCACCATAATTATGAACGTTATGTTATCAGTATCGCTATTATTGTTGATATGTTTGTTATATATCATTTAAGTCATTACAATTGTCGTTGTAGTGAGTGTGCGTGTACGTGTACGTGTACGTTTACGTGTACGTATACATATACACGCTGTATACATAAAGAGAGAGACTAAAACACAGCGAGATGAAAACAGATCCAAAACGAACGATGCAATACGGACAGCATCCTCTCTCCACATTGTTTTTGTTTACCTTCGCTCACACTCGATCTCGGGGAATATTCTCCACTCACGCACTCCAGCGATTGTCACAGCGGCCCCGGAAATGGAGTAGGGAGTAAAATGGCTTAGCGATAATTCTTCTTTGATTTTATTTATTTATTTATTTATTTATTTTTTACTTTTTTTTTTTTTTGTTCTGTTGGGGAGACGTTCAAATGAAAGTTTATTTACTTGTATGCATTTGTTTGTGTGTGTTTTTTTTTTTGTGTGTGTGTGCGTGTGCGTGTATGTATGAGTGTTTGTGTGTGTGCGTGTGCATGTGTGTGTGTATGTGTGTGTGTGTGTGTGTGTTTGTGTGTGTATGTGTGTGTATGTATGTATGTATTTATGTATGTATGTATGTATGTGCATATGAATAGGTAGATAGGTCCAAGTTTATGGTTTTACACATATACATACTCGTTTTGAGCAAAAGGGTCCTAAAAAAGCGAGAATAGATCAAAGTCACGTGCGAATCAGTGACTAAGTGAAAATAAACAAAAGGGAAATTATGATGATAATATAGTAGTGGTAAGGAAGAGAGATAAGTAGATATTTTGCATGCTAAGCATAGTTTTATGTATTTAATCTCATTTTAAGTATGGATATTGCGTTGGAGGTATGAAATGTAAAGTGAAATATTTAATATGATGGTTAAGGATAGACATTTGGGAAACACACATAAAGGGTAAAGGGAGAGAAAGAGAGAAGAAGAAGAAGGGAAAGAGAGAGAAGAAGAAGAAGCAGAAGCAGAAGGGAAAGAGAGAGAGAAGGGAAAGAGAGAAGCGAGAGAAGAAGGGAAAGAGAGAGAAGAGAAAGTAGAAGGGAAAGAGAGAGAAGCGACCGAAGGGAAAGAGAGAGAAGCGAAGGAAGAAGGGAAAGAGAGAGAAGAGAAAGTAGAAGGGGGAAAGAGAAAGCAGTAGACAAAGAAGAAAGAGAGAAAGAGAAAAGAGGAAATAAATCCAACAACAGACGGTCGGGACATGAAAGCCAGAGCACCTTATGTTCTGCCAGTGGGCGGGCCGTTGGGGTGGGGTGGAGGGGCGTGGGGGGGAGAGAGGAGGGGCGAGGGGGGGAGAGGAGGGGGTGGGGGGGGGAGAGCTGACAGCATCCCACATGCGTGTTAGAACAATAGCTTGGTGACTTGGGTGTGCTTGTCTCTCCCTGTTTTGATTTGTGATTGTATGCGGGATCAGAGGCATATGCAAAAGTCACACGGGCGAGGTACGTGGAGACGCCAACGGGGGCAGATCCTTGCACGTTGAGCAAGCGCACTCACACACGAAGGGAAATGTGCACTTGAACGAAAGTTTATACGCAAGCAAGCAAAAAAAAAAAAAAAAAAAGGATTGTTGCACCTCTAGAAATATACAGAAAATACTCCCCCTCCCCCCATCCCCTGCACACAAACATATGCACACATCCCATGCCTGTATACACACATACACATGCACAGACATACATGCATACACACACATCATAGACACTCACATACATAGACATCCCTCTCCACACAAATCCTCTGCACACAAACACTAACATACACACACACACCCCCCCCTACACACTGACACAAACATACACACACATCCCCAGCACACACACACACACACACACACACACACACACACACACACACACACACACACACACACACACACACACACACACACACACACCTTCGTATACAAACGCACACACACACACACACACACACACACTCACACACACACACACACACACACACACACACACACACACACACACACACACACACACACACACACACACACACACACACACACACACACACACACATCCCCAGCACACATCCCCTACACACACAAACATCCCCAGCACATACACACACACACACACACACACACACCTTCGTATACAAACGCACCTATACATTTCGTAACGCAATTCTCTCCCTCAAACCTCAAACCCACCTCGATCGATGGCATCTACACATCGAAGTACTTCTCGGTACCAGTCGACAGCGCACGCGAACTCAAGCACGTCTTGGGAACTCATTTTTTTTTTTTTTTTTTTTTTACTGGAATTTTCCGGAATTGCAGTTTTAAAGTATTCCGGAATTGCAATTTTAAGGTGATCGATTGCCTTAAATGGAGGTGGGCGGTCCGATTTCACGGGGTAGGGGGGGGGGGGGTGATAGGGTGGTGGGTGGTCGGCTTTTAAGGCGAAATGGGTGAGTGTGGGTGTTTTTTTCGTTCACGTATACCTACATATATACCTACACGGATAGATGGGTGGATGTGTGAATGTATAGTTAGATCTATATTTGATACTGGCATAGGTGTAGGTGTAGGTGTTTTCGTTCATTTATACTAATGTATATGTATATATTCGTACACGGATGGATGGATGTGTGAATGTTGGTTATATCTATATTTGATACTGGTATATTTACATGTGCCCGCCTCAATACGCCCATATGTATACTTATCACGGAAGGTTACGATAATGATAAAATAAATTGATCTTGATAAAGGTAAGGTAAGAATGTTAATAATAGTAAAAAAAAATAATAATAACATTAACAATGACAGTGTTATGAGTAATCAACTATATTTGCTTTGCGATAATGCGGATTATATAAAGTGTGCAATTTTTTATGTTGGTTTATGTAACATTGTAAACTCTTACATTTATATAAAATTGTATGTTGCTACGTTTAAACAATGATGAGTGTTTGTTAAAATGTTTGTGTGTTTACTTGTTTGTTTTTGCGTTTTCATTTATTTTGATTGTCTTCATTTTACTGTAGATTTTTTTTTTTTTTTTTTTTTTTTTTTTTTTTGCAAAGGTGTAACTTTTTACAGAGAAACTAAAGAAAAAAAGGCTTGTTGTTTACTTTTGTTTATTTATTCATCCATTTTTTTATTAATTAATTTATTCATTTTTTTATATTATTTATTCATTTATTTATGTTTTACCTTGGTAGGCGTAAAGATTACCAACGACTATTTGCATGTTGACGAAGACAAAGGATTTTAAAAACTTTGAAATGTCTTTCCTATGACAGTTTCGCAAAATGACATAATTATAGTTGTGGGGAGTTTGGAGGAAAGTCTAGTATCAGTTTGGATTTTTTTTTTTTTTTTTAGCTTTTGTGTATGTTGTTCAGTATGAGTCATCCTCATTCTCTCTCTCTCTTTCTCTCTCTCTCTCTCTCTCTCTCTCTAATCTCTCTCTCCTCCCTCCTCCCTCCTCCCTCCCTCCCTCCATCCATCCATCCAGTCCCTCCTCCTCCCTCTCCATCTCTTCCCCTCCCTTTTCCATCCCTCCCTCTCTCCCTCTCCTTCTCCTCCTTACCTTCCTTCCTCTCCTCCTCACTCTCTCTCTCTCTCTCTCTCCTCTCCTCTCTCTCTCTCTCTCTCCTCTCTCCCTCCCTCCCTCCCTCCCTCCCTCCTCCCTCCTCCATTCATCCATCCATCCCTCCCTCCCCCATCCCTCTCCCTCCATCCTCCCCTCTCCCCCTCCCTCTCCCTCCCTGCCTTTCTCCCCTCCCTTTCCTCACCCCTCTCTCTCTCTCTCTCTCTCTCTCTCTCTCTCTCTCTCTCTCTCTCTCTCTCTCTCTCTCATACCACCCACTTAATAGTATATATATATAAATTATATATATATATATATATATATACATATATATATACATATATATATATATATATATATATATATATATATATATATATATATATATATATATATATATATATATATATATATATATATATATATATATATATATATTCTCTCTCTCTCTCTCTCTCTCTCTCTCTCTCTCTCTCTCTCTCTCTCTCTCTCTCTCTCTCTCTCTCCTCAAGACGCACACACACACAAGGAGGTCACCTGCTTGTTTTGACGAACGAGTGAAAGGAAACACGTTAAGTTGGCCTGGCCTGTAGGTGGCCGTCAGGTTCCTCCCGGGAGAATGACACCGATTTATGGACGACTCAGGAAGCAGATGAGGTGATGAGGTGATGAGGATGGAAGGGGAGGAAGGGATGGAGGTGAGGAAGGGAGAGGAGGAGGAGAGGAGAGGAATGAGGGGAGAGGGGGAGGAGAGGAGGGAAGGGAAGGGAGAGGAGAAGAATGAGGGGAGAGGGGAGAGGAGGGAGGGGTGGGAGGAGGAGTGAAGGGAGAGGAACGCGAGGGGAGAGGGATGGGGGTGGAGAGGAGAGAAGGGAGAGGGGGATAAGAGGAGAGAAGAGAAGGGAGAGGGGGAGATAGGAGAGGTGGGAGAGGGGGAGGAGAGGAACGAAGGGTGGGAGAGGGATAGGGGGGAGGAGAGGGAAGAGAGGAGGAGAGGGAGAGGGGGAGGAGAGGAAAGGAGGGGAGTGGGGGGAGGGGGAGGGGAGGGAGAGGAGAGAGAGGGAAGGAAGGAAGAGGGAGAGGGAGAAGAGAGAGGAGGAGGAGAGAGGGGAGAAGGGGGAGGGAGAGGAACGAAGGGAGAGAGGGGGAGGAGGAGGAGAGGAAGGGGAAGAGGGAGGGAGGAGAGGAACGGAAGGGGAGAGGGATGGGGAGAGGTGAGGGAAGGTGGGTTGGATGGGGGAAGGAAGGAGGAGGGTAAAGGGAGAGGGAGAAGGGGAAGAGTGAGAGAGAGATAGTGAGAGGGGGAGGAGGAGGAGGAGGAAGAGGGAGAAGGACAGAACGTGTATGAGAAAAAGAGAGAAGGAAGAGAAAACACGAGAGAAAAGGTAGTTAAAGATACATTAAAACGAAGAACCAGAAAAGGAAAAAGGAAAGAGTCGGAGAAAGAGAGGTAGAGAAAAGGAAAAGGGAAAGAATCAGAGAAAGAGAGGTAGAGAAAATGTTAAAGGAAAGAATCAGAGAGAGAGAGGTAGAGATAAGGAAAAGGGAAAGAATCAGAGAAAGAGAGGTAGGGAAAATGTAAAAGGAAAGAATCAGAGAGAGAGAGGTAGAGAGAAGGAAAAAGGAAAGATACATGAAAACGAAGAACCAAAAATGGAAAAAGGAAAGAATCAGAGAAAGAGAGGTAGAAAAAAGGAAAAAAAGGAAAGAATCAGAGAAAGAGAAGTAGAGAAAAGGGAAAAGAAAGGAAAAGAGAGAAGTAGAGAAAAGAGCCATCGTATGAGACGGATAAGCAGCTTAATGTTCTTGGAAGATTGACCTTCCGCCGTTGCCGTGAAATTAAGACCAGGTTTTTCTTCCAATTTTGCTTGTCCATTTGTATATTTTGTCCCATATTTTCGATCTAATATTGTTGTTGTTTTTGTTTTTTTTTACTTTGTTCTGTTTTTCTCTCCTTGTAGGTCCTTGTTTCGCTTTGTTTCTGTATTTTATTCATGGATTTTTTTTTCAGTCCTTTCTTCTTTCTTCTTTCTCTCTCTCTCTCTCTCTCCCTCTCTGTGTATGTATATGTATATATATATATAATAAAAATAATATATATAATATGTATGTAAACTCTCTCTCCCTCCCTCTCCCTCTTCCCTCTCCCTCTCTCCCTCTCCCTCTCCCTCTCCCTCTCCCTCTCCTCTCCCTCCTCCCTCTCCCTCTCCCTCTCTCTATATCTCTCTCCTCCCTCTCCCTTCTCCCTCCCTCCTTCCTAAGCCCTAAATAATATATCTCCCTCTCCCTCTCCCTCTCCCTCCCTCCCTCTCCCTCTCCCTCTCTCTTCCTCTCTCTTTTTTATAACAAAGATTGATGATAAAAAAGCATGCAGCATGAGATCCAAGGCGGACATGAACTCTGTTGATTTATTGCAGACTTGTGCTAAGTGCATGGCTCATGATTCATTCATGACGCTCGGGTATTGCATGCTGAGACGGTCCTTGCATGATGCAGTTGGATTCATGCAAGCTTTGTAAGCATGTGGAGTACACAGTCATGCAGATTCTTATGAAAGCTATAGTTATGCAATTTTGAAGTCTATGGTCATGTAGATTATTTGGAAAGGTATAGTTTTGCAGATTGTTTTGGAATCTATAGTCATGCAGAATATTTTGAAAGCTATAGTTATGCAATTTTGAAATCTATAGTCATGCAGATTATTTTGAAATCTGTACAGTCAAGCAGATTATTTTGAAAGCTATAATTATGCAATTTTGAAATCTATAATCATGCAGATCATACGGTCACATGTAGATTAGATAGATATGCAAATTATATAGTTTTATCGGCTTTGCAAGTTCTTCCCACCCACCCCTCCCTCACCCACACCCATCCACCCACCCTTCAATCTGAAAATAAGATCTTGCAGTTTTTTTGTTTTTCTCTCTATCTCTCCTCCGTCTAAAACAAGGTCAGGTCAATGGACATAATTCGATGCGGAGAACTAAGAATGAAAGGTCGCAAATTCGCCGCAAAGACGACAGACAGATTATGTTTATCTTTGCGGAAACATTTTGTGTTTATCTTTGCGGAAACGTTTTGTGTTTATCTTTGCGGAAACGTTTGAGGAAGGCTTTGCATACGCGCATTGCAGCATTTCAATACGGGTGTTACGTTGCATGCACACGGACACAGGCATAAGGACATCAATGGGACTGGTAGTCGGTGTTCGTGTTATAACAGCACGTTGAAGATTTTTTTTTTTGTGTGTGTGTGTGTGTGTGTGTGTGAGTGTGTGTGTGTGTGTGTGTGTGTGTGTGTGTGATGTGGCCTGGATTTCGTCTGATTTGGGCAACGTGCGAAAAGGATAGGACTTTATTTTCGCATTTTTATTAATTGCGTTGGAAGTGGGTTATGAAATTCGCGAAAATATTTAATATATAAAGGGAATTTTGCCATGAATGATTAAGAATGTAAGAATTTTTGAAAATATTTATCTATTTCTACAATACTCTAAGAAACTCATGAAGACAATAAGCTCTGTTTCATATTATTTTTATTCTACGTATCCATTTACTCTTTTTATCTCCACTCTCTCCTTCTTCTCTCTACCCCCCACCCTCTCTCTCTCTCTCTCTCTCTCTCTCTCTCTATCTATCTATCTATCTATCTATTTATCTATCTATCTATCTATAAAACTCGTACGAAATAATCAAATAATATGATACACAGTTTCACGAATTGGAATTTTCATAACTTTACGCTCACGAACCCGTAATGTACATTGGCTTATTGACTATGTTCATGTGTAGAGCAAGGGTTTAATAATCAATGTTGGGCAGCTAACATTGCCCTGTGCATGTGAGTCCGTGATGTATAACGAGGAAGTAGGAAGAGGGGGGAGTTGGGGGGAAGGGGGGAGGAAGGGGGAAAGGGGAGAGGAAGGGGGAGATGGGGGGAGGAAGGAGATGGTAGGTGGGGGAGGAAGGGGGGTAGGTGGGGAGGAAGAGGGGGACGGCGGGGGGAGGAAGGTGGAGGGGAAGGGGTGGAGGTGGGGGAGGTAGGGAGGAAGGGGGAGGTGGGGAGGAAGGGGAATGGAAGGAGGGGAGGAAGGGGTGAAGAATGTGGAAGATTGGGGAGGGGGGGGGATATGGGGAGGGAAGGGGGAAAGGAAGAAGGGAATGATGGGGGTGGGAGAAAGATGGGGGAGGAAGGGGGAAGTGGAAGAAGAGTAAGAGGGGGAAAAGGGGGAAGAAGGGCTTGAGTGGGGTGGGAGAATGATGGGGAGAATGGGTGTGAAGGAAGAAGAGTAAGAGGGGAGAAAGGAAGATAGGGAAGAAGGGGAAGGAACAAGGGCAAGACAGAGAGGGAAGGAAGATGAGGAGGAAGGGGAAAGAAAGATGGATAAGAGAGAGGAAGAAAGCAAGAAGGGAGAAAGGATAAGGGAGGAAGGAGAAGAAGGAAAAGAAGGAAGAGGAAAAAGAAGTGAAGAATACAAGGAAGAAAAAAAAAAGAAAAGGAGGAAGAAAGAAAGAAGAATAAGAATAATTAAAGATACCATAAATGAGGGAGATGAGGAAGGAACCAATAAGACAGAAAAAAAGGTAGAAGAAAATGGAGGATAAGAAAATTGCGTTTGGAAAGAGGAATAATAATAATAAAAAAAAAACAGTCCATGGGGAGGAAGAGAGAAAAAAAAGGATAGAAACAGGCAAGGACAGGGGAAAGGGGGGGGGAGAGGGAGAAAAAAAAACAAAGAAAGAGAAATAGGAAAAGGAAATATAAAAGGAAAGTTGAACCAAAAAATAAAAGAAAATCGTATTACACTTTAATTCTACTTCAAAAGCATTTTAAGAAGCACGCTACTTGATATAAAAAAAGTACCTGCACCTGTTTAGTTATTTATGACTTTTCTTTGGAATTTTGTATTTTTTTTACCTTTGTTTTTTTTTCCATTTGCTTATTTTCTTTTTTATTTATTTATTTTTTTATCCGTCTATTTTTGTCATCGATGTCATGTTGTCACGTGTCTTTAAGTATGTGCGTTTGTGCTAAAACAACAACAATAACAAAAACATATTTGCGAAACAACCGGTGCAATTGTCTGTTTATGATAATGACAGGTCCATGATTGATAAGAGTTATGATAATTTGTATCTATTAGTAGGAGGGGGGAGGGGGAGGGGGAGATTTAGCAATTGTCGTGTCTCTGTTTATGATGATGACAAAGTAAGGGTTGTTAAATGCAGTATATGTTTGTAAAGCGCGCGCACTTGCACACGCACGCGAAAACACACACACACACACACACGCACACACACACACACACACACACACACACACACACACACACACACACACACACACACACACACACACACACACACACACACACACACACACACACACACACACACACACACACGCTCTGCTAATCGATAATCGATAATTATGGTGATGGTAATAATAATGATAATAAAGTTAACAGTAAGAATGATGATGATGTTGGTAATAATGGTAATGATAATGGTCATGGTCATAGTGATACTACTACTAATAATAATAGTATTTGTTATAATGATAATAATGATAGAAATAATAATAATGATAGAAATTATGATAATGATAATGATAGAAATTATGATAATGATAATGATAAAGTAATAATAATAGAAGTTGTAATAATTAGAATAAGAAAAATAATGCAGAATTAATGATGATGATATTGAAATGAAACTTCAAGTCTTCTAAAAGACCAAATTAATATTCAGAATCCTTCAGAAAATTGGCCCTTTTAGCATACGTCAGACATAGCATAGGTAGATCTGCCTCCTGACAGCACTTTGGCCATGGGTAGCCTGTAGCCGTCTTCTTCCCTTCTTTCTTCTTCTTTTCCCCTCTCTCTCATTCTTTTCCCCTCTCTCTCACCACTTTTCCCCTTTCTTTCACTTCTTTTCTCCTCTCCTTCACCTTTTTTCCAATCTCCCTCACTTCTTTTCCCCTCTCTCTCACCTCTTTTCCTCTTTCTCTCTCCTCTTTTCCCATCTCCCTCACTTCTTCCCCTGTCCCTCACGTCTTTTCCCCTCTGCCTCACCTCTTTTCCCCTCTCCCTCTCTCCCTCCTTTTCCTTCCTTCCTCACTCCCTCCCTCCTCTTCCCACCGTCTTGTTTTCTTTCTCCCTCTCCCCTCTCCATTTTGTTTTCTTCCTCTTCCTTTTCTACTCTTTCTACTGCCTCCTTCCCTCCTCTCCCTTCACTCTGTTTGCTTTCTCCCTCTCCCTCTCTCCCTCCTCTCTCCTCCTCTCCCTTCTCTCTATATGTTTCTCCCTCTCTCCCCTCTCCCCTCCCTCCCATAAAAGCTCACACTTTCTCACTCTCCCTCCCTCTCCCTTCCCTCTATTTTCTTTCTCCCTCTCCCCTTTCCATTCCCCTCTTCTTCTCTCCCCTTCCTCTCTCCTCTCCTTCCCTCTTCTCGTTCTCCCTCTCCCCTTTCCCTTCCCTTTGTTTGCTTTCTCCCTCTCCCCTCTTCCATTCTCCTCAACTATTCACCTCCCTCCTTCCCCCTCCCTCCTTGCCTCCCTTCTTCCTTCCACCCCTTCCCTGTTTCTCACCCTTCCCTCTCTTCCCCTTTCGTATCCCATTTCCCTCCTTCTGCCCTATTTATGATGGCGTGTGGATGTGTCGGTCACGCAATGTTTTCATAGAGCAATTATGTGAATTAAGGAGATTCCAAGGGAGATATTTGCTGGTTGTGGGCAAAGGCGGGGAATCGGGTAGGGGAACGTAAAATGGGGTTATGGGGGGGTTTGTAGGTCTAATTGTCCATACCTTTGTGTTGGTTGGGTCATGTTCTGTGAGGTCATGCGTGCGTGACCTCTCCCTCTCTGTCTCTGTCTGTGTGTCTCTCTCTGTCTGTCTCTCTCTCTCTCTCTCTCTCTCTCTCTCTCTCTCTCTCTCTCTCTCTCTCTCTCTCTCTCTCTCTCTCTCTCTCTCTCTCTTCCCTCCCTCTCCTCCCCACCCACTCCCCTCCCTCTCCCTTTCTCTCCCTCTCTCCCTCCCTCTCCCTTTCCCTACCTCTCCTCCTCCCTCCCTCCCTCCCCCTCCTCTCCCTTTCCCTCCTCCTTCCTCCTCCTCTCCTTTCTCTTCCTCTCTCCTCCCTCCCTCCCTCCCTCCCTCCCTCCCTCTCTCTCTCTCTCTCTCTCTCTCTCTCTCTCTCTCTCTCTCTCCCTCTCTCCCTTCTCCCATTCCCCCTCTCCCTCTCCCTCTCCCTCCTCCTCCCTCCCTCTCCCTCTCTCCATCCCTCTCTCTCTCTCCCTCCTTCCCACCCTCTCCTCTTCCTCTCCCTCTCCCCTACCCTCTCCCTTTCCCTCCCCTCCCTCCCTCCCTCCCTCCCTCCCTCCCTTTCTCTCTCTCTCTCTCTCTCTCTCTCTCTCTCTCTCTCTCTCTTTCTCTCTCTCTCTCCCTCTCCCTCTCCCACTCTTTCTCCCTCTCCCTTTCTCCCTCCCTCCCTCCTTCCCTCTCCCTCTCTCCATCCCTCTCTCTCCCTCCTTCCCACCCTCTCCTCTTCCTCTCCCTCTCCCACCCTTCCCTCCCTTTCCTCCCCTCCTCCTCCCTCCCTCCTCTCCCTCTCTCTTTCTCTCTCTCTCTCTCTCTCTCTCTCTCTCTCTCTCTCTCTCTCTCTCTCTCTCTCTCTCTCTCTCTCTCTCTCTCTCTCTCTCTCTCTCTCCCTCTCTCTCTCTCTCTCTCTCTCTCTCTCTCTCTCTCTCTCTCTCTCTCCCTCTCCTTCTCTCCCTCTCTCTCTCTCTCGTAGACTGGTGCATAGCGACAACAAATGGACCCGCTCAAAGCCTAATGCAGATGGCCAGTTAGACTTCATCACGCAATATGGCCGAAGTGACTGTGGATGTTTGCGGGATGGTCGACGTAAACAACAATACGAGGAGAATAACCGCGTGTGGATGGAAGGAGAGAGGAGAAGGGGGAAGGATGGAAGGAATATTAAAGTAGAGGGCGGGAGGGAGGGTTAGAAGAAAATCGGGGAATAGGGAAAGCTGGAAAGAAATGGATGAACAAAAGAAAGGATCTAAGAAAAGAGAAAAGAAAAGAAAATTATTTTTTGAATATGTATACACACACACTAGTCAGAGAGAGAGAGAGAGAGAGAGAGAGAGAGAGAGAGAGAGAGAGAGAGAGAGAGAGAGAGAGAGAGAGAGAGAGAGAGAAAGAGAAAGAGCGAGAGCGTGCTGGAGTGACAGAGTCAGAGACACGCCAAATAGCCCGGGCGACAGAGGAGGCTAAAGAGCCTTAATATCATTATCCAAAAGCAATTACTCAAAGTGGCTAACATTTGAGTCCTGTTGCGTAATGCCCTTTGGCGATGACGCAATACCCCCATGTCCTTTGAAGCGGTGGCGGCGGCGGGTGCCATCGGGTGCCGTCGGGTGCCATCGGGTGCCATCGGGTAGTACGTGGGCGACATAATGATGATGATATAATTGATAAAAGGAAGAATGGTATTTTTGGAGGGATATTTCTGTGAAGTTGACATAGCTTACTCTAGTGGATTGGGTTTGTGGAAGTCCATCCGACGAATTAATAGTAAAAAAAAAAAGAAATAGAAAAAAGGGGGGGGGATTGATTAATTGAACATAGGGTTATTGTCGGGCGGTTTGTGTGCGTTCCTTGGTCCATGTGATCGTATATGGATTTTGGTTGATGGATATTTTGCTGTGTGTGTGTGTCCTTTTTTCGGTGCACTTTAGTTATGAGAAAAAGTTCATATCTTTAGTTTTTGAGAGAGAGAGAGAAACAGACAGACAGACAGACAGACAGAGATAGAGAAGAGAGAGGACAGAGAGAGATAGAGAGAGACAGAGAAAGAGAAGAGAGAGAAGACAGAGAGAGATAGAGAGAGACAGAGAAAGAGAAAGAGAAGACAAAAGAGAGAAAGAAAGAGAGAGAGACAAAGAGACCGACAGAGACAGAGAACGAGAGTGAGAGAGAATAAAAGAGCGAAACTGAAGCTTCTCCATTTTATATTATGTTGCTATTTTGGGCGAGAGTGGCTCTTCATTGAAAGAGGAGACTGAAAATAACCTTAACATTAAACACAGACAGGGGAAGGCACGTGTCAAGTGGAAAAAAAGATTAAGGGAAATGTGGATCAAGCTGATAAAGAGGAAGGGTAGAGAGGGAGAGAGGGGAAAAATTAATAGATAGATAGAGGTAGATATGAAAACAAGAAATAGAGGGAGAGGAAACAAGAAAGAGAGAGAAAGAGAGATGAAAACAAGAAATAGAGAGAGGGAAAATAAATAGGGAGGAGAAAGAAGAGAGAGAGAGAGAGAGAGAGAAGACGAGAGAAAGAGAGAGAGAGAGATAGTGAGCGAGTGAGTGAGTGAAAAGGTGAGAAACAAACATATTGACAGATAGACAGATGGAGAAAGAGAAAGGGAGTTAAGAGAAGAGAAAGTCATTGTGGATAGAAGGGGGGGGAGGGGGTAGAGGCAGAACATTGGCATTAAAAAGAAAAAAAAAGAGAGACAAACATTTTCACAGAAAACGATAATTGTTAAAAAAGACAAGCAACAGTAAAAAAAAAAAAAAAAAAAAAAAAAAAGTATAAAACTCTTTGACCTGATAATCGTATTTTTAGCCAATTGATCGCCATTTCTTTCCTAGTACATCAAACTCACATCATTTTCAGAACGCTCTGGCTATTCCCGGAAACGTAGCTCAAGAACACGACAGATATAGCCGAGTGGAGTAAAACGCTAAGAATTCCATTACCATTACTTTCGCCAGAATGATTCCTACCCTGCTTTTCCCCCTCTTAGTGTTGTTATTACCATTACCATCACCATTGCTATTCATATTACCACTATTATTATTATTGTTATTGTTATCATCATCATCATCATCATCATCATCATCATCACTATTGCCATCTCCATTACTATTACTATTACTACTACTATTATTATTATTATCATTCTTATTATTATTATTATTATCATTATTATTATTATTATTATTATTATTATTGTTATTATTATTATTAATAATATTATTAATATTATTATTATTATTATTATTATTATTATTATTATTATTATTATTACTATTATTATTATTATTATTATCATTATTCTTATTCATATTATTGTTATTGTTATTATTATTATCATTATTATTGCTATTATTTTCATTTATTTTTTATATTTTGATTATCAATAACTTTGAGAAAAAAGGCGATGGCATATGAACAAATCATTCAATGTGCTTGGGAATTTATGAAATAACCTTCGCTGGCGGTGACGTAATATGCAATATAACAATGATTTTTTTTATCTATTATATCTATCACGCCCTCGTTTCGGAGTGGCCCTTCGACCTTATTTTATATACCTTGACCTCCTTTTAAATGCGGTCTTTTGGTTCTATGTCTTTTTTCTGCATTTATTGATAAGATTCGCATCCAGATATTGAAGAAGAAGAAGAAGAAAAAAAAAAAAAATAACGGAGAAGGGTATTTTTCCTTCCTTTTCGAGTTTTAGGAAGTGGGGGGAGGGGGGGAGGGGGGGGCAAACCGTACAGTAGACTTATCAAAACCTAAAAGTATGTAAAGGGGGGAATTTTTCTTTCTTTCTTTCTTTCTCCTTCTTTCTCTTTCTTTCTCTTTTACTTATCATTATTTACCTATTACTATAGAGGAACTATCATACCCCCAGACCTACCCCCCCCAAAAAAAAAATTACCCCCTCCCCCCCTGCCCACGAACCCACCCCGTAGTTAAATTTAGGGTTAAGACCCACCACAGAAGTGTATAATTAAATGTATAATTATATAATTTAACTCATGAGTAGCGAGTATATGACACAGCTGATCGATAAATGAGGAAGTACAACATAGAGAGAAAATAGGATTAATAAGGATTGTGAATTATGAGGAGGATTCGTGAGCGATACTGAGAGATAAAAAGAGTCACGGAATGGGATGAGTTGACTGTGAGGAAAGATAAAGCGAAATGAGGATGAGATAAGGAATTGGGACTTGACACGCACAGGGTGAGGAGGAGAAGGGGGGGGAGGAGAAGGAGGAGGAGGAGGAGGAGAAGGAGAAGGAGGAGGAGGAGGAGGAGGAGGAGGAAGAGGAAGAGGGGAAGGAGGAGGAAGAGGGGAAGGAGGAGGGAAGGGGGGGGAAGGAGGAGAGGAGGAGGAGGAGGGAGGAGGAGGAAGAGGGAAGGAGGAGGGGAAGGGGTGGTATGAAGGAGGAGAGGAGGAGAAGGGGGCTATGAAGGAGGAGGAGGAGGAGGAGAAGGAGGATGAGGGGAAGGAGAAGGAGGAGGAGGAGATGGAGGAAAAGGCGGTGAAGGCGAGAGAAAGAGAAGGCAAAGGCGAAAGCAAGAAGAACCACAGGCAGAAGGGGAGGAGGAGGAAGAGGGAGAGAGGAAGAAGCAGCAGAATTAGGAGGAGAAGGAGAAGAGATAGAGAAAGAAGAAGGAGAATAGGAGGAAGAAAAAAAGGAGAGTAGGAAGAGAGAGAAAAAAAAAGAAAAAAAGAGAAAGAAATAGATAAGAAAAAGAAGATTAGGAGGAACAAAAAATAAAAATGGAATAGAAAAAAAAGGAAAAAAATATATGATGAAGAAAATGGACCCAGGAGAGAAAAATTCCGAAATTGATAGTTTGGGAAGTGAAGCACGAAATGTATTACTCTGAGGGAGGTCGACCATTATTTATAGGGAGGCACATCGTCATTTACCTTAATTATTAAACATTTGCCTTTTTTCGTCCGCTCGTCCCAGCCCGCGATGAATTTTGGACGATTGGGACTTTTTTTTTTTACTTTTGCCTTTTTTTTACTTCCTTTTTCTTTTACGTTCTTTTTGTTACTTTTTTTCTTTTCATTTTTTTTAC
>NC_091549.1:3786899-3789399 GCF_042767895.1 Penaeus vannamei
TCCTTTCTTTCTCCTTATTCGTCTCTTTCGTTTTTTCCTTTCCTTCTCCTTATTCGTCTCTTTCGTTTTTTCCTTTCCTTCTCCTTATTCGTCTCTTTCGTCTCCTCTCTTTCTCTCCCTTCTCTTTATTTCTCTCCTTCGTCATCTCTCTTTCTCTCCCTTCTCCTTATTCCTCTCTTTCTTCTTCTCTTTCTCCCTTCTCCTTATTTCCCTCTTTCGTCTTCTCTTTCTCATTTTCCTTTTCTGTTCCCTCTCCTCTTTCTTCTTTCCTTCCTTCTCCCCCCCCCCCACACGCACGTACGCACGCCCACACACACATAGAAATAAAAAAGAGCGAATTAAAACTATTTATCCTATTTTTATTTTCTGTTTTTAGCAATAGGTGGCAGCTAAATGATATTTAATAGACCTGTTCCTATTTTCTGAAGATGAAAAATATTCCTTTTATTTTTTGTCATATTGCTATTCAAACGCAGACTGTATCGCTTTGTGTACATGTGTATGTAAAAGTGTGTGTGTGTGTGTGTGTGGGTATATATATATATATATATATATATATATATATATATATATATATATATATATATATATACATATATATGTATATTTATATATGTATGTATATGTGTATATATGTGTGTGTGTGTGTATGTATATAAGTGTGTGTGTTTGTATATCTGTGTGTGTGTGTGTGTGTGTGTGTGTGTGTGTGTGTGTGTGTGTGTGTATGTGTGTGTGTGTGCGTTTGTATATCTGTGATTGCGTGTGTGTGTATTTATATATGTGTATGTGTGTGTGTATTTATATATGTGTATGTGTGTGTGTTTGTATATCTGTGTGTGTGTGTGTTTGTATATCTGTATATGCATCTGTGATTTATCTATGTATACCTGTTAGGAAATTAATGCACGTACCTGTATTTGTCTAATTGACTAAGCTTAAGTAAAACACCTCTCATTTGACTAATTTTTCTCGCACTAATCTTCTGATCTCACAGGAACGATCGAAATGACATAGATAAAAGCTGGAATTAGGAAGTCGAGAAAACAGCTATTTATAGAATATTCAAATGTGTCTAACATGCGTATGTATTGATTAAATGATTCCTCACGGGATTCCCAATAATCTGAGATTGAAAAGGAAATCGGAAGAAAGAGATTATCTTTTGATGTTTATTTATCTGATCTTGGTTATTCGTGGGTTTGTTTTGGTTTCGTATGTTGTCGAAATTACCTGTTCGGGAATTTTAAATTTGCGCATCAATCATCAGAATGTCTCTCGCTTTTAATGCTGTCATGATTTTTTTTTGTTTGTTTTTGTTTTTGTTTTTCTTAGGGGGAGGGGGGGAGGAGGGGAGTTGGAAGGGGTGCGTGGGGGAGGAGGAGGGGAGGAGGGGGGAGGGGGTGGGGGGGGAGTTGAAAGGCGTGCGGAAGAGGGGGTGAAGGGGGTGGACTTGAAAGGGGTGCGTGGGGAGGGGGGGAGGGGGAGTTGAAAGGGGTGCCTGAAGGGGAGGAGGGGGAGGAGGGAGGAGGTTGGGGTTGGGGGGACTTGAAAGGCGTGTTATTGGGGGGAAGGCGTGTGGGGGGGGGGAAGGGGGGCTTTGTGTCATGAGAAAATCCTAAACTGTTAACCTGCCCGAGAACAAAGAAGTAAACAAATAAAAAACAAAACAAAAATAGAGACAGTCACGCGACGGCGATCAGGTTTTTAGCCGACAAGCGTTTCTTGTTGTTTTTGTAACTTTTGTTGTTTATTTTTGCTGTTTTTGTTGTTTTTGTTTTGTTGTCGTTATTTTGTTGTTGTTTTTGTTGTTTTGTTATTTTTGCTGTTTTTTGTTGTTGTTTTTGTTTGTTTTTCGTTGTTTCGTGCGTTTTGTGCTTCCATCTTTCTGTCCGTGTTTTTGCTTATCTATTTGTCTGTTTAGGTCTATATTTTTGTCTCTGTGTCTTTTTGTCTCTCTCTCTCTCTCTCTCTCTTCTCTCTCTCTCTCTCTCTTATCCGTGTGTCTCTCTCTCTCTCTCTCCCTCTCTCTCTCTCTCTCTCTCTCTCTCTCTCTCTCTCTCTCCCTCCCTCTTTCTCCCTTCTCTCTCTCCTCTCCCTTCCTCTCCTCTCCCTCCCCTCCCCTCTCCCCCTCCTCCCTCTCCTCCTCTCTCCTCTCCCTCTCCCTCCCTCTCTCTCTCCTCCTCCCCCTCCCTCCTCCCTCCTCCCTCTCCTCTCCCTCCCTCTCCTCACCTCCCTCTCCCTCTCCCTTCGTTTATGTTCCCTCTTTAACCAAACCCAAATCTGGGCCTCATGAAACATTCACACATGGCTCGAGCGATCACCGTTGACATTTGGTATGCAAATTACTCTTTCAGATAATCAACCGCCATAACAACAACAGTAACAACAATGATAACAACAACAACAGTTCTAGCAATAATGATAGCAGCAGTAATAACATCAACGTCAACATAATCAACAACATCATCAACATCAACATCAACATCAACATCAACAT
>NC_091549.1:3816899-3819399 GCF_042767895.1 Penaeus vannamei
TGGGGATGGGAGGAGGGTGGGGTGGTAATGAGAGAGGAGAAAGGGAAGTAGGGAGAAAAAGAGGAGAAAAGAAGAAGAAGAAGAAGAAGAAGAAGAAGAAGAAGAGAGAAAGAGAGAGAGAAAAAAAAGGTCGAGAGAAAGTGAAAGAGAGAGAGAAACAGACAGAGACAGACAGAGGCAGACAGATAGAGAGAGAGGCCAAGAGAGAGAGAGAGAGAGACTTTGATAGTGAGACTGAGAAGATAGACAGACAGGTAGACAGACAGACAGATTTTATATAAAGAGCCCCCAAGAATTAAGATCTCTCACAAAAACGTGTAATTTCCCTAAGAGCAAACGCTTTTCACTTCGCCCACACTCTAGAATACTCCTTTTCTCTTCCCTACACCCCCCCACCCCATCTCCACCCAGACCCCGACCCCCCCCCCCACACACGCCTACACCCCCTCTCTCCTCCCATACCCAGACCCCCGACCCCTACACACACACTACACCCCCCTCTCCCTCTTCCCTCCCCTTCCCCCTCCCCCCTCCCATGCCAGACCCCCACACCCACACCTATACCTCCCCCCTTTGTCTCCCCTCTTCCACTCTCTTCCCCTCACCCCCCTCCCATACCCAGACCCCCGACCCCACTCCCACACCTACACCTTCCCCCCTCTCTCCCCTCTGTCTCCCTTCCCCTCACCCCTCCCTTCCCCCCCCACCCCCTCCCCTCCCCCTCTCTCCCTCTTCCACTCCTTCCCCCTCACCCCTCCCATACCCAGACCCCCTGATCCCCATACCCACACCTAAACCCTTTCTCCCCCTCTCTCCCCTCTTCCAGTCCTCTTCCCCCTCACCCCTCCCATACCCAGACTCCCAAACCCACACCTATACCCCTCTCTCTCTCCCCTCCACTCCTTCCCCCCCTCTCTCCCCTCTTCTACTCCCTCCCCCTCTCTCCTCTTCTACTCCCCTCCCCCCCTCTCTCTCCTCTTTCTACCCTCCCTCTCTCCCTCTTCTACTCCCCTCCCCCTCTCTCTCCCTCTTCTACTCCCCTTCCCCTCACCCCCCCCCCCATACCGTATTACAAGAGGAGCTCAAAGGAATGCCACTTTTACAACTCCTTTCGCGAGGATTGCAGTAGAAAATCAACCCCTCAAAGCACCTTCTCTGCCCCCTCCTTCCTTCCTTCCTTTCCCCTCTCCCTCCACTTTTCCCTGTCCTCCTCATCCTCCACATCTCCCTCCCCCCCCATCCCATCTCCATCTCCCTTCTCCTCCTCCTCCCCATCTCCCTTACCCCTTTTCCTCCTTTCCCTTCAAAGCACCCCCTCCTCCTCCCTTCCTCCCCCCTCCCTCCTCCCCCTTTCCCTCTGTCCCCATCTTCTCCTCCCACTCCCTCCCTACTCCCCTCCCCCTTTTCCCCCTCCCTCCAACCTCCCATCTCCCCTTCCCCCTTCCCCTTCCCCATCTTCCCCCATCCCCCCCTTCCCTCTTCCCCCTCCTCCCCCTCTGCAATCTTCCCAGGGAGAAAGGTTCGTGTGTGAACTCTAATAGAGAAAAAAATATATGTATATATAATTTTAGCGGCTTTATGCAGAGAGAGAGAGAGAGAGAGAGAGAGAGAGAGAGAGAGAGAGAGAGAGAGAGAGAGAGAGGAGAGAGAGAGAGAGAGGGAGAGAGAGAGAGAGGGGGAGAGAAAAAGGGGGAAAGAGAAAAAAAAAGAGAGAGAGAAAGAGAGGAAGAGAAAGAAAGAATGTGAAGTGATTGCTGAGATAAGAAGTGTATGTGAGCACCTGATGTCACATTGAGATAAGGAACGCAAATTAAAAGAAAATAATTGGACGGCAAGGTGAATGAAAAGGATGTTTGTGTTTAGGAAGAATCAGCTGTTGGGTAAGGCACTGTTTAAAGGGAAAGGAGAGGAGAGAAACATAGATGATGATGATGGTGATGGTGATGATTATAATGATGATGATGATGTTGATAATGATGATGATGATGTTGATAATGATGATGATGATGTTGATAATGATGATGATGATGATGATTTTAATGATAATGATGTTGATAATAATGATGATGATGATGATTATAATGATAATGCTGTTGATAATGATGATGATGGTGATAGTGATGGTGATTGTGGTGACAGTGATAGTGATGGTGATGTGTTGTTAGCGGTAATGGTGGTTGTGATGGAGATGTTAGTGTTGGTGATGATAGGGGTGATGATGATGTTGGTGGTGGTCGTCAGGGTGATGATAGTGATGCTTTGGTATTGTTGTTGATGATGGTGATCCTAGTAATAATGTTTAATGGTTACTATTGCTATTACTACTTATACTACTACTACTACTATTACTATTTCTATGATTATGCTATTACTTTATACTGTTACTATTGTCATTACTGTTATGGCTTACTACTGTATTGCTATTACTGTTATTATTGCTGTTGCTAATATTAATAATTTATTGCTGTTGCTGTTTACTGTTACTATTGCTATTGCTATT
>NC_091549.1:3824399-3826899 GCF_042767895.1 Penaeus vannamei
AAAAGAAGAAGAAAAGAAAGAAAAAGAAAAGAAATACAATAAGAAAGAAAAATAGATCCTAGACACGAGACAGGCTCACAGAACCAGCGCATCGAGCGGCGAAAAGAAAGAAGAGGAGAAGAAGAAGAAAAGAAAGAAAAGAAAAAGAAGAAGAAAGAAAGAAAGAGAAAGAAATAGAATAAGAAAAGAAAATGGATCCAGGACACGAGACAGCTCAAGCAAGACAACTAGCGCATCGAACGAGCGGCGAAAAGAAAGAAGAAGAGGAAGAAGAAGAAAAGAAAGAAAAAGAAAAGAAATAGAATAAGAAAAGAAAATAGATCCTAGACACGAGACAGCTCACAGAACCAGCGCATCGAGCGGCGACCTTTAAGGGGATTCCGAATCTCCTTCGCGACACCAATCGTAGGATCCGATGCCCCCGTTTATAAGCGAGTGGACTTGCCCTTGGAGGAAAGGAGGGAGGGGGGAGGGGGGAGGGGGGAGGGAGAGGGAGAAAAGGAAAAGAAGAAAAGAAAGAAAAAGAAGAAAAAGAAAGAAAAAGAAGAAGAAAAGAACGAAAAAAGAAAAGAAATAGAATAAGAAAAGAAAATAGATCCTAGACACGAGACAGCTCACAGAACCAGCGCATCGAGCGGCGAAAAGAAAGAAGAGGAAGAAGAAGAAAAAGAAAAAAAAGAAGAAGAAAAGAAAGAAAAAAAAGAAAAAAAAAGAAAAGTAAAAAAAAAAGAAATAGAATAAGAAAAGAAAATAGATCCTAGACACGAGACAGCTCACAGAACCAGCGCATCGATCGAGCGAAAAGAAAGAAGAGGAAGAAGAAGAAAAGAAACAAAAAGAAGAAGAAAAGAAAGAAAAAGAAAAGAAATAGAATAAGAAAAGAAAATAGATCCTAGACACGAGACAGCTCACAGAACCAGCGCATCGAGCGGCGAAAAGAAAGAAGAGGAAGAAGAAGAAAAGAAAGAAAAAGAAGAAGAAAAGAAAGAAAAAGAAAAGAAATAGAATAAGAAAAGAAAATAGATCCTAGACACGAGACAGCTCACAGAACCAGCGCATCAAAAACCATGAAAAAAAAAAGGAAAAGAAGAAGAAAAGAAAGAAAAAGAAGAAGAAAAGAAAGAAAAAGAAGAAGAAAAGAAAGAAAAAGAAAAGAAATAGAATAAGAAAAGAAAATAGATCCTAGACACGAGACAGCTCACAGAACCAGCGCATCGAGCGGCGAAAAGAAAGAAGAGGAAGAAGAAGAAAAGAAAGAAAAAGAAGAAGAAAAAGAAAAAAAAAGAAAAGAAAGAAAAAGAAAGAAAAGAAAAGAAATAGAATAAGAAGAAGAAAATAGATCCTAGACACGAGACATGAAACTCACAGAACCAGCGCATCGAAGGCGGCGAAAAAAGAAAGAAGAGGAAGAAGAAGAAAAAGAAAGAAAAAAGAAAAAGAGAAAGAACGAAAAAGAAAAGAAATAGAATAAGAAAAGAAAATAGATCCTAGACACGAGACAGCTCACAGAACCAACGACATCGAGCGGCGAAAAAGAAAAGAAAGAAGAAAAAAGAAGAAAAAGAAGAAGAAAGAAAAAGAAGAAGGAAGAAAGAAAAAGAAAAGAAATAGAATAAGAAAAGAAAAATGAGATCCTAGACACGAGACAGCCTCACAGAACCAGCGCATCGAGCGGCGAAAGAGGAAGAAGAGAGGAAGAAAAAAAAAGAGAAAGAAAAAGAAGAAGAAAAGAAAGAAAAAAAAAAAAAAATAGAATAAGAAAAGAAAATAGATCCTAGACACGACACAGCTCACAGAACCAGCCCATCGAGCGGCGAAAAGAAAGAAGAGGAAGAAGAAGAAAAGAAAGAAAGAAAAAGAAGAAGAAAAGAAAGAAAAAGAAAAGAAATAGAATAAGAAAAGAAAATAGATCCTAGACACGAGACAGCTCACAGAACCAGCGCATCGAGCGGCGAAAAGAAAGAAGAGGAAGAAGAAGAAAAGAAAGAAAAAGAAGAAGAAAAGAAAGAAAAAGAAGAAGAAAGAAAAGAAAAAGAAAGAAATAGATAAGGAAAGAAAATGAATCCTAGACAATGAGACAGCTCACAGAACCAGCGCATCTGAGCGGCAAAAGAAAAAGAAAAGAAGAAGGAAAGAAGAAGAAAAGAAAGAAAGAAAAAAAGAAAAGAAGAAAAGAACGAAAAAGAAAAGAAATAAAATAAAAAAAGAAAATAGATCCTAGACACGAGACAACTCAAAGAACCAGCGCATCGAGCGGCGAAAAGAAAGAAGAGAAAGAAGAAAAAAAGAAAGAAAAAGAAGAAGAAAAGAAAGAAAAAGAAAAGAAATAGAATAAGAAAAGAAAATAGATCCTAGACACGAGACAGCTCACACAACCAGCGCATCGAGCGGCGAAAAGAAAGAAGAGGAAGAAGTAGAAAAGAAAGAAAAAGAAGAAGAAAAGAAAGGAAAAGAAAAAGAAAAGAAAGAAAAAGAAAAGAAATAGAATAAAGAAAAAGAA
>NC_091549.1:3831899-3841899 GCF_042767895.1 Penaeus vannamei
ATGTGAGTGTTTCAAGTGTGAGTGTTCATGATTGTTTGTTCATGTATATGTATATGTATATGTAGTATATGTATATGTATATGTAGTATATGTATATGTATATGTAGTATATGTATATGTATATGTAGTATATGTATATGTAGTATATGTATATGTAGTATATGTATATGTATATGTATATGTATATGTATATGTATATGTATATGTATATGTATATGTATATGTATATGTATATGTATATGTATATGTATATGTATATGTATATGTATATGTATATGTATATGTATATATATATGTATATATATATATATATATATGCATATGCATACATACATACATACCTATAGACACATACACACACAAAAAAGAAAGAAAATAAGCACTCATTATTACCTACGTGCATGGGTTCCCTGACTGCAAATTGCAAAGTTTGTTGAAATCTTGCATGGATGGATGGCCACGCGACCCAGCCAAAGAAATGGTGTTGCAAAATTGAATACAAGAAAACACAGCTGGTTCTCGATAGGAGGTTGGGAGGGGAGGAAGGGAAGGGAGAGGGAAAGGAGGGAGGAGAAGGGAGGAGGGGGGAGGAGGGAGGGGAAGGGGGGAGGCAGAGGGGAGAGGGAGAGGAGGAGAAGGGAGGAGGGAAAGAAGAGGAGGAGGGGGGGAGGGGGAGGAGGGAGGAGGGAGGAGGGAAGAGGGAAAGGAGGAGGAGAGGAGGGAGGAAGGAAGAAAAGGAATAGAAGAGGGAAGGAAAAATAGGGGAGAGGAAAAGAAGGAGGGAGAAGGGGGAGAGGAAAGAAAACAGGGAGAATGTGGGGAGGAGGAGGAGGGGAGAGGATAAAAAGGAGGGAGAAAGGGAAGAAGACTGAGGAAGAGAGAAGAAAATGTGAGAAAAAGTGGAAGATGGTGGAAAGGAGAAGAAAAGAAGCAAGGAGAAGGAAGGGACGGAGGAAGAGAGAAGAAAAGAAGGAAGAAGAAGAGAAAGAGAAGGCGAAGGAAAGGAAAGAGGGGAAAAGAAGAGGAAGGAGAAGCTGAAGAAGGGTAAGAAAAGGCGAGAGAGAAGGTTAAAGGAGATTGATGGGAGAGGGGGTGGGAGTGGAGACCAGATGGGGGTGGGGGGTGGAAGAGGGGGAAGGAGGAGAGGAGGGGTGTGTTGGGGAGGGGGAAGAAGAGAGGAGAGGAGAGAGGAGTGTGGTATTAGGGAGGGGAAAGGGGGGAGGAGGAGGGAGGGTGTGTTAGGGAGGGGGAATGGGGGAGGACGAGGGAGGGGGTGTGTATTAGGGAGGGAGAAAGGGGAGGAGGGAGGGAGGGAGTGTGTGGAGGGGGTATGGGGAGTGGGGGGAGGGAACATTTTGGGGCGTATGTCACCCTGTGTATCTGTCAAGAATTATGGATCGGGTCTGATTCCTCCATCACAAGAATTATCTGTGATTTTTTTTTTTGTGGGGAGGGGGGGAAATTTGAGAGAATAAAAGGGCACAGAGACAGGGTAATCAGATACGATGTATATGGCAACTTGTGAATAATTTTGTGTCTGTGGATACCTGTTTTATCTCTCTCTCTCTCTCTCTCTCTCTCTCTCTCTCTCTCTCTCTTGTCTCTCTCTCTCTCTCTCTCTCTCTCTATATATATATATATATATATATATATGTATGTGTCTCTGTATATATGTGTATGCACATATATATATAT
Organism: Penaeus vannamei; assembly: GCF_042767895.1. Classification (NCBI taxonomy): domain Eukaryota; kingdom Metazoa; phylum Arthropoda; class Malacostraca; order Decapoda; family Penaeidae; genus Penaeus; species Penaeus vannamei. Next base: position 3,833,595 of record NC_091549.1, read on the forward strand.
ATATGTGTGTGTGTGTGTGTGTGTGTGTGTGTGTGTGTGTGTGTGTGTGTGTGTATGTGTGTGTGTGTGTGTGTGTGTGTGTGTGTGTGTGTGTGTGTGTGTGTGTGTGTGTGTGTGTGTGTGTGTGTGTGTGTGTGTGTGTTTGTATGCACACACACACACACACACACACACACACACACACACACACACACACACACACAGTGCTGCTCGGAGATCTATGTAGGTCGCGAAGCGTTAAGGCGAGACACACCAGTTCGCGACCGCCTCCGCAAATTTAGGAGAACGAGACACCGTGCAATATTGCTACGGCGATTGCAATCTCCGTTATCAATATAATAAAAAAAGGAGAATGCGCACTGACTCTAATGGTGTGTAAGTGTACGCGACGGCACAGTTCCCTTTGGTGAGATAAAGGTCTGTTAGCGAGAGATCGACGTAACTTTTTTGGGGGGAGAGGGGGTGTTGTGGGGGAGGGAGAGGGAGAGAGGGGAGGGGAGGGGAGGGAGGGGGAGGGAAGAGGAGAGGAGGGGAGATGAAAGGGGAGGGAGAGAGGGAGGGGAGAGGGGAAGAGAGGGGAAGGAGAGGAGGAGGAGAGGGGAGTGGGGAAGGGAGATGAGAGGAGGGGGGGGGAGAGGGGATGGGGAGGGGAGAAGAGAGAGGATGGGAGGGGAGAGGGGAGGGGAGGGGAGGGAGGAGGACTGGAGGAGAGGAGAGGAGGGGAGGAAAGGGTATTGAAGAAGGGGAGGGGAGGAGAGGGGAGAGGGAGGAGAAGGGGAGGGGAGAAAGTTAGGAAAGACGTTTTTTTCATGAATACCTTCTATTTGTTTTTATTTCTTTGACCTTTGGAAATCACTGGCTATCATTTTCTGCAATCACATACGCACCGATATAATCGTAAAATGGTTTCAGAAAATATGCGATACATACAAATGTGTATGTATATATATATATATATATATATATATATATATATATATACATATATATATATATGACATACAGACGAAGGAGAGTGGAGAGAGAGACGAAAGAGAAGAAGGGGGGGTGAGAAGAGAGACGAGAGAGAGGGGGAAGGGAGAGAGAGAGAAAAGAGTCGAAAGGGCGAAGAGAGAGAGAAAGAAAGGGAGGGGAGAGAGGAGAGAGATCGAGAGATCGAGAGAACGAGAGATCGAGAGAGAGAACGAGAGATCTAGAGAACGAAAGAACGAGATAACGAGAGAGAACGAGAGAACGAGAGAGTGAAGAGATGGGAAGCAAAAGTAAAAAGTAAAAAAAAAAAAAAAAAAAACATACATACATACATACATTTATTTACCTGACGCAAGCCCAGCGGTAACGAAAGCGCTATGAGTCCGTAAGCAGTGGGCGGTCCTGCGCAAGCCCTACGTTGCGTGCGCATGTTGGTTCACCACCGGCACCGCATGAATACCAATTCGCGCCAGCGTTTCGGAAGTGAGGCGGCCCCTCGGTTGCAACATGGCATGAGACCCTCGTGCGTGCTAAAAGCCTGTTGCAAATCCAATCGCGGAGGTTTTATGTTTATTAAAAGACCAATCCAGGTCAAGTCTTCGGCATGAGAGAGAGAGAGAGCGAGGGGGGTGGGGTGGGGGGGAGGGGGGGAGGGGGAGTGTCTCATTCAGTCTCATCTGGGGGTATTTGTCTCGTCTATAAATATTCATCAGGGTGTAAATCCTTCACTGGAGAAATTCTTGGGATGCATATTTTTTTTCTTTCTCCTTCTCTTTGTCTTTCTCTTTGTCTTTGTCTCTGTCTTTTTCTTTCTCTTTCTCTTTCTCTTTCTCTTTCTTTCTCTTTCTCTTTCTTTTTCATTCTCTTTCTTTCTCTTTCTCTTTCTTTCTCTTTCTCTTTCTCTTTCTCTTTCTCTTTCTCTTTCTCTTTCTCTTTCTCCTTTTCTCCTTCTCCTTCTCCTTCTCCTTTTATAACCCTCCTTCCTCCTTCTTCCTTCTCCTTCTCCTTTTCTTTCTTCTTCTCTTCCCTCTTCCTTTTCCTTCTCCTTCTCTTTCTTCTTCCCTTCTTTCTCCCTCTCCTTCTCTTTCTTCTTCCCTTCCTTCTCCTTCTCTTTCTTCTTCTCCTCCTTCTCCTTCTCCTGCTCTTCTTCTTCTTTATTTCTTTTTCTCTTTCTCTTTCTCTTTCTCTCTTTCTCTTTCTCTTTCTTTCTCTTTCTCTTTCTCTTTCTCTTTCTCTCTCTCTCCCTCTTTCCCACTCTCTCTCCTCTCCCTCTCTCCCTCCCTCTCCCTCTCTCCCTCTCTCTCCTCCTCCCCTCCTCCCTCCCTCCCTCCCTCTTTCCCTCTCCCTCCCTCCCTCCCTCCCTTCCTCCCTCTCTCTATCTATCTCTCTCCCCCCCTCTCTCTCCCCTCCCTCTCTCTATCTCTCTCTCTATCTCTCTTTTGCGATGTACCTCGATAGAGCAAAGGAGAGATAAAGAATTACACCAGGGGTCGCATCGGGTTCCAGAATGAAGGGGAGAAGTAGCAGCCATCTGTTAACAATAGAGTAATTGTATCAGGCTGGCAGGATATGCATGCAGTCATGAGCATAGTTCCTTTTTTAAAAGTTGACTGTTGGATTATTCAGCGGTGCACACGCATCCACGCACACATACATACATGCACGCGCCCGCTGTTTCAATATGCATACACACTCGTATACGCACGCACGTACACACACACACATACATATACACACATACACACACACACACACACTCACTCACTCACTCACTCACTCACTCACTCACTCACTCACTCACTCACTCACTCACTCACTCACTCATCCATTTCCATCACCTTTCCATTCTTTTCACCACTCTTTCAACTCACTCACTCACCTCACTCACTCACTCACCCACTCACTCCTTCCCACTCACTTGTCCTTTCCCACTCACTCACTCACTCACTCACTCACTCACTCTTACTCAACTCACTCACTCACTCACATTCACTCACTCCCTCCTCTCTCTCTTTCTCTCTAAAATCTCTCTCTCGCTCTCTCGCTCTCTCTATCTCTCTCTCTCCTTCTCTCTATCTCTCTCTCTCCCTCTCTCTATCTCTCTCTCTCTCTCTCTCTCTCTCTCTCTCTCTCTCTCTCTATCTATCTATCTATCTCTCTCATCCCTCTCCTCCCTGGCCCTCTCTCCTCTCTCTTTCCCCTCTCTCTCCCTCCTCCCTCCTCTCCCCCTCCCTCCCTCCCCCCTCCCTCCCCTCCCTCTCCTTCTCCCTCCCTCCCTCCCTCCCTCCCTCCCTCCTCCCTCCCTCCCTCCCTCCCTCCCTCCCTCTCCCTCTCATCTCTCTCTCTCCCTCCCTCCCTCCCTCCCTCCCTCCCTCCCTCCTCCCTCCCTCCCTCCCTCTCCCTCCCTCCCTCCCTCCCTCCCTCTCCCTCTCTCTCCCTCCCTCCCTCTCCCTCCCTCACTCCCTCCCTTCCTCACTCCCTCACTCCCTCCCTCTCCCTCTCTCTCTCTCTCTCTCTCCCTCTCCCTATCCCTCCCTCCTCCCTCCCTCCACCCTCCCTCCCTCCCTCTCTCCCTCCCTCTCTCCCTCCCTCTCTCCCTCTCTCTTTATTGTGATGCAATTCAAAGAGCAACGAGCATACGAAGAGTAGGTTCACAGGAGGCATCAAGTCCTTTGTTGCGGTTCATGGAAAGAGGCTGTGTGTCCAGGGGATGGAACCGCTCTATCGGGTTCTCTTGAAATCGGGCGTAATCTCCGCGCTTTGGTGAGATAACAAGGGGGTGGAAAGGGTTTTTCTTTTCTTCTTTTTAGCGTTTTGTGCTTGGGTCGCGTCGTCGGTTTTGGTTTTGTCTGTCTGTCTGTCTGTTTTTGTGTCTGTATCTGTCTCTCTCGCTCTCGCTTTCTCTCTCGCTCTCTTACTCTCTTGGTCTCTTGGTCTCTCTCTCTCTCTCTCTCTCTCTCTCTCTCTCTCTCTCTCTCTCTCTCTCTCTCTCTCTCTCTCTCTCTCTCTCTCTCTCTCTCTCTCTCTCTCCTCCTCCTCTTCCTCTTTCCCCCTCCTCCTCCTCCTTTTTCCACCTCCTCCCTTCACCCTCCCCCTCCACGTCCACCTCCACCTCCTCCTCCTCCACCTCCTCCTCGACCACCACCACCTCCTCCTCCTCCTCCTCCTCCTCCTCCTCCTCCTCCTCCTCCTCCTCCTCCTCTTCCTCTTCCTCTTCTTCTTTCTCTTTCTCTTTCTCTTTCTCTTCCTCCGCTTTCTCCTCCTCCTCCTTCACCCCCACCACCAAATTTTCAAAGAAACACGACAAGAAGTGAACAATCACTTCATACACGATAAACTATACATATACGCCTCTTGGCTGGCAACACTACGTGAGAAAAGGTTGCCCGCCCAGTTGGTAACGCTTTCGGCTTGAGTGAACAGGGTGAACAGTTTTTACGCGTGACAGAACATGAGGATTTTGGGTGTTATTAAATGCCTGTAATTTTGAACGATTTTTTTTGTGTTTCATTTCATTTCTTTTCTCTTCTCTGTGTTTTTTTCTTTCTCTCTTTCTCATTCTCCCTTCCTCTCTTCCTTCCTTCCTTCCCTCCTTCCTTCCTCCCTCCCTTCCTTCCTCCCTCCCTCCCTCCCTCCCTCCCCTCCCTCTCCTCCCTCCCTCCCTCCCTCCTCCCCTCCCTCCCTCCTCCTCCCTCTTCCTCCTCCTCCTCCTCCTCCATTCCCTCCTCCTCCTCCCCCCTCCCTCCTCCCTCCCCTCCCTCCCCCCCTCCCCCCTCCCTCCTCCTCCCCTCCTCCTCCTCCTCCTCCCTCCTCCCTCCTCCTCCTCCTCCCTCCTCCTCCTCCCTCCTTCCTCCTCCTCCCTCCTTCCCCTCCTCCCTCCTCTCCCCCCTCCCCCCTCCTCCTCCCCTCCTCCTCCCTCTCCTCCCTCCCCCTCTCCCTCCCTCCTCCTATCTCCTCCCTCCTTCCTCCTCCCCTCCTCCCCCTCCCTTCCACCCTCCCTCCTCTCTCCCTCCTCCCCCTCTTCCTCCCCCCTCTCTCCCTCCCTTCCCCCTCATCTTTCTCTTCTTCTATTTTCTTTTTTTTCCCTCTACGTGATTCTGGTTTTGTATGGGAGTCTGTCTGGAAGAATGGCCATGATGAGGGAGAAGTGTTTTAAGAATGATAATTACTGTGTCATTTAGAATGGAAGAAATAGCTGGATTTTTTTCTTTTTTTTCTAGAATACTTATTTTCTTAATAAGAGAGTGAGGGTGAAAGAGTATGTGACTGGGTTTGTGAGGGAGTGAGAGAGGGAGGGAGTGAGAGAGGGAGTGAGGGAGGGAAGGAGCGAGGGAGGGAAGGAGCGAGGGAGGGAGGGAGGGAGGGAGGGAAGGAGCGAGGGAGGGAGGGAGGAAGAGGAGGGAGGAGGGAGGGAGGGAGGAGGAGGGAGGGAGAGAGAGAATGAAGGAGGAGAAAGGGAGAGAGGGAGGAGCGAGAGAGAGAATGAAGGAGTGAGAAAGGGAGAGAGGGAGGGAGCGAGAGAGGGAGAGAGGGAGGGAGCGAGGGAGGAAGAGGAAGAGGAAGAGGAAGAGAAGGAGAAGGAGAGGAAGAGGAAGAGGAAGAGGAAGAGGAAGAGGGAGAGAAAGAAAGAGACAGAAAAAGAGAAAGACACAGACAAAACGCAGATAAATAGAAGAAGAGAGAGAAAGAGAAGCCAGGTGTGGCCACCGCGAGACCGCATATTCCGACCAATGAAAAAATTGTTAGGAAAAAATCCTAAGATATTTATAGATCGTCATTTCTAATGCGCATTTGTGTTGAGAATTTGTGTGTGTGTGTATGTGTGTGTGTGTGTGTGTGTGTATGTGTATGTGTGTATGTGTGTGTGTGTGTGTGTGTTTGTGTGTGTGTGAGAGAGAAAGTAAGAGAGAGAGGGAGAGAGAAAGAAAGAAAGAAAGAAGAGAATAAGAAGAAAATAAAATAAAATCTGGAAAAAAAATAAAACAAAATCAGGAAAGAATAACAAAAAAACAAAAACAAAAAAGAAACGCAATCAAGCAAGAAAAAAAATCAAGATCAAACAAGACACTAAACAAGCAATCAACCAATCAAGCAAGCAAGACAGACGCACCCACCAACAGGCGTGGCTCTTCACCCAGTCTCCCTCCGAAGCCAGACAGCATCCACGCGGAATAACAACCGCTCTCAGCATCCCCGTGAGATACGTACGGATGTCGTCTCGCAGGTCAAGATGGAGATGCTGAGGCGCTCTTTCTCTGGGCGCGGAGTTTGCTGTTTTTGTCTTGTTTTTGTTTGTTTTGTTTGTTTGTTTGTGTGTTTGTTTGTGTGTGTGGTTTTGTTTGACTTTTGTTTCTTTCTCTATTTCTTTCTCTCTCTCTTTAGCTGTCTCTCTGTCTGTCTGTCTGTCTCTCTCTCTCTCTCGTTCTCTCTACTATTCTCTCTCTCTCTCTCTCTCTCTCTCTCTGTCTCTCTCTCTGTCTCTCTCTTTCTCTCTCTTTCTCTCTCTCTCTCTCTCTCTCTCTCTCTTCTTCTCTCTCACTCTCTCTCTCTCTCTCTCTCTCTCTCTTCTCTCTCTCTCTCCCCTTCACTCTCCACCTCCGCCTCTTTCTCTCATTCCTTCTTAATATCGATTGCATTTTTTTTTGGTCCAATCGCCACAGTGGAGGAAACAACTTCACAAAACCAATAAGTTCACTCAAGTTGCTGGTGCTAAGTTACCTTTGAGGTTTGAAGTTATTTTGCCTCGTTTTCTGTCGATATTTCTTTTTTCTTCATCAGTGAGAGAGAGAGAGAGAGAGAGAGAGAGAGAGAGAGAGAGAGAGAGAGAGAGAGAGAGAGAGAGAGAGAGAGAGAGAGAGAGAGAGAGAGAGAGAGAGAGAGAGAGAGACAAAGACAAAGACAAAGAGAGGGAGAGAGACAGAAGAGAGAGAGGGGGGTGGGGGTAGTGGAAGGGAGAGGAGGGAGAGTCGATACACAATAGTAATTTCGTTGTTTTGTCAAATATTAGGTTCCTCCCTTTAAATAATGGAGTTCAGTATTGCAAGATTACAAAATTGTACATTACTACTAATGGTAACAATATTGAGAAGAAAGTAAAATGAAAAGAAGGAGGAGGATAAGGATGAAGAAGATGAAGATGAAGATGAAGATGAAGATGAAGATGAAGATGAAGATGAAGATGAAGATGAAGATGAAGATGAAGATGAAGATGAAGATGAAGATGAAGATGAAGATGAAGATGAAGATGAAGATGAAGATGAAGATGAAGATGAAGATGAAGATGAAGATGAAGATGAAGATGAAGATGAAGATGAAGATGAAGATGAAGATGAAGATGAAGATGAAGATGAAGATGAAGATGAAGATGAAGATGAAGATGAAGATGAAGATGAAGATGAAGATGAAGATGAAGAGGAGGAGGAGGAGGAGGAGGAGGAGGAGGAGGAAGAGGAAGAGGAAGAGGAAGAGGAAGAGGAAGAGGAAGAGGAAGAGGAAGAGGAAGAGGAAGAGGAAGAGGAAGAGGAAGAGGAAGAGGAAGAGGAAGAGGAAGAGGAAGAGGAAGAGGAGAAAGAAAGAAAGAAAGAAAGAAAGAAAGAAAGAAAGAAAGAAAGAAAAGAAGGAAAGAGAAGAGAAGATGGAGGAGAAGAAAAAAGAAAGAGAAGACGAAAAACAAAAAAAATGATGAAAATAATATGGAAGAGGACCGATAATACGATAGACAAACTAACAGAATTGTTTCCAAACCCTAGCTTCCCAAAATACCAACCCTGCTCCCTAAGATAAGCGAGGATCCACGCCTCTGACAGAATACCAAAATGACCTAATCCCTTGACCCGACACGACCCAACAGAACGCGTCTATCGGATCCTTCGTGAACTCCACTGGCCAGGTGTCCTTTGCCCCTGACCTTGACCTGATCTCGCAATCTACAGTATCTTGTGTGTTTGTCTGTGTGTCGTATTCTTTCTAACAATAGAGTCGAGACTTACGTGCCGATCTATCACTGACCAACCAGACACGTATACATCTATCTGTGTGTCTACCCGATAGATGTGCAAGTCCAAAATGATAAATATGCATTTATTTTTATATTTATGCATGTCAAACATTCGAATATTCATTAAGAAGGAGATGAGTTGAAGGAGAAGAAGGAAAAGGAACAGAAAATGAAAGGGAAGGAGAAGAAGGAAACGGAAAAGAAGATGAAAAACAAAGGGGAAGAAGGAGAAGACGAAGGAAACGGAAAAGAAGATGAAGGACAAAGGGGAAGAAAGAGAAGACGAAGGAAACGGAAAAGAAGATGAAAGACAACGGGGAAGAAGGAGAAGACGAA
>NC_091549.1:3864399-3879399 GCF_042767895.1 Penaeus vannamei
TCCTCTCTTCCACATTAACCCCTCCCCCTACTCCCTATCCCTTCATCTCTCCCCTCCACCTTCCCCCTTCCTACCTCCCCCTCCTATTCCCCCCTCCCCTCCTCCCCTTCCTACTCCCCCCTTCCCCTTCCCCCACCCCTTTCCCCCTCCCCCCACCCCCCTTCCCCAGCCTCCTACCCTACCCCCTACTCCACTCCCCTCCCTCCGTCTCTCTCTCTCTCTCTCTCTCTCTCTCTCTCTCTCTCTCTCTCTCTCTCTCTCTCTCTCTCTCTCTCTCTCTCTCTCTCTCTCTCTCTCTCTCTCTCCCTCTCCCTCTCCCTCTCTCTCCCTCTTCCTCTCCCTCTCTCTCCCCTCTCCCTCTCCCTCTCTCTCCCTCTCTCCCTCTCTCCCTCTCTCCCTCTCTCCCTCTCTCCCTCCCTCCCCCTCTCCCTCCCTCCCCCTCTCTCTCTCTCGCTCCTCGCAAGTTGAAAGCAATTAACCAGAAAATGGAGTTAGCCAAATAACAGTAATTAAACTCGTGGAATTACCTTGGCTCTCCTAATCATGTGATTATCAAGATCTTTTTAATCCGGAGATCATTGTGTTTCTCATGTCTGCTCTTTGGTTGTTAAGTTGGTTATGGTTTTCATGGTAATGGTAGCGATGGAAATCATGTGAGGAGTATGGGGGGGGTAGGAGTGAAATGGTTAAGGGAATGGTAATGGTATTTTGATTGGAAAATGGTAGTGGTATTATGGTGGCGGATGGTATTATGTCACTGGTGTTGTTTTTATTTTTTATTTTTGTTGGTAATGGTGTTGTCGCAGTTGTTTTCTTGGTTGTTGGTGATATTGTTGTTTTAGTTATTAATAGCAGCAGTGGTAATGGGTTTGTTATATTATTCGTACCATGACCATCATTTGTCATTCTTATCACTATCATCATCACCATCACCATCACCCCCACACCACCACCCCCACTACCACCACCACCATCAACATCATCACCACCACCACAACAACCACCACCACCATCACCACCACCACCATCACCCCCCCCCCCCACCACCATCACCACCACCACCACCACCACTACCACCACCCCCACCACCATCTTCACCACCATTACCATCACTTTTACCATCGTTAATACCACAACGCCAAATACTGTTATTATTACCATAATTATCCAGATTTTAAAAAACAAACTTGAACCTCATCTGCTCTGTGTTAATACATAGGATATCTGATACATCATTACCGTGGAAAATAAAGGATAGGAGGGGAGAGGGAGAGAGAGGGGAGGGGGGAGAGGAAAGGAAGAGGAGGAGAGGGGAAGAGGGAGAGGAGAGGAGAAAAGGGAGAGGAGAGGAGAGGGAGGAAGGAAGAAGGAGAGGAAGAGGGGACGGAGGAGAGAGGAAGAAGAGAGGAAGGAGAGGAAGAAGGAGAGGAAGGAGGAAGGGAAGGAAGGGAAGGAAGAGGAGAGGAAGGAGGAGGAAGGAATGACTTAGGAGAGGAGAGGAGAAAAGGTTAGAGGGTAGAGGAGAGGGAAGAAGGGAAGAGAAGAGAAGAGAAGGGAAAAGAAGAGAAGAGGAGAGGAGGAGAGAGAAGAGAAGACAGAACAGAAGAGAATATTCGGGCAGGGGAGAGAGGAGAGAAGAGGAGAGGAAAGGAGAGAAGAAAAGAAAGGAGAGGAGATAAAAGAAAGGGAAGAAAGAGAGAAGAAAAAGAGGAGAGAAGAGAAGATTAGAGGAGAGGGGAGAGCCGTTACATAATGAGTATTTTATTAGCAAGAAATGGAACAGACACATCATTTCCTTTCCTTCCCTTCCTTGCACCATCGCCATCACCATAAGTGCTTTCATCAAAAACAGCTAAATTATACATCAAAAACAGTGACATCACCGTGATCAATAACAACAACATTAACAACAGCAATGGCAGCAATAACAACAACAACAACGACAACAACCATAACAACAAAAACAACAACAAAAACAACAACAAAAATAACAAAACATCTAAACAACAACAACAACAACAACAACACATCAAAACATCAACAACAGCACAGCAACAACAACAAATACAGCAATAGAAGAAACAGCTACAATAATGACTACAACACACATTACATTGAACTTTGGGACATGCATGTAGAATGTGAAATAACTATGTTGTCAATTTTTATTTTTGTAAGCGAGACAGAATCCGTTTTTCAGAAGAGGGGGTGGTGGTGGTGGTGGTAGTGGGGGTGGTGGTGTGGGGGTGATGGTGATGGTGATGATGATAGGTTTTGATGTGTTAGGTGGGGGTGGGGGTGGGGGGTTTAGTTCGTAATGAAAGTAAAATACTGGGAATGTTTACCTCTGTTTTTTTTTCTCTAATTTGTTTTTGTTTTCGTAAACGTGTTTGTTGTATTTAATTACTTACCGGTGCCAGTATGATTTTTTTTTTTTCGAAAATGCTGTTTCTAGAATAACAGAGGGAGATGGACGTCTACTAGAACTATATTGGTATTTGTATTCAGGATATGCACACTCACACGCACACAGACGCTTGCAAGCATATTTTTATCCAACCCACACACACGTACACGAACCTTTGAGTGTTTGTTTATGTATGCAAGTATGTCTTTGTGCATGATTATACGTATCTATGTATATATGCAAGTATTCCATGCAAACGTGTGTCTCCGTTTGCATGGAAATATGAAAGCGTATATGGTGCTAAATATTTATATCGAAGTGAAATTTATTGAGATTTGTATTCTGTCGAGGAAGTGTATGTGAGTTTGCGTGTATTATTGTGTGCGAGCATAAATGGCGATGTGTGTCCTCGAGCGTGCGTGTTACGGGAATGAAGAATCAATGACACCGTTTTCTCGACGAAAAATGGAATAGTATGCCCGGAAGGATTTCGTTTTCTCTGTACGATGTGAAACAGAAAATGAAAACGCTTAAAGGGTGACACTAGTAATAACGCAGATCATAACTTTATGTTCGTTATGTTCTTTTAATTTTTGAAAAATAGCCTGTGTAGTAAAAAGTATTCAACCTAAGACCCGTATTTTATTAAGTATAAGACCTAATGTTTATTTTGAAACTTAATAACTGTGGCTTCATTTTGATATTATATTAATATACATGACGTGGTAAAGCCTAGAAATTATATAATTAATTTATTTACAAAATCCTCATATGTATTTAAAATCTTTAGAGATTACCTTGGAGTAAAGTATTTCTGTACAAAATGTTTCCTGGACATTCCCGAAATCTTTTCCTTTCTTTCTCTTCACAACAAACTGCAAATATAGAAGCTATGTAATATTACAATCAACAAACAACTCCATACCGTGTTATATTTCAACTCAAAACAGAGCAAAAGAAAGTAAAACAATAATGAACAAATACAAAAGTGACTATTAGTACGGCAGAAAAAAAACCGCTTGGTATCGTAGGTTAGGTTAAGTTAAGTTAAGCTAGGCTATCTAGGCTTGGCTAGGCTAGGTTCGGTTAGGTTAGGTTAGGTTGGTTAGGTTAGGTTAGGTTGGGTTGGGCTGCGTTAGGTTGGGTTGGGTTGGGTTGGGTTTAGTTAGGTTAGGCTGGGCTAGGTTAGGTTAAGTTGGTTAGGTTAGGTTAGGTTAGGCTAGGCTAGGCTAGGTAAGGTTAGGTTAGGTTAGGTTAGGTTAGGTTAGGTTAGGTTTAGTTTGGTTAGGTTATGTTCGTGTCGGTTCAGTTAGGTTCGGTTCGGTTCGGTTCTTTACCATTCGGATCCGGTTCGCCCGCAAGAAACCGGACACGGCTTCCACACGCGAAATCTCGATCGTTCAGGAAAGACATCTGTTCTATTTTGTAACTATGTGCGCGCCAAAATCGGGATTTGAAGTACATTACCAATAAGACATATACTGTGGTAAGTCATGTAGATTTTAAATAAGAAATAGTCATATTTCTGTCTTATGATGATATGCGTTAAAATATTTATGTAACAGTATTATACATTATTATACAACATGTAACATTATGATACAACTTTATATATGTTATCGGGGTTTATGCATTTTTTCCATAATGTTATATGAAACTATATTTTTTCTCTCTATTTTCAGGTAAGTTGCTCGGCCTGAATGTTTCATGCGGCAGCTGGTAAGTCTTTGGGTAATTTATGAGGAATAGGAAGAGGTAAAAGAAGAAGGAAGGAGGAGGAGGAGGAGGAGGAGGAGGAGGAGGAGGAGGAGGAGGAGGAGGAGGAGGAGGAGGAGGAGGAGGAGGAGGAGGAGGAGGAGAAGAAGAAGAAGAAGAAGAAGAAGAAGGAGGAGAAGAAGGAGAAGGAGAAGGAGGAGAAAATAACAACAACAATATCAACAACAAATAGGATACTGATAGTAATAATTCCATCAATAAAATCGTAATAATAACCATAATAAAACTATCCATTACGCAAATACCATTAAAAGGATGATATTTCACATTTGATCACATCGGCGGCCAGCGGTGCGAATCGCAATCACTTCTCGTAATTATGAATTATAAATCCTTTGTGCTTGCAATTAATTCGGCACATTATCATTTGTGAGTTTATATCATTAATCATATTTTCATTGTCATTATCACCATAAGCATTATTAGTATTAATGGCAATAGATATTACTGTGACACTAATAATAGTAATTTTTTATTGTAGTTATTTTAAGTGTTATTTTTATCGCTGTTATAATTATCGTAATAACTTCAACCATTACGATGAATACAATTGCAACAAGAATTCCTACAATCCACATCATCAACCCCATCTTTGATATCGCACCTCATAACTTTAATCAATCAATCTCTATCTCCTTTCTCGTGCATTCGCTATTTATATTCTCTCGCTAGCGGTCTTTTTTCGCTATTTATATTCTCTCGCTAGCGGTCTTTTTTCGCTATTTATATTCTCTCGCTAGCGGTCTTTTTTCGCTATTTATATTCTCTCGCTAGCGGTCTTTTTTCGCTATTTATATTCTCTCGCTAGCGGTCTTTTTTCGCTATTTATATTCTCTCGCTAGCGGTCTTTTTTCGCTATTTATATTCTCTCGCTAGCGGTCTTTTTTCGTTATGTATATTCTCTCGCTAGCGGTCTTTTTTCGCTATTTATATTCTCTCGCTAGCGGTCTTTTTTCGCTATTTATATTCTCTCGCTAGCGGTCTTTTTTCGCTATTTATATTCTCTCGCTAGCGGTCTTTTTTCGCTATTTATATTCTCTCGCTAGCGGTCTCTTTTCGCTATTTATATTCTCTCGCTAGCGGTCTTTTTTCGCTATTTATATTCTCTCGCTAGCGGTCTTTTTTCGCTATTTATATTCTCTCGCTAGCGGTCTCTTTTCGCTATTTATGTTCTCTCGCTAGCGGTCTTTTTTCGCTATTTATATTCTCTCGCTAGCGGTCTTTTTTCGCTATTTATATTCTCTCGCTAGCGGTCTTTTTTCGCTATTTATATTCTCTCGCTAGCGGTCTTTTTTCGCTATTTATATTCTCTCGCTAGCGGTCTTTTTTCGCTATTTATATTCTCTCGCTAGCGGTCTCTTTTCGCTATTTATATTCTCTCGCTAGCGGTCTCTTTTCGCTATTTATATTCTCTCGCTAGCGGTCGCTTTTCGCTATTTATATTCTCTCGCTAGCGGTCTCTTTTCGCTATTTATATTCTCTCGCTAGCGGTCTCTTTTCGCTATTTATATTCTCTCGCTAGCGGTCTTTTTGAACGCGCTATGCAGGTTGGCGTGTCTTCCACGTTCTTGCTGCGTTCATTACGGGCAGTCCAGCTGAGTGGGCGAAAGGCGAGGCCGTCGGAAGAAATTTACGATGATCGGATTTTACGAAGTAGGAATTTTCGGACCGCCGAAGTGTTCATTTTGTGTAAAAAGATTGTTTTTTAAGTTTGAGATATTCTGAGGACGGGGGGGGGGGGGGGGGGGAGTAAAGGGAAGGAGGTAGAGAGGGGGAGAGAAAAGAGAGGGAGATGGAGATAAAGAGAGACTGATGGATATAGATGGATAAAGAAAAGGAGATAGAGAGGAAGTGAGATGGATCGATACACACACACACACGTGCGCACACACACACACACACACACACACACACACACACACACACACACACACACACACACACACACACACACACACACACACACACATATATATATATATATATATATATATATATATATATATATATATATATATATATATATTTGTATGTATGTATGTATTCACACATATTCATACAACTCGCAATGTACACACACAGAGACCAAGTCAAATTTGCTCCTATAAAGAATTTACTGTATTCTTAACATGTGCATTTTTCTCTCTCACATTCTTTCTCTCTATTTGATGATCAAATATTTATATACACCTTCAGCGAGAGAATAGAAGTTTCCTTTGTGTCCACACGAACGAAATGTGCAATGGTAATGGAAGCAAAAATCTAGTGCTTGTAGGAATGTAGGGATGACTTAACCAACAGAAATATTGTTTACTCTTTGACTTTTAAGATGATGATGAAGTCAAGAATTGTTTGGGACCTTCGCTATGTTGAGAATTTGTTTATTTGTCGCTGATAGTCATGTCTGTCTTTCTGTCTTTCTTTTTTTCTTTCTTTCTCTCTCTCACTATCCCCTCCTCTCTCCCTCTCTCTGTTTCTTTCTTTCTTTCTTTCTTTCTCCCTATGTCTGTATGTCTGTCAGTCTCTCTCTCTCTCTCTCTCTTTCTCTCTCTCTCTCTTTCTCTTTCTCTTTCTCTTTCTCTTTCTCTCTCTTTCTCTCTCTCTCTCTCTCTCTCTCTCTCTCTCTCTCTCTCTCTCTCTCTCTCTCTCTCTCTCTCTCTCTCCTCTCTCTCTCTCTCTCTCTCTCTCTCTCTCTCTCTTTCTTTCTTTCTCTCTCTTGCACTCTCACTCTCACTCTACTTTCTCTCTTTCTCTCACTCTCTCTCTCTCTCTCTCTCTCTCTCTCTCTCTCTCTCTCTCTCTCTCTCTCTCTCTCTCTCTCTCTCTCTCTCTCTCTCTCTCTCTCTCTCTCTATTTAATTATTTCATTTCAAATGTCACAACGTGACTATATTTGACAACCAACATTGTGAAAACATTTTTCAAAAACAGTTGCCGAGTGCCTGTTTTTCATGCGAACATCATTTGTTTACCAAATACACCAGCTTGTTTTTTTTCGGATTAGCATAACAATTACCTTAGAAAGAGCAAACATTTCATTCCAAATCAACCTTTTGTCACAGTATTTCATCCGTCCAATATATATATTTTTTTACGTATCTTGCAATGTTGCAGGTGTACGCGTGTTACTCGCGCAATTGCAATATCATCGGGCTGTGGGAAGTGTGCCATTAAGGGGATCTTGATGAGATGAAGTCAGTGAGAGGTTTTATCAGTTACCGATAAAGCCGATAATAGCTGACCCCTCCCCCCTCTCCCCTCTCTCCCTCTCTCCCTCTCTCCCCTCTCTTCTTGTCTTCCCTCCCCCCTCTCTCCCTGTCTCCCTCTCTCCCCTCTCTCCTTGTCTCCCTCTCTCCCTGTCTCTCTCTCTCCCCCTCCCCTCTCTCTCCCTGTTTCCTCTACCCTCTCTCCCTCTCTCCTTGTCTCCCCTCCCCCCTCTCTCCCTGTCTCCTCTCTCCCTCTCTCTCCCTGTCTCCCCTCCCCCTCTCTCTCCCTGTCTCCCCTCCCCCCTCTCTCTACCTTCCTACCTCTTCTCTTCTCCCTTTCTCTCTTCCTGATTCATCCCTTCTTCCTTCTCTTTCCTTTCATTCTCTTACTCTTTCTCCCTTCTCTTTTTCTGTCTCACTTTTTCGTCTTTTTAAATTTCTCTTATTATTATTATCTCTTCCTCCTCGTCTTCATCATCTTCTTCTTTTTCTTCTTCTTCTTCTTTTCCTCCTCCTCCTTCCCTCCTCCCTCCCTCCCCTCCCTCCCTCCCTCCCTCCCTTCCTGCCTCCCTCCCTCCCTCCCTTCCTCCCTCCTTTCTTCCCTCCTTCCCTCCCCCTCCATCCCTCCCTCCCTCCTCCCCCCTCCATCCCTCCCTCCCATAACATTCTCCCTTCCTTTCCCTCCTTCCTTACTCCCCTTTCTCCTCTTCCCCTCTTCCCCTCTTTCCCTTCCCCTCACATCTCCCCTTTCTCCTCTTCTCCTCTTTCCCTCCTTCCTTACTCCCCCTTTCTCCTCTTCTCCTCTTTCCCTCCTTCCTTACTCCCCCTTTCTCCTCCTCTTCCCCTCTTCCCTTTCCCTCACATCTCCCCTTTTTTCCCCTCGACTTCCTCCAAGCGCTATCCAGTTCCAGTCGGTTCATGCATATTGAATGCGTGTGTGTCATGGCAGCGGAGATACGTTCAAGTGTGCCTGTGTGAATTTACGTTCATGGTATACGTACACGTGTATGTACGCACGGAGTCTGGACGTGTGCGTGTGAGGAGCTCGAACACGTTGAAATACGCCTGTGTGAATATACGTTCATGATGTACGTACACGTGTATGTACGTACAGAGTGTAGACATGTACGTGTGAGGAACTCGAACACTTTGAAATGTGCCTGTGTGGATAAACGTTCATGGTATACGTACACGTGTATGTACGCACGGAGTCTGGACGTGTACGTGTGAGGAGCTCTAACATGTGAATAAACGTGAATAAACGTTTATGACATACGTACACGTGTATGTACGTACAGAGTCTAGACATGTACGTGTGAGGAGCTCGAACGCGTTCAAATGTGCCTGTGTGGATAAACGTTCATAATATACGTACACGTGTATGTACGCGCAGAGTCTGGACGTGTATGTGTGAGCAGAAATATGGAATAGTAAATAAAATCGCAGAAACGGTTTAAGATTTGAATTCGTAGCACAAGTTTGACAAAATCATTCCTATTTTTTATGAATATGTGGTTATTATGACGCATCATCCTCTTAAAGCCATTTTCAGGTAATTCACACAATCTAATTATGCGAAATTAAAGAAACGACGAAGAAAAAGAAAACGGAAATGAAAGGAAAATGGGAATTATGCCTCCGTGCTTTCATGCGTCGGCTGAGAAGTCGAGGGGTGACTCCTTTATTTTCATCATGTGGGTTCTCGCGCTCCCCTCCCCCCTACCCCTCGTCTCTTCTCCTTTCTTCTTCCCCTCCTTCACCCGCTCTCGGCCCCCTCGCCTTCCCCTCTCGTCCTACTTCCACAGAGCCCTAATTGAAGGGAAGGTGGGGAAAGGGGGAGGGGGGAGAGGGGAAGGAAAGGGGTAGAGAGAGAGGGGGCGAGGAGAGGGGAGGGTGGGGGGAGAGGACGAGGGGAATCTGACTTCAAAGTATCTTCGGAGGATTATTAGGATCGTCGTCTTTCTCGCAACTGAAGGAAAGAAAGTATAAAGGTTTGAATAGGAGGGACAGAGGGGGAGAAGGAGAGAGGGAAGAAGGAAGTGGAGAGGGGGAGAGAGAGGACGAGGGAGAAGGAGAGGATGAAGGAGAAAGGGAAGATGAGGGAGAAGGAGAGGGTGAGGAAGGAGAAAATGTAGGAGAATGAGATAGGGAAGAAAGAGAGGATGAGAGAGGAGGGAATGTGGGAGAATGAGACGGAGTAGTAGAGGATGAGACAGACAGACAGACAGACAGACAGACAGACAGACAGACAGACAGACAGACAGACAGAGAAGGAGAGAAAGGATGAAGAAAAAGAAATAGTAAAACGAAAAGCGAGAGAGAAAAACGAAAACAAAACATTTAAAAGGGACTTAAAGAATTAGACTGACCCCTCCCCACCCTCCCTCCCTGCCTCCTTCCCTTCCTCCCTCCCTTCCTCCCTCCCTGCTTTCCTGCTTCCCTCCCTCCCTCCCTCCCTTCCTCCCTTCCTTCCTTCCTTCCTCCCTCCCACCCTCCCTCCTTCCCTCCCTCCCTCCCTCCCTCCCTCCCTCCCTCCCTCCCTCCCTCCCTCCTCCCTCCCTCCCTCACTACCCTCCCTCCC
This sequence comes from Penaeus vannamei, assembly GCF_042767895.1. Taxonomy (NCBI): domain Eukaryota; kingdom Metazoa; phylum Arthropoda; class Malacostraca; order Decapoda; family Penaeidae; genus Penaeus; species Penaeus vannamei. Next base: position 3,874,369 of record NC_091549.1, read on the forward strand.
TCCCTCCCTCCCTCAAAGAAAAAAAAAAAAAGAGAAAAAAAACATGCACAGAAATGTAATGAATATCGACCCAGTGAGACACCAAAAGTCTGAATGAAAAGGGGCTTTGACACGCACTTGAATGACTGCCTCTGGACCCGCTCGAGTTTCTGGACTCGACTGCGAAGGGGGAGGTGGGAGCCGAGACTAGCCAGAGATGCTCAGGAGAAAAAAAAGAAGAGAATTGATTGATTAAAGAGATTGATAGATGCTCGGGGGGAAAGAAAGTTGATTGATTAAAGAGATTGATAGATAGATGATAAATAGGAGTAAGATAGATAGATTAACTGAGTTTCTGGACTCGACTGCGAAGGGGGAGGTGGGAGCCGAGACTAGGCAGAGATGCTCAGGAGAAAAAAACAGAAAAAAGAGAAAAGAAAGAAAGTTAATTGATTAAAGAGATTGATAGATAGATGATAAGTAGGAATAAAGATAGATTAACTGAGTTTCTGAACTCGACTGCGAAGGGGGAGGTGGGAGCCGAGACTAGGCAGAGATGCTCAGGAGAAAAAAAAAAGAACAAAAAAGAAGATTGATTGATTAATGAGAATGATAGATGCTCAGGAGAAAAAAAAAGTTGATTGATTAAAGAGATTGATGGATGATAAATAGGAATAAAGATAGATTAACTAAATTTCTGGACTCGACTGCGAAGGGGGAGGTGGGAGCCGAGACTAAGCAGAGATGCTCAGGAGAGAGAAAAAAAAGAAGATTGATTGATTAATGAGATTGATAGACAGATGAAGATTGATAGATTAACTGACAAATAGGATAAGAGATTAGATGGATTAAAAATAGAAACATTAACATGGAAATGGGGTTAAAGATGAATAATTGATGAATAGGATTAAAAGATGGATAGACAGACTGATAGTAGGGTAATAGATAGACTGAAAAATAAGATAAACATTAGGCAGATAGACTGAATTATAGATAGATTGATCAAGAGATAGACAGAAGTAGATACGTAGGTGATCAGATAAATGGATATATAGTAAGATAGATAGATAGTAGATAGATATATGGATATATGTATAGATGGACTGATAGATAGATAGATGGATAGATAGATAGATGGATAGATGAGTAGATAGAATGGACAGATAGATATTTGTGAATCCTTATGAATTTAAACATCGAATACCAAATGTACATTACGTTAATAATGGTAATGATAAGGTTAATGGTAATGGTAATGATAATGAAAATGATAATGATAATGGTAATGATAATGGTAATGATAATGATAATGATTAGGATAATGATAATGATAACGATAACGATAATGATAGTGATAACGATAACGATAATGATAACGATAACGATAATGATAACGATAACAAAAATGATGATATCTATAACTATACCGAAAACAATAATTACAATCAGAGTAATAACCATGATCACGATTACGATCAAAGATAAAAACCGCATCCCACAAAGAGAGATCGACCTCACGCTAACGAACCAATTAACGACTAACGAATATCCTACTCAAAAGGTATTATAATGTGGGATGTATTAAGCACAGTATATGCTGGGATCGTCATCAGCGAGATATACTCCGTTCACAAGTATATTCTCTCGCCCATGCTGGCTCTGGGCGTCGAGTATATCCAAAAGGATTTTTTTTTTTTTTTTTTTTTTTTTTTTTTTTTTTTTTTTTTTTTTTTACTAATGGGCGCCTCTGCATTTCGTTCAGTTAGTGTTTCTTCATTAAGTTTTTTTATTTTTTGAGAGACATTTTGAATGTTGTTTTTTATTATTTATACGTCTGGTTGTTTGTATGTTTTTTGTCTGTCGAGATGGTGTGTTTGGTTGGGTTTTATTATCATTTTTGTTATTGTTATTATTATTTTCTGGTTTATCTATATTACTGTTGTTGTTGTAACCATTATTAATGTTATCGTTGCTATTATTATTATCATTACAAATATTATCATTATTATTGTCATTACTAATATTATTATCATTGTTTTCATTATTCATATTATGAGCATTATCATTATTTTATTTTTTCATCATTAATATATTCTCTTTATTTATCTGTCTATCTCTGTCTATTTCCTTATCTATCTATCTATCTATTTCTATCTCTGTCTCCCCGCTTCCATTCCTTTATGCACCATCTTTATTCTCGCTGTCTCTTGTTCCCGTATAATTGTTTTCATATATTTTTTCCTTTTATATGTTTACATGTTGTTAGGCCATCGGCGCTCAGATAATGCATTTTTCAATAAAACAAATTGCAATTTATTTCCGCTTACTTTTTTATGAGCTTATGATTTTTTATGTTTTTTTTCTTTCTCTCTCTCTCTCTCTCTCTCTCTCTCTCTCTCTTTTTTTTTTTTTTTTTTTTTTTTTTTTTTTTTTTTTACATGACAGCGCGGCGCTTCTGTTTTATCCATTTTTTTCCCTTTATTTTCAATTTTCACGTTTTTTTTCTCCATTATTCTAATATCGATTATAGTTTTTTTTTAAATCATTAAATGCAATTAAATCGGCGCCTTATAAGGAATGCAATGAAACTATCAACGCGATTTCAGTGAAATATCATTATATCAATGTGATATAGTAAATATAATCAACTTTGACAATGGCAATGAGACAGTATACAGTAATAGCATCACCGTATCATACTGAATACAGTGACAATTATCAGATCAGCGTATCTCCTACAGTGACAGTCATCAGATCAGCGTAACTCATACAGTGACAGTTATCAGATCAGCGTAACATACAGTGACAGTTATCAGATCACTGTAACTCATACAGTGACAGTTATCAGACCAGCGTAACATACAGTGACAGTTATCAGATCACTGTAACTCATACAGTGAAGCTATCAGTACTGTATCAGTATCACCCAGCGAGGCTATTCAGTCCACGACACTGAATGTCAGCTGATCACCGTAAACACAGTGACAATACGAGCTTTAATATACCCCGTGTTGAGTGTCTTTCCGTGTAGTGGAGTGAATACAGGGGAATATATTAGGAGCGGGTGCTGTGTCTTCCCACCTTCACCCTCTGACGGGAGAGCAATCATTATCTCTCGTCTCTCTCTCTCTCTCTCTCTCTCTCTCTCTCTTATTGATTGGTTTTTGTTTGTTGCTGTGCTCTTCGTTTCGCGTTTTGTTTGTGTCCTTTCTTTGTCCCGTTCGGGCTTTCTAGATTCGTTTTATGTGTTGTCTTTTCTTGTGTGAATACTTTTGGTTTGTGTCTCTCCTAAGCTTGAATTTTCTTATTGTTTCATACTTTGTCTCTTCCTTGCTTTATTTGTCTGTTTTTTTTCTCTCTTTTCTCTTTCTCTTCTCTCTCTTTTCTCACTCTCCCTCTCCCTACCTATCATCCTCCTTCCCTCCCTTCCTCCCACCTTCCCTCCCTCCCACCTTCCCTTCCTCCCTTTCTCCCTCCCTCTCTTCCTCCCTATCTCCCTCCCTCCTTTCCTCCCTCCTTTCCTCCTTCCCCCCTCCCTCCCATCCCCCCTCTCCCTCTTTCCTCGCTTGTGTCTTTTGATCCCCAATCACAGCCTCCCTTAAATGGTTTCTCCCTTGCCTCCTGTTGTGTCTCCCCTCACTTTCCCCTCACTTGTGTCTCCCAATCTCTCTCCCCTTTTCCTTGCCTCCCATGACGTCTCCTCTCGCTTTTTGTGCCTCTTCCTATCTTCTTGTCAGTCTCTCTCCTTTTTTGTGCCTCTTCCTCTCTTCTTGTCAGTCTCTCTCCTTTTTTGTGCCTCTTCCTCCCCTCTTGTGTCTCCCAGTTTCTCTCCCCTCGCCATTTTGTGACTTGGGTCAGTTTCCCGTCTCCCCTCGTCTCTCCTTTTTTTTTTTTTTTTTTTTTTGCCTCTGCCTCCTTTCTTGTGTCAGTCTTTCTCCCCTTTTTGGGCCTCTCTCTCCCCTCTTGTAAGTCTCAGTCTCTCTCTCCTCACCATTTTTGTAATTCTTTTGTCAGTCTCCATTTCCCCTCTCTTGTGTCTCCGATGACATCTCCCCTCGTACTTTTTTCCTTTCCCTCTTCTCTTGTGTCAGTCTGTCTCCCCTCTTTCATGTCTCCCAGTCTCTCTCTCCCCTCTCTCTCGTATCTCCAATGACATCTCCCCTCGTCCTTTTTTTTTCCTTTCCCTCCCCTCTCGTGTCAGTCTGTCTCCCCTCTCTTGTGTCTCCAATAACACCTCCCCTTCCATCTTTTTTTCTTTCTTTTTTTCCCCCTCTCCCTCCCCCTCTTGTGTCAGTCTCTCTCTCCTCTCTTGTGTCTCCAATAACACCATCCTTTTTTCTTTTTTTTTTTTCCCCTCTCCGTACCCCTCCTGTGTCAGTCTCTCTCCCCTCTCTTGTGTCTCCAATAACACCACCCCTTCCATCTTTTTTTCTTTCTTTTTTTCCCCTCTCCCTCCCCCCTCCTGTGTCAGTCTTTCTCCCCTCTCTTGTGTCTCCAATAACACCATCCTTTTTTCTTTCTTTTTTTCCCCTTCTCCCTCCCCCTCCTGTGTCAGTCTGTCTCCCCTCTCTTGTGTCTCCAATAACACCTCCACTCCATCCTTTTTTCTTTCTTTTTTTCCCCTCTCCCTCCCCCTCCTTTTTCGGTCTCTCTCCCCTCTCTTGTGTCTCCAATAACACAATCCTTTTTTCTTTCTTTTTTTCCCCTTCTCCCTCCCCCTCCTGTGTCAGTCTCTCTCCCCTCTCTTGTGTCTCCAATAACACCATCCTTTTTTCTCTCTTTTTTTGCCTTCTTCCTGCCCCTCTTGTGTCTCGTTCTCTAACCTGTTGCAGCCCGCCTGTCGAGCGCTGCCGGCGGACAAATAGGGCAAATTGCCAATTACCCTCATCGCAAGGACCGATCAGCGGGCACAGCGGCTGCTCTGGGTTTGTCTCGGCGCTCGTTAACGCACAGGAAGATTTCTGCCTTGGCGCATGTTGTCTGACGCCGGTTTTCGTGGGGGGGGAATCTGTGCGTGTTTCTTGTCTTGTCTTCTTCTTGTGATTTTTTGGT
>NC_091549.1:3894399-3896899 GCF_042767895.1 Penaeus vannamei
TGAGAAGAAGAGAAGGAAAGAAGGAAGAGGAGCAGAGGAATAGGGAAGGAGAAAAAGGGAAATAAAGGAGGTAGGAAGGAGAGGGGAAGTAAAGGGAAAGAAGGGAAGGAAAGGAGAAATCGAAGGAAGGATAGCGAAGAGAGGAAAAGAGATATGAGATGATAGACAGGGAGGAAGAATGAAGAATGGAGAAAGGAGGAAGGTGAAAATTAGGTGAAAATTGCGATTATGATATGAAAGGTTAAATAATATTTAGTTTACTGATTAACCAAATATGTGGAAGAGGAAGATAAAGACAGAGTTAATAATAGCGATGATTTTTGGCCAATATTGATAATGGTGAAATTGTTAATTTTCAAGATAACGAAATTGGAAAGTGTATATATAAATGGAAGAGAAAGAAAGGAAATAGAAAAAAGAGTAAGGAGTAGGAAGATAAATATTAAGTTGGGGATGAAAGGCAGAAGTAAAGAAGGAGAAAGTTTACATAGAAAAAAGAAAAAGAGAAAGCGAGAAAGAGAAAGAAAGAAAAAGAGAGAAAGAGAAAGGGTCAGAAATGAGAAACAAAGGATGAGAGAAAGGGAGGAAAGAGATAAAGGACTAAGGATAGATAGAGGAGAACGAGAGAGCAAAAGAGAAAAAGAGAGAGAAAGAAAGAAAGAGCAAAAGAGAGAGAGAGAAGGCGAAAAGAAGAAAAATAGGATAACTAAAAGAGGATAACAGAGAAAGAAAATCAGAATGAAGAGAGAGAGAGAGAGAGAGAATGTTAAAAGAGCGAGAGGGAGAGAGAGAGAAAGAGAGAATGTTAAAAGAGAGAGAGAGAGAGAGAGAGAGAGAGAGAGAGAGAGAGAGAGAGAGAGAGAGAGAGAGAGAGAGAGAGAGATTGAGAGTGAGAGAGAATGCTGAAAGAGCGAGAGAGAGAGAAAAAGATAAAGAGAGAATGTAAAAAGAGCGAGAGAGAGAGAAAGTGAAAGAGAGAAAGAGGGAGAGAGAGAAAGAGAAAGAGAGAGGCAAAGACCTTCAGATCAATAACGGATTGATCCATTTTCTCGCTCCAATCCGGGAACTCAGGCCCGTATATCTCTCGTTGCAATCACGAAAGAGAATTAAAGAAAAAAGAAAAAGAAAGAAAAAAAAAAAGAAAAAATCAGAAAATAATTTCCGGATGAAATGCCAGTCAGAGGAAGGAAGTTCGGACTTTTTTCCCCCTTTTTTTTTAATCCGATATCGGTGGGGAAGGAGGGATGGGGGAGGGGGGAGGGGGAAGAGGGAGGGGGGAGGGGGAAGGGGGAGGGGGGGGTTGGATAAACATATCCATGCCTTCGTTCTCTTTTCCGTTCTATTGCTCTTCATCAGTTTATCCATCGAATTATCCATTTATCTTCCTATCCATCCATCCATCTGTCTGTTTGTCTGTCTATCTATCTATCTATCTATCTACCTATAAATCTTTCTATCTGTCTGTCTGTCTGTCTGTCTATCTACCTATCTATCATCTATCTATCTATCTATCTATCTATCTATCTATCTATCTATCTATCCATCTATCCAACCACCCACCCGCCCACCTAAAGAGAGAAAGAGAGAAAGAGAGAAAGAAAGAAAGAAAGAAAAAAGAAAAAAAAAAGAAAAACACACGCCGAAATGACCATCTATGATCATCTTGCCCTAATCCCTCGGGCAGATTGGGGATTAGACTCGCTCCTGTAACCCGAATACTACCCAGCTAGCGTGTGAGCCTAATCGCTGGCTCACTCGATCCCTGCCTCGCCGTGTCCGCCAACAACAATACGTTTGTTGTCTCTAGATCGGCTGAGGTTGTTGTGGTCAATCTTGCTGTTGTTGTGGTCAATCTTGCTGTTGTTGTGGTCAATCTTGCTGTTGTTGTGGTCAATCTTGCTGTTGTTGTGGTCAATCTTGCTGTTGTTGTGGTCAATCTTGCTGTTGTTGTGGTCAATCTTGCTGTTGTAGTGGTCAATCTTGCTGTTGTTGTGGTCAATCTTGCTGTTGTTGTGGTCAATCTTGCTGTTGTTGTGGTCAATCTTGCTGTTGTTGTGGTCAATCTTGCTGTTGTTGTGGTCAATCTTGCTGTTGTTGTGGTCAATCTTGCTGGCGTTGTGGTTAATCTTGCTTGCTAATCTTGTTGTAAGTTTTATTGTGGATTTTGTGATCATTTGATTATCTATTTCTTTGGTTTTGAGGATTAAAATCTTTGTTATTGTCGTTGTCATTGTTTGGATTCTCATGTTCATTTGATTATATAGTTCTATAGTTTTTTATTATTATTAGAATCTTCATTATTGTCACTTTCATTGTCTGGATTCTCATTATCCGTTTTTTTTTCATAAACTTTCCTTTACTTTTCGCTATGTTTCGGCCTCAAGATCATTGCCTCCTCATCCCTAGGAGTTTCGACTTAAAAGATCTAGATTAAAAAAAAAAGAAAAGGGAAAAATCTGCATTGTCGCTTGGTTCCCTTTTTATCACAGAACTTCTTAAG
>NC_091549.1:3904399-3911899 GCF_042767895.1 Penaeus vannamei
CCTCCCCCCACTCTTCTATTTCTCCACCTCCTCCTCCTTCTTCCCCTTTCCTCTCTCTACTCTATTTCTCCTCCCTTCTCTCCCCTCCACTTTCTGTCCTCCCCCCCCTCTACCTTCTTCCTTTCCCCCCTCCCCCTATTTCTTCTCCTCCCCTTCCCCTCCATATTTCTCCTTATCCCCTCCCTCCTCCCTCCTATATCTTCAAACCCCTCCCTCCCTCCTATATCTTACCCCCTCCCTCCCTCCCCTTCCCCCCTCCCTCCCCCCTCCCTCCCATATCTCCACCCCCTAATTCCCTCCCCCTTCCCTCCTATATCACCACCCCCTCCTCCCTCCCTCCTCCCTCTATATCTCCACCCCCCCTCCCTCCCCCTCCCTCCCTATATCTCCCCCCTCCTCCCTCCTTCCTATATCTACACCCCCTCCTCCCCCCCCTCCTATATCAATACCCCCTCCCTCCCTCCCCCCTCCCTCCTATATCTCCACCCCCTCCTCCCTCCCTATATCCCCACCCCTTCCTCCCTCCCCCCTCCCTCCCTATATCCCCACCCCTCCTCCCTCCCCCCTCCCTCCTATATCTCCACTCCCTCCTCCCTCCTATATCTCCCCCCCTCCCTCCTCTATCTCCACCCCCTCCCTCTCTCCTCCCTCCACCCATCCCCCTCCCTCCTATATCTCCACACCCTCCTCCCTCCCCCCCTCCTTCACACCCCTGAACACACACCTCGCTTAATATTTCTTTTTCTTTTTTTTCTAGAAGGAATGAAGGTGTAAACTTTTTTTTTCGTCATTTTTTTTTTTTTTTTAAGGTGTCAGGAAATGTGAAATTTTGCTGGCCGCCGGTCTCGTGTTAAACCCTGAGGCTGTCAACTGCTAATATCACTTCCTAAAAGTTTAAACTGAAGCTTTTGCTCTGCATATTTCTGTCCAGTATTTATTTGGTGCGTGCGTGTGTGTGCGTGTGTGTGTGTGTGTGTGTGTGTGTGTGTGTGTGTGTGTGTGTGTGTGTGTGTGTGTGTGTGTGTGTGTGTGTGTGTGTGTGTGTGTGCGTGCGTGTGTGTGTGTGTGTGTGTGTGTGTGTGTGTGTGTGTGTGTGTGTGTGTGTGTGTGTGTGTGTGCATATATAATAATTTTTATATATTCAGCCTGTCTGTTTATATATATATATATATATATATATATATATTTATATATATATTTATATATTCAGCCTGTCTGTCTATCTATCTATCTATATTTATGTGTATGTATATATAAATATATATCTGTATCTATCTGTCTATCTATATATAGATACCTATTTATCTATCTGTCTGTCTGTCTGTTTGTCTCTCTATCTAAACACACACACACACACACTCTCTCTCTCTCACACTCTCACACACTCTCGCACACACACACACACACACACACACACACACACACACACTCACACGCACACACACACACACACACACACACACACACACACACACACACACACACACACACACACACACACACACACACACACACACACACACACACACACACACACACACACACACACACACACACACACACACACTTACTTACTTACTTACCTAAAGGACTTTAATAACCCTTTCGCTATAACAAAGGCGTTCGCATTATCAGTCTCCCTCCTTATCAATCTCTATCGCCATTTTTATTTTTTATTTTTATATCACTGACAGTAGTGTTTGCAATCCCTTAATAAAGATGCAAATGCGGGACGCCAAGGAGACGCATTGCATTATATCTCGTTGCCGGCTGAGATATTGCACGTCGGACCAGCTGTTGCAAGCCGTGACGAGGTGCCTGGCGTAGTGTGTATTTGCAATTCTCTGTTCCTTGCAAAGTAGAGAACCTTTTTTAAAGAGGGCGGAGGGAGCTTATGGGTTGCTGTTGCTGTCGGGGGTCAAGGAGGCGGAGTTTAAGGGAGGGGGGGGTTCTGAGGGAGGGAGGTTCTGAGGGAGGGGGAGGGGGAGGGGGGTTCTAAGGGAGGGAGGGGGAGGGGGGTTCTAAGGGAGTGGGGAGGAGGAGTTGTAAGGGAGTGGGAGGGATTCTAAGGGAGTGGGAGGGGGGGGGGAGGAGTTGTAAGGGAGGGGGAGGGGGATTCTAAGGGAGAGGGAGGGGGGAGGAGTTGTATGGGAGTGGGAGGGATTCTAAGGGAGAGTGAGGGAAGGAGTTGTAAGGAAGTAGGGGTAATTCTAAGGGAGAGAGTGGGAGTAGTTTGAAGGTAGAGAGAGTAGGAGGAGTTCTAAGGGAGTGGGAGTGTGAGAGGGAGGAGTTCCAGGGGAGGGGGAGGGGGAGTAGCCCTAAGGGAGCAGGAGGAGTAGTTCTAAGCGAAAAGGGAGTGGGAATAGCTCTAAGGGAGAAGGAAAGGGAGTAACTCTAAGGGAGAAAGGGGGGGAGGAGTCCTAAGGGAGGGAGAAGAGAGAAGAAAGGGAGCATATCTTAGGTAGGGGGATCCTCGAGACCGGGGGAAGGAGGAGGGGTGTCAGAGGGGGGTGGAGGGGGGTTGGTGGAGGGTGACCCGACGAGACTGAAAATGGAAAGACCATAAAGACTAACGAGTCACATTGTCTTTGGCGAATAGAGGCCTTGCTTACGTCCCTCTTGCTGTCGGTTATTTTTATTTATTATTATTTTTTTTTATCGTGTGGGTTGTTGTCTGGTTGTTTGGTATGTTTTTTGCCACCCACTACTGCTACTGCTATCACTGCCATTATCATTGTCGTCATCATCATCGTCTTCGTCTTCGGCTTCGGTTTCGTCTTCGTCTTCGTCTTCATCTTCATCTTCATCTTCATCTTCATCTTCATCTTCATCTTCATCTTCATCTTCATCTTCATCTTCATCTTCATCTTCGTCTTCGTCTTCGTCTTCGTCTTCGTCTTCGTCTTCATCATCATCATCATCATCATCATCATCATCATCTCCATCTCCATCTCCATCTCCATCTCCATCTTCATCTTCATCTTCATCTTCATCTTCATCTTCATCTTCATCTTCATCTTCATCTTCATCGTCATCTTCATCGTCATCGTCATCGTCATCGTCATCGTCATCGTCATCGTCATCGTCATCGTCATCGTCATCATCATCATCATCATCAATCAATCATCATCACTACCACCATCACTATCATTATCATCACAATCACCACCACCACCATAATTATTTTTTCATACATATTCTTAACATATTGAATTCTTTTAATTTTTCTTTTCCTCTTTGCAACATTCAGCATATTATAGGAAACTCATACACTGAAGAATGAATAATGAATAACAAAGTACTATTTCACATTAAAATTTTCATCCATCTCACCTTCGTCTTCAAACCTTTGCAAAAACGTCTTCCAAGATAATTTTGAAGTGATTCGAACTTCATGTTAAGTGAAGTTAAAAAGGAGTTATTTACATTTCTCATTAAGGAGGAATCGAAAGTCTTAAAAAAGAAACAGGAAATTTCTGACTTTGACCAGTGCTTGTTAAGAAATCTGATCTTCTTTAAGGAGGATTCAAATAGAAGAGGTTTGCATGCACTTGTGACATCTTCAAGCAACTGCTGTGAGAGTTTAGTCTTGTTATATCGGGATTAAAGCTCTTTAATCTGTCACTCAGTTCAGAATTCGGGAGACTAAATCTAAATCTAAATAAGTGGTGACTTAGATTATATGATTTTGTATATTCTTTTAAAATAAAAATAAATGGTGATTTTTAATATCAGACTTTCTAAATCTAATTGATAAATCTAATTCTAAATGGGTGATTAACACTCTCTCTTTCTCAATCTATGTTGATTTAGACCACAAGACTCTAAATCTAAATGGAAAGTGATTTAGAGTATAAGACTTTCTCAATCTAAATAGGTGATTTAGACTATCTTTTAAATCTAAAAAAAGGTTACACTTTAAGACTCTCTAAATCTAAATAAAAGGTAATTTAGACTACAAAACTCTAAATCTAGAAAAGATGACAAAATATACAGATGATTATGTAGATAAATTATGATTGAGAAAATAGATAGGTAAGATTAATGATGAAAGCTAAATCTAATTAAAATGTGATTTAGACAAAGACATTCTATGACTTAGAATAATGATTTGAGTGATAAATAAAAGAGAAAAAGTGATAGGTAAGTTTAATGAGGATACTTATGTATAATGTATTAAATAGATAGATAGATAAGATAGATGGATAGGAAGATACGGAGATAGCAAACGCCAAAAATACTTATCAGATTAGAGGATTTCACAAATATCTATTTGCCAAAGGCAGGGAAGTGCCAAAAAATACCAAAGGGCATTGGCGAACGTTCAAGGTATTTGTTGTGTGATTGTATATTGCAATATCCCAAGATATTTATAAAAGAAAGAAAGAAAAAAACGAAAAAAGTGAGAGAAAAAAAGAAAAAAAAAAGCAAATAGAGTCAAATGTAAATATGAATTGAAATCATTTATTTGATTGTGTAGTGATAAAAAACGTAGTGAATGGAAGAAAAGGGTTGGAATAAATTAGGTATTTCAATGATTAAGCACTGATAAGAAACTGATTGATATGTAATGCGAATGAATCGTTTGTGATATAAGGAGAAATATGACAATATGATATAATAGAATATACTTCAGGAACGAAAAAAAATATGTTCTCGACATACAACAAGAAAATCAAAATATCTTAAAAAAAAAAAATACTCGTAAACAGGAACACATTTTACTTGTCTCTCCCTCAAACACGCGCACGACGCCCACGCCACGCCCACCCTGATGCGGCTGTGGGCGGAACTAATCCATCCCCGAGAATATTTCTGTCGTGGGCGGGAGTTTAGTCATGCACTGCAGTCATGAACCACGTGATTTGGTTAGTCATGGGGGCTTTAGAGTCTCGGGAAATCATGTGTCTTTGGAATATCGATGAACATGTAAGGAAAAAGGGTTGTCGGGGGTTTAAATCTGATAATCTTATTTATATGTGGATTGGTCTGTTTATCTCTGTTTCTTTGTGTATATACTCATACGTCTATTATTATTATTATTGTTGTTGTTATTGTTATTATTATTATTATTGTTATCATTATTATTATTGATATTATTATTATCGTTATTATTATTATTGTTATTATTATCATTATTATTATCATCATTATTATTATTATTATTATTATTATTATTATCATTATTATTATTATTGTTATTATTATTATTCTATGCTGTCGAATCGGCTGCCTTTTCTAATATTCAGATTTTCATGTGGATTGGTATGTCTATCTATCTCTTTTGTGTGTATATATAAGCATAGTTTTTTGTTTTTATTTTTTTGTCTATGCTGTCGATTCGGCTGCCTTTTCTGATATTTTTATTTTCATGTGGTTTGGTCTGTGTATATACCTTTCTTTGAATATATATATATTTATACGTCTACCTTTTTTATATCTATTTTGTCCGTTTTCGATTCGGTTGCCTTTTCTTTGAGTGTAAATAGCCTTCTTGTCTGTTTCTTTTTTTATATATTTGTCTAAGTTGTCTGCCCATCTATTTGTCTGGATGTGTATCTATATCTAAATTTGTCAATCTGTGTGTTATCTTTCTACACACTTATCTGTTTGTCTATTTGTCTTTTTGTATAGCTATCTATTTATTGGTTATGATATACAGTACATCAACAACTAAATATTTAGTCTAATAATTTACTGTATAAAAGGACTAATCAAAAGTTAGATATGATATTTAATAAGAGATAATTATTCGTTTTGATATATACTTACTATGAAATAAAAAATGATAATCATTTATTTTAATATATGACCACATAAGTTACTGTAAAATAAGAGATAATTATGTGGTTTAAGATATGAACACACGACTTACTGTAACATTGGTTTGCTTTTAGACAGATAGAGACAAATTAGAATTTGACTCAATTAGAATTAAATCATATGAATTAATGAAATACAGTAGCCGGAAATAGTTTTAATTTGATTTTTAAAAAGTTGCATGATATATAGTTCGCTAATAAACATAGTACTTGCAGCTAAATTCATAGTTATTTATTACAATTAACTTTTAAATTTTATAGTTTTTCAAATAGTTTCCGTGGACTATCTACATAGATGTGAAATTGATGTGATTTCATAAACGGAATTAATCTGTATATTAAGTTACATGATGTGATTTCATAAAAGGAATTGAGTTAAGCAGATGAAGCAGAAGTAGATTTATAATCTGAAGATAATCTACAAATGTGAAGTTAGTGACATTGACTTTAGAGAATCACCAACTGTGGTTTCTTGTTTTTGTTGTTCTTTTTCGTCTTCTTTTTTTATTCTTGTTCGTCTTTTTTTTGTTATTCTGGTTCGGTTTCTTCTTTTTTTTCCTTCTTCTTCGTCTTCGTCTTCACTGATTTGTCTTTTTTCATCTTTTCTTATTTTTCTTGTCCTTTTTTCCCTACTTTTTTCTTGTTCGTCTTCTTCCATTTCTTCTTTTTTTCATCTTCATCATCATCGTTTTTTTTTTTTCTTCTTTTTCTTGTTCATCCTTATTCTACTTCTTTATCTTTTTCTTCTCCTTCTTCATCTTTTTTTTTTCTTCGTCAGAATAGTGCACGAATCTCGTCCCTGTTTTCATGAAGTTTATTCAATTTTTTTTTATCTTTTTTTTTTTTTTTTACATTCTGACATTTTCTCTCTCTTTTTTTTCGTTTTCTTTTTTCTCTCTCTCTCTTTCTTTTTACACTCGAGGATACACGTCAGAATATTGCAGTGATCTGTGGTGGAATATCTGTGCAAGACTTGTGTATGTTTGGGAATTGCAGCGAGAGAGAAGGGTGACTGCTTCCTTTGTAGTGTGAAAATTGACAAGAAAAGAAAGAAGGGATTTTTGTCTTTTGTTTTTTGTGTGTGTGTTTTGTCTTTGATTTGGCAGACAGATTCCCTCCTCCCCCCCTCTCCCCCCCCCCCACACACACACTTTTGTCTTTTTGTCTTTATTTCTATTATTATCTTTCCATTTGTTTTTCTTTTCGTGCATTATGCTTTATGTAGGATTATCCCGATCGATTGCAGGGTTGTCAGATGTGATTTTTGCTGCAATGAGGTGGCCATATTTTCATTCATTTATCATTATTATTATTATTATTATTATTGTTATTGTTATTATTATTATTATTATTATTATTATTATTTTTATTATTATTATTATTATTATTATTATTATTATTATTGTTGTTGTTGTTGTTGTTGTTGTTGTTGTTATCATTATCAACATTTATTATGTTTTTATTATTATTATCATTATCATTGTTTATTATTATTATTATTATCATTATTATTATTATTGTTATTATTATCATTATTATTATTATTGTTATTATTGTCATTATTATCATAGTTATTATTATTACTGTTATTATTATTATTATTATTGTTATTATTGTTGTTGTTGTTATTATTATTATTATTATTATTATTATTATTATTATTATTATTATTATTATT
>NC_091549.1:3916899-3919399 GCF_042767895.1 Penaeus vannamei
TAATGATAAAAATGATAATAATGATAAAGGTGATGATAATGAAAATGATAGAAATAACGATAATGATAAATAATAATAGTTGTAATGGTAATAAGAAAATGATAATGATACAAATGATGATAATCATTTTCATCATCATCATTATCATTATTGTTAATATGATAATGATGATGATAAGGATAATAATGATGATGATGATAATGATGATGATAATGATAATGACATAAAAATAACAATGATAATGGCAATAATAAGAATCTTTGCTAATACTATGCTCCTTCCCATTATTATCATGACTGTCATTAATTTGATGACGAAGATGAAGATCACCAATGTCACTATTATCCTAACTATCATTACTGTCATCTTTATTATTATCAATATCCTTGTCTTTATCCAAGTGTTTTTCAGTCGCCTTATTTCTCCTGTTCTCCGAGTGACTCCATGATGGCAGTCTCTCGGCTTTATCGATCCAACGCCAACCTGTAGCTCTTGTACCCCCCCCCCCTTCTCCCCTCACTTCCCTGGCCCCTCTCCCTCCCCTCACCTCTCCCCTCACTCCTCACTTCCCTGGTCCCTCTCCCTCCCCTCACCTCTCCCCTCTCCCCTCTCCCCTCTCCCCTCTCTTCCTTGTCCTCCTCACTCCACTCTTTCCTCCTTTCTCTATATTTTATATTTTCTCTTCGCTATCCTTTTCTCTTCTTTCTTTTCTGTACTTTCTCTGTCTCTCGACTATTTTTTCTATCCTCTTTTCTCTGTTCGCTCCCTCTTTTCTCCTTTCCCCTTGCCTTCCTCCCCTCTCCCCTAATGGCCCACCCTTCGCCTTACCTGTGGTCGTGGCGCTCTCCTTTCCCGCCCTCTCCCCTCACCCTCTCCCCCATCCCCATCCCCCTTCCCCCCGTCCCCTCGGCCTCTCTCCCTCCCACCCCTCTCATGTGTCCTTTTTCCCCCCTCACCCTCTCTCCCCTCGTCCTCTCCTCCCATTTCTCCCCTCTCTCCTCTTTCCCCCCTCCCCACCCCCGTCCCCCGTCCTCCCCTCTCCCTCCCACCCTCCCCTCTCCCTCCCTCCCTCCCCTCTCCCTCCCTCCCTCCCCTCTTTCCTCTCCCCTCATTCTACCTGTGGCTTTCATCAGTCCTTGCTTCGCTCACCTGACTGGAGGCTTCATCCAGTGTCTCTTTCTCTCTTTTCGGTTTCATCTTCCCTGTTTGTGTCTGTTTGTTTGAGTGTCTCTCATTCTCGTATACGAATACGTACGTGCATACATACATACATACATACATACATACATACATACATACATACATACATACATACATACATACATACATACATACATACATACATATATATATATACGTACATATATACATACATACATACATACATACATACGTACATACACACGTACATACACACATACTGAGTACATGCATTCATATATATATGCGTACATACATACATACATACATACATACATACATACATACATACATACATACATACACGCACACATATATACATACATTAAATACATATATACATACATTAAATACATATATACATACGTACATCTGCGTACGTGCATTCATATATACACGCGTACATATATAATGCACTGGACCTAATGTGAGCACATTAGGGCCTCTCATGAAGATGCTGTTGTTAATGAGTATGATGATGATGAGTATGATGATGATGAGTATGATGATGATGAGTATGATGATGATGATGATGATGATGATGATGATGATGATGATGAGTATGATGATGATGATGATTGATGATGATGATGATGATGATGATGATTGATGATGATGATGATGATGATGATGATGATGATGATGATTCTCCCAAGATTCATTAACACATTCATCTATGTGACTATTTTATTATCAAGGTAATATCTACATACTGGAAACGTCAGTATATATTTCATCAAGGAATTAAGTCACAAAAAAGAGGATTATAATGAATTCTAGATAGAGGTCAACGTACACAGAGTGCCATTTTGAACAATTATGGCTCTATATTTTTTTTATCATCACTACCATGGGTGCCATTCCCTTGAAGGTGGGTGGATGGAACTAGAGAAAATTGGTACAGGGAAGAGCTGGATAACATACGTGGAATGAAAGCGAAACAGAAGAACAAAAAGATTGATAGAGAGAGAGGAAAAAATAGAGATAGAGGCAGACAGAGAGAAATAGAAATATATAGTGAGAAATATAAAGAAAAAAAGAGAGAGAGAGAGAGAGAGAGAGAGAGAGAGAGAGAGAGAAGAGAGAGAGAAAGAGAGAGAGAGAGAGAGAGAGAGAGAGAGAGAGAGAGAGAGAGAGAGAGAGAGAGAGAGAGGCAGACAGACAGACAGGCAGAGAGAAACATCGACAGCGACATAAAGAATGAAAGGAAGAAAACCAGAAAGAAAGAAAGTGAGAATGACGGATGGACAGAGAGAGTTAGAGAGAGACAGAGAAACAGATAGACAGAGACAGAAAAAAA
>NC_091549.1:3931899-3941899 GCF_042767895.1 Penaeus vannamei
GCACGCGCGCGCGCACACACACACACACACACACACACACACACACACACACACACACACACACACACACACACACACACACACACACACATGCATGCATGCATGCATGCATACGTACGTGGATATTTACATACAATGTGGATGCATTTATATACAATATATACGTATTTATGCACATATGCATATTCATATATATGTATATATGTATGTATGTATGTATGTATGTGTAAGTTCATGGGTATGCTTGTAAGCATATATGTATGTGTGTACATAACTGTATAAGTACACACATATGGAATTCCTGGCGAACAGGTTGCAACAGGAACAACGAAGGGAAGGACAAGAAAACACACGAATATGCCGAAGGCCTTCGGTATATTCGTGTGTTTTCATGTCTTTCCCTTCGTTGTTCTTTTTGAAAGTGCATATATGTAAGTATGCAATCTATACATGACGTATAGTATTTATACAATATGCACAGTATGAGTGTATATTTACAGTACATATGTATTTGCAGTATGCGTGTCTATGTAATGCATTATATTCTCGCGTTTTGTCATATTTTCCTAAGTCTCCCCTAACGAGACCATCATCAAAGCTCCATTTAAGTATTTGATGACTGAACACTCCCTCCTCTCATGGCAAAGGTCAGGTTAAAATTGACACCAGCCTTTCGATATGTTTTTATTTATCTATTTATTCATTTAGATCTATCTTTTTCCTTTCTTAGGAGTGGTAATTGATTCTTTAAATCTTGCTCTCTTTCAAAATTAAAGATTCAGTTTTGTAACTATACATTGCTAATATTCCGTTATTTGATTATTTAATTCCCAATGCCTTATTTTTTATGTAAAATTATATATTTTGAAATTTTATTTCCATTATCCAATATTTTCTTCTTTATCATCATATTTTTCGAACCTTTTATTCATATGTAATAACTACATATTTCAAATTCATTCTGATAATACGATTTCTCAGTTTTACCACACAGAACTATAGAATTCCAATCTGTTTTCATATAACAATGAAAAGCCTTTCTCTTTCCATTATACTATAAATTTTCCAATTTTTCTTCACTCGCCTATAAACTTTCAATCTTTCTCCATAAAACTATAACTTTCCAATCTTTGCCTGAGTGAAAAATGAACAATAAAAAAAGAAAAAAAAAAAAGGATATATCGTGTTTGTCAACCCATCTGTCAGTTTTGAACCCACACTTGTTTGGAGGGAAACGAACGCAAAAATTTTCCCTGCGTGTTAAAATGCATTGATGGCATTCGGAGTTATTTTGACCCCTTGGGGGCTGGGTCTTTCGAGTTTTTTTTTTTTTTTTTCTTCTTCTTCTTCTTCTTCTTCTCTCTCTTTTCTTTTTTAATTTTTTTTTTTTTGGCCCGTTTTTTGTGAGGATCGGCGTGGTTCTTTCTTGCTGTACGTATATATATATATATATATATATATATATATATATATATATATATATATATATATATATTTCTTTTTTTTTTTTTTTTTGAAGATTGAGATATATTTTCTTTTCGATTTTTTTTTCGTCGCCATCTCCTCTCTTTTTTTTCTTTTTTTTTAACTCCTACTACTACTCTTCCTCTTTTTCTTTCTCCTTCTTACTCTTGTTCTCATGCTTTCCATTCTTCTCTCTTCCCCCTCCTCATCTTTCTCTCTTCTCCTTCCTCCTCCTCATCTTTCTCTCTTCTCCTTCCTCCTCCTCATCCTTCTCTAAATATGTCTCCTCCTCCACCACCTCCTCTTCCTACGCCTCATTCTTCTCTTCCTTATTATCCTCTCACTTCTCCCTCTCCTCCTTCTTGTCCCTCTTCGTCGTCGTCGTCGTCGTCCTCCTCCTCCTCCTCCTCCTCCTCCTCCTCCTTCTCCTCCTTCTTCTTCTTCTTCTTCTTCTCGTACTCCTCTTCCTCCTCCTCCTCCTCCCTACTCCCTTCTCTTCCCTCCTCCTCCTCCTCCTCCTGTTCCTAATCTCTTCTCCCTTCTCCTCCCTCCTCCTCCTCCTCCTCCCTACTCCCTCCTCTTCCTCTCCCTCCTCCCTCTTCTTTCCTGTTTCCCTCAACTCTCTTCTCCCTCTCCTCCTCCCTCCTTTCTCCTTCCATCTCCCTCCTCCCTCCTCTTTCTCCCTCCTCTCTCCTCCCTCTTCTTCCTGTTCCTCCTCCTCCCTCTCCTCTCTTCCCTCCATCTCCCTCCTCCCTCCTTTCTCCTCCCTCCATCTCCCTCCTCCCTCCTTTCTCCTCCCTCCATCTCCCTCCCTCTCTCCTCCCTCCTCTCTTTCCTCTCCTTTCTCCTTCCCTCTCCTCTCCTTCTCTCCTCCTCTTCCCTCTCTCCCTCCTCCCTCCCTCCTCCCTCCATCTCCCTCCCTCCCTTCTCCTCCCTCTTCTTTCCTCCTTCCTTCCCTCTCCTCCCTCCATCTCCTCCTCCCCCCTTTCTCCCTCCTCTCTCCTCCCTCTTCTTTCTTCCTTCCTTCCCTCTCCTCTCCTCTCCTCTCCTTTCTCCTCCTCCTCCCTCTCCGCTGGCGGCCCTGAGGCAGTGAGGGGAATTGAGGAATGCTGCTTGCTGTCTGTCACCATTCTTCCCCTCATCTGTTCTCGCCCGATTTTCTCACTTCACTCTCCCCTCTCTTTCTTATTTGCTTTCCTTGATTTTTTTCTTATTTGCAGTCTTGTATGTATGTATGTATGTATGGAAGGATGTATATTTGTGTGTGTGTGTGTGTGTGTGTGTGTGTGTGTGTATGTGTGTGTGTGTCTATACGTAAATAGATAAATAAATAGATAAATCTCTCTCTCTCTCTCTCTCTCTCTCTCTCTCTCTCTCTCTCTCTCTCTCTCTCCCTCTCTCTCTCTCTATATATATATATATATATATATATATATATATATATATATATATATATATATATATATACATACAAACTATATCTCTCTCGCTCTTTCTTCCTGGAACTTCTTTCATCCTTTTCCTGCTTGTGAGGCCTGCAGCTACAGCGATACAGTATATTGTATCTCCTTACGTTGCGTAATTGCATTCCGTCGTTGCGTTAAGAGCTAGATTATCCTTGGCTTTTCGGCACGTCCTCCCTTTCCCCTTTCCTCTCATTTTCCCCTTTTTCTGTTTTTTGTTGCTTTTTCTTTTCTCTTTTCTTTTCTGGGTTTTTATGTGTTTTGTATTTATCTTTTCTTTGTTTTTTTTTTCTTTCTTGTTTGTGTTGTTTGTTTTTGCTATTTTTTTCTCTCTATTTTTCTTTCCTCTTTTATATCTCTCTCTTTCCTTTTCCTTTTTTTCTCGCTCTTTTCCTATTTTCTCCTCCTCTCCCTCTTTCCTCTTATCTCATGGCTTTCTTCACCCCTTTCCTCGCCCCCTTTCTTATCTCACATTCTCAATATCCCCTTCTCTTTCTCTCTGTTCTATATTCCCGAATTTCTTCCCCTTCCTTTCCCTCCTTCTCCCAACCGAGGTCAACGAGATCAACGGAGGTCACAATAAGGCAAATGACCTGATATTGAATACATGACTTGTACTGTTTGTATGACTCATATTTCCCCTCAATAAGTAGTGTGCGCATCTTCGGTCCTGGGTGGTGCGTGTGAGGGGAAGAAAGGGGAGAGGGAGAGGGGAAGGAAGGAGAGGGAGGGACGGAGGGAGAAGGAAGGAGAGAGAGGGACGGAGGAAGAGCGAATGCGGGAGGGAAGGAGTGGATTGGGCGAGGGGATGGAAAGGGGCAGAATAAGTGAGGGGAAGGGAAGGGCGGATTGGGTGAGGGGAAGGGCGAAGTAGTGGAGGAGAGGTAAGGAGAGTGAGAGACGGATGGGAAGATCCAGCCTTAGACCAGGAAGGCGAGCGCGAGGGGAGAGGAAGGAAGAGGAGGAGGAAGGAGGAGGAAGGAGGGGAGCCGCGGTGGTGGTGGAGGAGGGTGGGCGGGCGGGCGTGCGGGCTGAGAGAGAGAGAGAGAGAGGGAGAGGGGGGCGGTCTGCTGGCGGGTTGGCGAGCTGTCTGTCAGTGCAAGCGCCAGTGTGTGTGTGCCGAGCAGCGCAGGACCACGTCGCTTGTGTGCTTGCGTGTCGACCGTCGGAGGGCACACTCTCCTGGCTCTATTGCGTGTGCTTGCTTGCTCGCTGTCTCGGTCACTCGCGGGCGGGTGGATACGGGACGATTCCGAAACGGGTGCGGGCGCCGTGAAGAAAAATAGAAAAAAAAAATTGAGAAACAAAGATATAAAAAAGACCCAAGTGTTGAGTTCGTCTCGAAGCTACGAGGTGAAGAGATAGATTTTCTTTTTCTTGTAATAGTTTGTGGTTTGTTGTTATCTTATTCGTTGTTGCTGTTTTGTTTGTTTATTTATTTATTTTTTTGTGCGTTTGTGGAAAAAAAGAGAAATTACGTCTTTGCTGAAATAGACCTTAAGACTTTAAGAAACACAGACACTATCATACACGTATCAACAAAACGGAAAAAAAAACGTTAAAAATGTAAAGAAAAAAATATAAATAAACATGGAAAAAAAAGATAAGAAATATGATTTACAGATTCTTACGTGCGGTCCTAAAGAAAGCCACAGGTTGCTTTCAACACTTGGGCAATTTAAATGGCTGTGTGTCTGGTCAGTGATATCGGCCTGGGAAGAAATGAGAGTGAGAGTGAGAGTGAAAGTAAGAGTAAGAGTAAGAGGGAGAATGAAAGAAAGCGTAAGAGTAGGGGAGAGAGAGAGAGAGAGAGAGAGAGAGAAAAAAAGAGAGAGAGAGAGAGAGAGAGAGAGAGAGAGAGAGAGGAGAGAGAAAATAAAGAGAAAAAAGAAAGAGAAATAAGAGAAAGAGAAAGAGAAAGAGAAAGAGAAAGAGAAAGAGAAAGAGAAAGAGAAAGAGAGAGAGAGAGAGAGAGAGAAAAAGAGAGAGAGAGAAAGAGAAAAAGAAAGAAAAAGAAAAAGAGAAAGAGAAAGAAAAAAAAATATAGAGAGAGAAGAAAAGAATGATACAAAGAGAAAAAAGAGAAAAAGAGAAGAGAAAGAAAGTGAGAGAGACCAACAGAGAACTTAGAAATTATATTTTGGATTATACTATCACGCTCTTGGCACTCGGATAGACAACACATAACCAACAACACCTCATCTCGTGCCGCAAAATTACATTATTTAATTGAACGATGTGGAACTATGGTCTTTTATTTCTCTTTTTTTATTTACTTCTACGATACGATGCGGAACTATGATTTTTTTTCTGTTTTTTTTTTGTTTTTTTTTTATCTGTGCAAACGAAATATACATTTTCTCCCGTTTCTTCTACGATACGATACGGAACTATGATTTTTTTTTCCTTTTTTTTTTATCTGTACTAACGAAATATACATTTTTCTCCCTGTTTCTTCTACGATACGATACAGAACTATGATCTTTATTTATTTATTTTTTTTATCTATGCAAACGAAATATACAAATTTTCCCCGTTTCTTCTACGATACGATGCGGAAGTATGATTTTTTTTAATTTTTATCTATGCAAACGAAATATACAAATTTTCCCCTGTTTCTTCTACGATTTGATGCGAAACTATGATTTTTTTTTTCTTTTTTTTTTATCTGTGCTAACGAAATATACATTTTTCCCCCGTTTCTTCTACGATACGATACGGAACTATGATTTTTTTTTCTTTTTTTTATCTATGCAAACGAAATATACATTTTTCTCCCTGTCTCTTCTACGATACGATGCGAAACTATTATTTTTTTTCTTTTTTTTATCTGTGCTAACGAAATATACATTTTTCTCCGTTTCTTCTACGATATGATGCGAAACTATGATCTTTTTTTTCTTTTTTTTTTATCTATACAAACGAAATATACAATTTTTTCCCCGTTTCTTGTGCGATATGATGCGGAACTATGATTTTTTTTCTTTTTTTTTTATCTATACAAACGAAATATACATTTTTCCTGTTTCTTGTGCGATGTGGAACTATGATTTTTTCTTTTTTTTTTTAAATCTATATAAACGAAATATACGATTTATTCTCCCTGTCTCTCTCTGCCTTTGGATTTATTCATGACCCGTTGTGAATAATTTCTCCTTTCTCCTCCTCCTGTTCTTCCTCTTCGTTGTTTTCTTCCCCCCCCCTCTCCATCACCTCTTCTTCCTCTTCCTCTTCCTGCTCCTCCTCCTGTCTTCCTCTTCGTTGTTTTCTCCCCCCCTCTCCATCACCTCTTCTTCCTCTTCCTCTTCCTGCTCCTCCTCCTGTTCTTCCTCTTCGTTGTTTTCTCCCCCTCTCCATCACCTCTTCTTCCTCTTCCTCTTCCTGCTCCTCCTCCTGTTCTTCCTCTTCGTTGTTTTCTCCCCCCCTCTCCATCACCTCTTCTTCCTCTTCCTCTTCCTGCTCCTCCTCCTGTTCTTCCTCTTCGTTTGTTTTTTTTTCCCCTCTCCATCACCTCTTCTTCCTCTTCCTCTTCCTGCTCCTCCCTCCTGTTCTTCCTCTTCGTTGTTTTCTTCTCCCCCCTCCTCCATCACCTCTTCTTCCTCTTCCTCTTCCTGCTCCTCCTCCTGTTCTTCCTCTTCGTTGTTTTCTCCCCCCCTCTCCATCACCTCTTCTTCCTCTTCCTCTTCCTGCTCCTCCTCCTGTTCTTCCTCTTCGTTGTTTTTTTTCCCCTCTCCATCACCTCTTCTTCCTCTCCCTCTTCCCCCTCCTCCTCCTGTTCTTCCTCTTCGTTGTTTTCTCCCCCCCTCTCCATCACCTCTTCTTCCTCTTCCTCTTCCTGCTCCTCCTCCTGTTCTTCCTCTTCGTTGTTTTCTCCCCCCCTCTCCATCACCTCTTCTTCCTCTTCCTCTTCCTGCTCCTCCTCCTGTCTTCCTCTTCGTTGTTTTCTCCCCCCCTCTCCATCACCTCTTCTTCCTCTTCTCTTCCTGCTCCTCCTCCTGTTCTTCCTCTTCGTTGTTTTCTCCCCCCTCTCCATCACCTCTTCTTCCTCTTCCTCTTCCTGCTCCTCCTCCTGTTCTTCCTCTTCGTTGTTTTCTCCCCCCTCTCCATCACCTCTTCTTCCTCTTCCTCTTCCTGCTCCTCCTCCTGTTCTTCCTCTTCGTTGTTTTCTCCCCCCCTCTCCATCACCTCTTCTTCCTCTCCTCTTCCTGCTCCTCCTCCTGTTCTTCCTCTTCGTTGTTTTTTTTTCCCCTTCCTCCATCACCTCTTCTTCCTCTTCCTCTTCCTGCTCCTCCTCCTGTTCTTCCTCTTCGTTGTTTCCTCCCCCCCTCTCCATCACCTCTTCTTCCTCTTCCTCTTCCTGCTCCTCCTCCTGTTCTTCCTCTTCGTTGTTTCTCCCCCCCTCTCCATCACCTCTTCTTCCTCTCTCTTCCTGCTCCTCCTCCTGTTCTTCCTCTTCGTTGTTTTTTTCCCCTCTCCATCACCTCTTCTTCCTCTTCCTCTCCTGCTCCTCCTCCTGTTCTCCTCTTCGTTGTTCCTCCCCCCCCCCTCTCCATCACCTCTTCTTCTCTTCCTCTTCCTGCTCCTCCTCCTGTCTTCCTCTTCGTTGTTTCCTCCCCCCCTCTCCATCACCTCTTCTTCCTCTTCTCTTCCTGCTCCTCCTCCTGTTCTTCCTCTTCGTTGGTTTCTCCCCCCTCTCCATCACCTCTTCTCCTCTTCCTCTTCCTGCTCCTCCTCCTGTTCTTCCTCTTCGTTGTTTTCTCCCCCCCTCTCCATCACCTCTTCTTCCTCTTCCTCTTCCTGCTCCTCCTCCTGTCTTCCTCTTCGTTGTTTTCTCCCCCCTCTCCATCACCTCTTCTTCTCTTCCTCTTCCTGCTCCTCCTCCTGTTCTTCCTCTTCGTTGTTTTCTCCCCCCCTCTCCATCACCTCTTCTTCCTCTTCCTCTTCCTGCTCCTCCTCCTGTTCTTCCTCTTCGTTGTTTTCTCCCCCCCCCCATCACCGATCTTCTTCTCTTCCTCTTCCTGCTCCTCCTCCTCCGCCTCTTTCTCCTTTTTCTCCCACCACCACCACCATCTCCTATTCTTCTTCCTGCTCCTCTCCTCTTTTCCCTCCTCTTCCCCATCCTCCTCCTCCTCTTTTCCCTCCCCCTCCTCTTCCCCATCCTCCTCCTCCTCCTCCTCCTCCTCCTCCTCCTCTTTTCCCTCCTCCTCTTCCCCATCCTCCTTCTCCTCTTTTCCCTCCTCGTCCTCCTCATCCTCTTCCTCTTCCTCCTCCTCCTCTTCTTCCCCTCCACCTCCTGCTCCTCCTCTTTCTCCTCCTCTTCTTCTTCTTCCTCCTCCTCCTCCTCCTCTTCCCCATCCTCATCCTCCTCTTTTCCCTCCTCCTCCTCCTCTTCCTTCTTCCTCC
Organism: Penaeus vannamei; assembly: GCF_042767895.1. Classification (NCBI taxonomy): domain Eukaryota; kingdom Metazoa; phylum Arthropoda; class Malacostraca; order Decapoda; family Penaeidae; genus Penaeus; species Penaeus vannamei. Next base: position 3,940,230 of record NC_091549.1, read on the forward strand.
TCCTCTTCCTCTTCCTCCTCCTCTTCCTCCCCCTCCTCCTCCTCCTCCTCTTCCTCTTCCTCTTTCCCTTCCTCCATCCCTTCCTCCTCCTCCTCCTCCTCTTCCCCTTCCTCCATCCCTTCCTCCTCCTCCTCCTCTTCTTCCTCCTGATAGGGTTGGTTGCTTTCCTCACTCTCGTCTCATATTACCCACTATATATCACTCCCTCATTATCCGTCTCTCCTGCCCACTTATTCTTTTTGCGTCTTCGGCATTTTCTCATTCTTTCTTCGTTGCCTTCGCTGTTGCACTTGGGATTTCTCTCTTTCGCTTTTTTCATTCTTTTTCTTCTTCTTTGTTATTTGCTTGTATTTTTTCCAATCTTTCTCGTTTTTTTCTTTTGTTTGATTTTTTTTTTCTTCACTGTTACACTTATTTCCCTCCATTTTTTTCTTTCAATCTTCTTTTCTTTTTGTTTCTCTCATTTAATTTATTTTCCTTATCTGTCTACATTTTTCTTGTTTATTATATCACACCCTTAGCCTTTTTCTCTGTTTATTATTCCTCTCCCTCTTCTTCGTCCTATCTTCCCACCTCTCTCTGTCCTCCTCCTTCTTTCTCCTCCTCCTCGTCTACCTCTCTCCATTCTTATCTACTTCCTTTTCCGTTCCTCTCTTCTTCCTCCTCCTACTCCTACTATCGCCCTTCTTCTCTTCTCTATCATCCTCCTCCTATCACTCTTTCACTCTTCTCTATCCTCCTTCTCCTCCTCCTCCTCCTCCTTCTCTTCTTCTTCTTCCTTCTCCTCCTCCTCTTATCACCTCCCCTCTCCTCATCCTCCCATCCCCAATCCTCTTCCTTCTCCTCCTCCTCTTATCACCTCCCCTCTCCTCATCCTCCCATCCCCAATCCTCTTCCTCCTCCTCCTCCTCCTATCCCCAATCCTCTTTCCATCCATCCTCCTCCTCCTCTTCCTCCTTTTTATTCCCCTCGCCGCCCTCGTCCCCTCGTCCAATCGGTTCCTTTCCCCTCGGAAGGGCGTTTCTTCACGTATCCTACGCGTCAGGGATCGGTAGGAAATGTAGGACTCTTGAGGGTTCTTGCAAGTAATCCTTCAAGATTCACGGCCCCTTGTCCTGTTTCTTAGGACATCGGGTTTCTCTCACCTGGCTGATAGAGGTTCTCTCTCTCTCTTTCTTTAGCTGTCTGTCTGTTTCGTTCTCTGTTTCTGTTTCTTTCTCTGTGTTTGTCTCTGTGTTTGTCTCTTTCTTTCTCTCGCTCTCTGTCTCTGTCTCTGTCTCTCTTTCTCGCTCGCTCTTTCTTTCTCTCTCTCTCTTTCTCGCTCGCTCTTTCTTTCTCTCTCTCTCTCGCTCTCGCTCTCGCTCTCGCTCTCTCTCTCCCTCTCTCTGTCTCTCTCTCTCTCTCTCTCTCTTTCTCTTTCTCTCTCTCTCTCTCTCTCTCTCTCTCTCTCTCTCTCTCTCTCTCTCTCTCTCTCTCTCTCTCTCTCTTTCCTTTTTCTTTGCGTTTTTTCTTATTATCTAGGTTTGTATTTTTTCCTTTGCGTTTTTTTTCGTATTTTTTCTTCTTTTTTATGTTCTTTTATCCCTTTTCTTTCTCATTCTATGTATATTTTCCGGATGAAAAAGAACGAAGAAAAAACTAATCTAACTTTTATAAACTGCCTTGGAAGA
>NC_091549.1:3946899-3949399 GCF_042767895.1 Penaeus vannamei
CCTCCCTTCCCTTCCCTCCTCTCCCCCCCCCCTTCCCCCTCTCCCATACCCTCTTTCCCTCCCCATACAACCCTCTCCCTTCCCCTCACTCCCTTCCCTCCCTCCTTCCTCCCTTCCCCCCACCCTCCCACCCTCCCCCCCTCCTTTCCACCCTTCTACCCCCCCTCCCCTCCCCTTCCCCCTCTCCCCCCTACCCTCTTTCCACTCCCTTTCCCCCTCTCCCCTACCCCGTCTTTTCCTCCCCATACCAACCTCCTTCCCTCCCATTCTTTCCACCTTCCCCTCCTTTCCCCCTCCTTTCCCCCTCCCCCTCTTACCCCCCTTCCCCTCCTACCCCCTCCCCCCACCCTCCCCCCCCCTCCCCTCCTCCCCATTCACCTCCGCCCCAGCTGCTGAAGCCTAATCACCATGTCCCTTGCCACGATCCCGAGGAGCACGGCCCTGTCTGTCTCCAAGCCGGGCCGCTCTCCCAACGCGCATCGGCCGGAGCGTCACCCTGCCGGAGCGTGAACGTCGCTGCTCGCTATCCGGCGCATATATCAACGTCGGGAGTGGGTGACCTTCGGGAGGCGGTGGGAGGGGTTGGGAGGGGTTGGGAGGGGGAGGGGGGGTGAGGATGAGGGGGAGGGTTGGGGAGGGAGGGGATGGAGGGGTTGGAGAGTGGGGAGGGAGGGATGGAGTGGGGTGGAGGGTTGGGGGAGAGGGTGGGTTGGGAATGGGGAAGGGGGAGGAGGGGAGGAGGAGGAGGAAGGGTTGTGGGCGGATTAAGGGAGGGTGAGGGATACTTGGTTAGTTTTTTTTTAAGGTGTATTGTGATTTATATTGTCATGTTTTGTATGGGTGTTTTTTTTTTTTTGAATTCCTTTTATTTTTTCCTTTCTCTCTCTCTCTCTCTCTCTCTCTCTCTCTCTCTCTCTCTCTCTCTCTCTCTCTCTCTCTCTCTCTCTCTCTCTCTCTCTCTCTCTTTCTCTCTCTCTCTCTCTTTCTCTCTCTCTCTCTCTTTCTTTCTCTTTCTCTCTAATTATCTTTCTTTCTCTTTCTCTCTAATTATCTTTCTTTCTCTCTCTCTCTCGCCAATTCTCTTTCACTCTCTCTCTAATTCTCTCTCTCTCTCTCTCTCATTCTCTCTCTCTCTCTCTCCTCTCCTTTCTCCCTCCCTCTCCTCTCCCTCCCTCTCCCTCTCCTCTTTCCCTTTCTCCCTCTCCCTCTCCCTCTCCCTTCCCCTTCCCCTTCCCCTTTCCCTGTCCCTCTCCCTTCCCCTCTCCCTCTCCCTCCCCATCTCCCTCTCCCTCTCCCTTTCCCTCTCTCCTCTCTCCTCTCCCTCTCCCTCTCCCTCTCCCTCTCCCTCTCCCTCTCCCTCTCCCTCTCCCTCTCCCTCTCCCTCTCCCTCTCCCTCTCCCTGTCTTGTCTTACCTCGTACACCTAATCTTCACTCAATAGGAATAGATTAGTCCACCCTTTAAAAGCCCAGAATATTTTGGCATTTTGGGGTAAACAATTCTATGCTCGTTTTCTACGGTGCTTGGGGTCTGCTTGAAGAAAAGGGAGATAACGGAGGAAGAGGGAGAGAGGAAGAAGAATGTTGGTAATGATGATAGTGATGATGTTGGTAATAATTATGATGATAATGATAATGATCATAATAATGATACTTCTACTAATAAGGATTGATAATGATGATAATGATACTTCACCTAATAATGACGATGATGATGATAATGATAATGATACTACTTATAATAATGATGCTGATAATGATGATAATAACGATACTATTTCTAATAATGGTGTTAATGATGATAATAATGATACTACTTATAAAATGATATTGATTATGATTATGGAATGCTATGAAAGGAAAAAATAACATTAACAAAGACACAGAATAGAGAAAAATGGAAAAAAAATGAGTATGAATTAGAAAAAAAAAATCCTGGCATTTCCTATGTAGTTCAGTTTTTTGTGTTTGTGTTTGTGTGCATGTATGTGTTTGTTTGTTTATATGTACATGCATTCCTGTTTTTTTCCCCCAGTCTATCGTAGAATCATATCTGTGTACATTTTTGTGTAGTATGTAATATACCAGACGACACTATACTTAAGGGACCCCACGTAGGAAAAGACACTTATTATAAGTATCAACGAAGTATACTTAATTATGGAGAAAATGCAGTACTTCCGACATGACTAATTATGCAAAATTAGGCTTGATAAGGTGGTAAGTATGATGAAATATCCTTTGATTAACATTATATCTTTTATTTAACATTTTTATGGACTTTTTTGGCTTATCTAACTTTTTTTTTGTTCATGCTCTTTCGTTGTGTTTTCTATTTTTTAGTTGTGTTTTCTTCTTTTCTTCTTCTTTTCTCGTTTTCTTTTATTTTGAATTTATGGTTTAAGTCAAAATGGTAAACATTTTTAGGTCTGATAGGGTTTGTATATCATTTTTTCTTTACATTTCACACAATATTTTTCACAGCATCGCTGAAACATAAGT
>NC_091549.1:3956899-3959399 GCF_042767895.1 Penaeus vannamei
GGTATTTTGGGGGAATGACTTCGGTTAGAGAGGTGATTATGTGGGGATGGAATGTGTGACTTACGACCCTAATGATTTGGCATTGGTGATCATGGTAACCTACTAATATTATCATCTTTATCTTCATCATTATTATCAAAATTATTATATTATTATAATTATCATCGTTAACATTATCATTATCTTAATATTATCACCATTATCATCCTAATCAAAGTCATTATATTATTATCATCAGCGTTAATATTATCATTATTATCATTATATCATCATAATTATCGTCGGCAACAAGAGAAATGGCATTATTAGTATCATTATTAAATCTATTACTATTATTATTTGGCAGTTATACTATTGATATAACAGATTGTGATATAAAAGGTATTATGATAACAATCCTTATGATAATCAAAGACCTTTAAGAGAAGAAAATAACGCGAAAGAAAAACCAACGCACAAACGATAAGTACTTAAAGAAATGAAGAAGGAAAAAAAAAGTCCAATTTTGCAACACATAAATCTCAAACAAGCTCATTTTTTCCTCCAATTTCTCTTTCTAGAACGACTTAGCCCGGTCTTTATCCACCTCCTTCTGCCAATTCCCTCTTCGTTGTGGCCTCTCCGTTATTCCCCTTCGTGAGCGACGTACGGCCACAGTCCCGTTCCCACAGTGGTCGTTTTATAAGGGTTTTTTACGTTAATTTGTGGCGTATAGTGTATAGTGTTGCGGTCCGACCACCTGATAGTGGGCCGAGTAAAGTGCCTGTTGTTGGGGCAGTGTTTCGTGGGAAATGTTTGTGTTGTGATCTGTGTTGTTGTTGTTGATACTGTTGTTGTTGTTGCTGTTGTTTTTGTTGTTGTTGATGATACTGTTGTTGTTTTTGTTGTTGTTGATGATACTGTTGTTGTGTAGTTGTTGTTTTTGTTGTTGTTTTTGTTGGTCATAATGTGATCTTGATTTTGTTGGTGATAATTATGTTGTTTTGTTGTTTCTTTTGTTTTGGGTGATAATGTGTTTGTTATTTTTGTTGGTGATAATGTTTTGTCGTTTTTGATGGTGTAAATTATTTGTTTGGTGTTTGTTTTCGTTTCTTTCATTGTTTCTCATTATCTTTATAGAGAAAGGAAATAAAGAAAAGTTAAGCGGAGAAACAAAAAGAGAAAGAGAATGAAAATTATAGAAAAAGAGAGAGAGAAAAAAAAAATTAGGAAGAGTAACAATAGGAAACAATAACAAAATAAACAAAGAATACAAAGATCAAAACAAGAAAAGTAGCAAAAAGAACACAATTTAAAAAAATAAGAAAACACACGAAACAAAAAAGAAAAAACACCCAAACACATAATATTTTTCCATAATTTCCCCAACCGCCCTTTCTCCAGCGTTGCCAAATCGACTTAAAAATGTACAGTATTAACCGTAATCTTATCAAAGAAAAGTATGATTACATCCCGATTTTGAAATCTCTAGAGCTGTTGCATCACCATGCTTAATTTATCACTCTGCCGGTAATTTCATCTTTGCACGTAAGGATTTCTCTTTATGCAGAAGTTTTATTATGGAGATTGGTCTCTTTTTTGTCCGTTATGTAAAGATGAATATTGCTGTTGTTGTTGTGATTGTTATTTTTTTGTTTGTTAATTTTGTTATTATTATTGTTCTCATTGTTCTGTTATTACTTTTGTTTATTACTGTTGTTTTTTTATTAGTGTTACCATTAGTTGTAGTGTTATTATTATTATCATCATTATTGATATGATTATTATCTTATTATTATTATTGTGATTATGACGATTATCATTATTATTATTATTGTGATTATGATGATTATTCTCATTATTGTTATTATTATTGTTACTGTTATCATTGATATTCTCTGTATTATTGTTAATGCCATTAGCATTACCATTTTCAATACCATTATCATTTTCATTTTCATAATTGTTACCATTATTGTATGGTAATGTTGACTCTGTCATTACTCCTATCATTACTCTTATCATTATGTTTATCATTTAATTGTCCTCAGTACCATCAGAGTTAGTCCAATGATTATTATTTCTTCAGCAATGTATGTTATTTAGCTTGAGGAAGTGAATTTGCAAAGGTGATAAGTCACACAAAATGTCACTTTAATCAAACGCGGGATTAAATTAATTCATATGAAACGAATCAACAAAGCTAAGCCCACTATCAAACTAAATAGATAGTGAAAAAGATACTTAGATAGATAAATAGATCAGTAGCTCGGATAGATGAGTCGATAGATAGATACGTGAATGTTGAAGTATGTAGATAGATAAGAAAACGAATATATGAATGATTGGATAGATAATAAATTAGTAAATAGATAGTTATTAGACGAATAGACTATAAAATAAACATTTAAGTTGATAAAGAGACGAATAAGCAAAGATATAAATATTTAAATTGCCAAACAGACGAATAAATAGACCAATAATTGTTTAAATTAGCAAAACAGACGAATAAATAGACCAA
>NC_091549.1:3964399-3966899 GCF_042767895.1 Penaeus vannamei
CTGGGCTGCAGGAATAAATATTTCCTCTTTGCCTCTCTCTTCTCTTCCTTCTTTTCTATCATCGTTTTCTCTCTTCGCTTCTCATCCTCTTGTCCGTCTTATCCTTTGATATCGGTATTTTCATGGTTATCAGCTCAAGTTAGGGAAAGGGGAAGAGAGAGGGAGAGGGAAGAGAGAGAAGGAAGGGAGAGAGAGAGGGAAGAGAGAGAGAGAGGGAAGAGAGAGAGAGAGGGAAGAGAGAGAGAGAGAGGGAAGAGAGAGAGAGAGAGGGAAGAGAGAGAGAGAGAGGGAAGAGAGAGAGAGAGGGAAGGGAGAGAGAGAGGGGGGAAGAGAGAGAGAGGGAAGGGAGAGAGAGAGAGAGGGGGGAAGAGAGAGAGGGAGGGGGGAGAGGGAAAGGGGAAGGGAGAGAGAGAGGGGAAGGGGAGGGGGAGAGAGAGAGGGAAAGGGGAACGGAGAGAGAGAGAAAGGGGAAGAGAGAGAGAGAAGGAAGGGAGAGAGAGTGGAGTAAAAAATAGGATAGTACAGCGGAGAAAGGTTGAGACATGGAGAAAGAATGATAGCGAGATAGATAGTAGGAACGAGACAGGAATATAGTCTGATAAAGAGATAGAGAAGCATACAGACAAACTGACAGTCAGACAGACAGATAAATACAACGAGAGAGAGAGAGAGAGAGAGAGAGAGAGAGAGAAAGAGGGAGAGAGAAAGAGAGAGAGAGAAAGAGAGAGAGAGAGAGAGAGAGAGAGAGAGAGAGAAAGAGAGACAGAGACAGACAGAGAGAGAGAAGAAAAAGAAGAGAGAGAGAGAAGGAGAAAGAAAGAGAAAGAAAAAGAGAAAATGAAATCGAGAACATATAAACATACAGACAGATACACATAACAGACAGACCAACAGACCCACAGATAAACAAGAAAAAATAGAGAAAAATAGAGGAGGGCCAGAACATCCAACAGATAGACAGATAGATAGAAAAAACAAAAAAAAAAAAAAAAACATATAGACATACAGACAGATAAAGAAACAAACCAACAGATAGACAGATAAATAGAAAAAAAAATAGAGGAGGGCCAGAACATCCAACAGATAGACAGATGAATAGAAAAAAAAATAGAGTAGGACCAGAACATAGCCGCGTCGGAGGCCCTGGAGACCAAACCACGGCGTTGAGGCGTCGCTCCCATCTTAAGGCGGCGGAGACCGAAGACTCGTGGGAAGAATGCGAAAAAGGGGGCGGTCTCGCTTCAAGACGCGAGGTTGGTGGGGAGAGGGAGGGGGAGGGAGGGAGGGGCGTCTGGCTTCGTTGGGGATTGGGGGGAAGGGGGATGGGGGGAGGGGGGAGGGGGAGGGCTTGGGGGGAAGGATGAGGAAAGGGGCGTCTGGCTTTGTTAGGGGGAAGGGGGAGGGGTTGGTGGAAGGAGGATGGGGGAGGGGTTGGGGGAAGGGGAAGGGGTAAGAAGGTTGAGTGGGGGTGAGGAAGAGAGGGAGAGGGTTAAGGAGGAAGGGTGTGGGTAAGGAGGAGGGGTAGGGGTGAGGAAGAGAGGGAAGGGGAGAGGGAAAGGGAAGGGAAATGGGAGAGGGAGAAGGAGGTATAGGGGGGAGGGGGGAGCGATGGGTAGAGGAAGGAACGACTGGGGAGATGAAGGGCGGTGGGGAGGGATGGGAAGGGGAGAGAGGTAGGAAGCAATGGGAAGGGCAGAAGATAAGACTGAGGGAACATGAAAGGAATACATATAGGTAAAGAAGAGCGAGGAGGAGGAGGAGAAGGAAAAGCCAAGTTAAAGACCGTGAAAGTAGACTGAAACCCAGAGACAAGGGAAAGGAGAGAGAAAGAAAAGAGAAAGAAGAGAGAAAGAAGTGAGGAAGGAGAGCGAAAGGAGAGAGAAAGAACAGAGAAAGAACAGAGAAAGGAGAGCGGAAGGAGAGACAAAGAAGAGAGAAAGAAGACAGAAAGGAGAGAGAAAGAAGAGAGAAAGAAGAGAGAAAGAAGAAAGAAAGGAGAGAGAAAGAAGAGCGGAAGGAAAGAGAAAGAAGAGAAAAAGAAAAGACAAAGAAAAGAGAAAGGAGAGACAAAGAACAGACAAAGAACAGAGGAAGTGGAGAAAGAGAGTCTTCCGAGACAGGTGCAAGAATATGTGCCTGTGATTTCGGGTGTTTGCCAAACAGACAAGAGGGAGAGAAGAGCGAGCATAGTTTACCCTGATCGACTAAAGGAGAGAATCACTTGTTGCTTTTCGAGAGTTAAGAAGAAGAAATATCTATCTGTCTGTCTGTCTATCAATCTATCTTTCTATTTATCTGTCTGTCTGTCTACCTAATTGTCTGTCTATCTATCTATTTATATATCTATATCTATCTATCTGTCTCTGTCTATCTACCTATCTATGTATGTACCTATCTTTATATCTATGTATCTAACTATCATTTCTATCTATTTGTCTATCTATCTGCCTATATATGTATCTATGTATATATCTGTCTATCTATCTTTATATCTATCTAC
>NC_091549.1:3969399-3974399 GCF_042767895.1 Penaeus vannamei
ATAGAAATAAAAATGAAAAGAAAAGAAAGGAAAAAAAAGAATTAGAAAAAAAAGAAAAAAATCAGAAATAACCAAAAACAGAATAACGATCAACAGTGATGAAGATGAAACAGAGAGAAGATATGGATTATGAATTGCAAAGTGTAATCACGTCTTGCCAATAATTGCAGAACCAACGGCGTGGGTTCATTAAGGCAGAGATATTTGAAGAGGTAAATGATGAGGCTTTGATGAGTTTGATGATAATGCGCCTCAGGGGATTTGGGGGGATTTTTATTGATTTATTAATATATATATATAATTTTTTGTTTTGTTTTTGTTTTTATTTATTTTTTTATTTTTTTTTTTTTTTTGATTTGGGGGAGTTGTGTTTGTTTGTGTTTGTTTTTGGAGGGATTTTTATTTATTTATTTTTATTTATTTATTTATTTATTTTTTTTGGGGGGGGGACTGGGTTTGTTTGTGTGCTTGTTTGTTGGTTTGTATGTTTTTTTGTGTGTTTGATCCTTTTTTTTCTTCGTTTGTTTTTGTTTTGTTTTGATGTTATGAATTCTTTTATTTTTTCGCTTATTCATAATCTTTATTCTTGTTTTTCTGCCTCTATGTTTGTTTGTTTGTTTGTTTATTTGTTTATCGTTATCGAAAGCGATAGATGATATATGCAGCTTTATTGTTTTGAAAAATAATCGTAATCATTTGAGGAAAATCAATACGATTAACAATGAATATTATTTTTAATCATGATTATTTCCGCTTAATCATTTTCATTCCGTTCCAATCATTATTATTATTTCCAGATATCATTTTTATCCCCTTCTCGTCTTTTTGCTGACGTCATCACCTGACAACCATTCCAAAAATGTCAAGCTGAACTTTGTACTTCCTTTAAGTACATGAGATATAAAGGAAAAAAAAACTAAAAAACTTCAGATACAGGAAGACGCTCACTAGGGTACAGAATATTTCGAATACTTTTGATAGTAATATTACGTGAGCACAGATCTTGCTAATTCCTGTGAATGAACCGCATAATCCGTTAGTGAATGGGTTTGCTCACGTTCGCATCAGCAGAATACGTAAAGGGTGTATGAGTGTGGGGAATCTGGGGTTGTGCGCGGGGGATGCACGTGCGGGCTCTTTCTCTCTCTTTCGTTTTCCTTTTTTTTCTATCTCTCTTTTTCTATGTACGTTTTTTCTTCTTTCTCTTTCTATTTACGTTTTTTTCTTTCTTTCTTTTTATTGTTTTCTTTCTTTTTCTTTCTCTTTCCCTTGCTCTTGCTCTTTCTCTTTCTCTTTCTATTTTTTTTTCTCTCTCTCTCTCCCTCCTTCCCTCCCTCTCTCCCGCTCTCCCTCCTTCCCTCCCTCCCTTCCTTCCACACACACACACACACACACACACACAAAATTACACATGCATGTATGTGCGTGTGCATTTGCACAAAGCTAATATAATTTACATCTATATCAATCTCTCTTCCTCTATCCCTCTATCTATCTATCTATCTGTCTGATTATCTATCTGTCTATCTATCTGTCTATCCATATGTCTATCTGTCTGCCTGTCTATATGTCAGTTTATCCATGTGTTTATCTATCTATTTATCTAAATGTGTATAAATGTCTACATATTATACGATGTTTCAGTGTACCAAAACCCAATGCATATATATTGCACGCCTCTAAACAGGGACCGTGTTTTCCTGCGCAATAAAACCGGAAAATGAAATCATAAAATCCGAAATTCGGCAAAAGCGAATGCAACATTGCAGAGTTGACTGTCGAACGAGGCCGGTTGACGATCCCATTACCCCCCCTCCCCCTCTTCGCTTCAACATTTCCCCTCCTTCTACTACTATCCATCATTTCATTCGTCCTTCCCCGCTTCCCTCTATCCCTCCATCCCTCTATTTCTGCTCCCCCACTTCCCTCCACCCCCGCTTCCTTCCATCCGTCCTCCCCACTTTCTTCTATCCCTCCATCCCTCCTCCCCCACTTCTCTCCATCCCTCTATCCCTCTTCCTCACTTCCTTCCATCCCCCTTCCACTCACTTCCCTCCTCCCTCCTTCCACACTTCCCTCCAACCCTCCTCCATTCCCTCCCTCTCCCCTCCACCACTTCCCTCCAACACTCCTCCATTCCCTCCCTCCATCCCCCCTCCCCCACTTCCCCCCAACCCTCCTCCATTCCCTCTCTCTCCCTCCCTCCCTCCACCCCCCTCCCCCACTTCCCTCCAACCCTCCCTCTCCCTCCCTCCCACCCCACTCCCCCACTTCCCTCCGACCCTCCTCCATTCCCTCCCACCCTCCTCCCCCACTTTCCTCCCCCCCCCTCCTCCCCCACTTCCCTCCAACCCTCCCTCCCACCCCCCTCCCCCACTTCCCTCCGACCCTCCTCCATTCCCTCCCACCCTCCTCCCCCACTTTCCTCCCTCCATCCCCCCTCCCTCACTTCCCTCCAACCCTCCCTCTCCCTCCCTCCCACCCCCCTCCCCCACTTCCCTCCGACCCTCCTCCATTCCCTCCCACCCTCCTCCCCCACTTTCCTCCCACCCCCCCCCTCCCCCACTTCCCTCCAACCCTCCTCCATTCCCTCCCGTGTTGCATGTGTGATCCAACGGTTACATCGAATGAGAGAGCGAATTGGAGGCTTTTCTTCGAACGATGAGCTTGTTTTTTATTCATTGGTTCCTCGTGTTTTTCGTTTTTTTCTTTTCATCTTTCGGGGAGGAGGGGAAATTTTTGGCTTGGTTGAAGACTATATTTTATGCATTTATTTATTTATTTATTTATTTTTATAAAGATGCATTTTCTTTCTTTTCTTTTTTTTTTTGTTTGGAGGAGGAGGAGGAGGAGGAGGAGAGGATAAGTAAGCAGGATCGAGGGGGTGGCAGCAAATAGGGCAAAATGAACAAGAAAAGAAATAATCACAAAATGAAACAAAGATAGAAGATAAAGATAAAAAAAATGGAAAACGAAAACAGAGAAGGGGAAAAAAATAAATCACAAACACCTCAAATCACAAGAAAAAAAAATAAATAAGGAGACATAAATAAACACACGAATAACAACCACCTAAATAAACCTGCAAATAACAAGATAAAGGAAAAAAAATCTGATAAGACACCACTGCATCAAGAAGGCGTTGTAAACCACTGACATATTCTACTTAAAGCAGAAGGGCCACACACACACCGTTCTGCTTGTGGTGAAATCCTTGGAGGGAGGGAGAGTGAGTGTGAGTGAGTGAGTGAGTGAGTGTGAGTGAGTGAAGGAGAATGGGAGAGAGTGAGAGAGGATGAGAGGGAAAGAGAGAGTGAGTGAGTGAAGGAGAATGGGAGAGAGTGTATGAGTGAGTGAGTGAAGGAGAATGGGAGAGAGTGTATGAGTGAGTGAGTGAAGGAGAATGGGAGAGAGTGTATGAGTAAGTGAGTGAAGGAGAATGGGAGAGAGTGTATGAGTGAGTGAGTGAAGGAGAATGGGAGAGAGTGAGAGAGGATGAGAGGGAAAGAGTGAGTGAGTGAAGAAGAATGAGAGAGAGAAAGAGAGGATGAGAGGGAAAGAGTGAGTGAGTGAAAGAGAATGAGAGAGAGAAAGAGGGGATGAGAGGGAAAGAGAGAGTGAGTGAAGGAGAATGGGAGAGAGAGAAAGAGAGGATGAGAGGGAAAGAGAGAGTGAGTGAGTGAAGGAGAATGAGTGAGAGGGAGTGAGGGAATGAGAATGAAAGAGTGAGTGAGTGTGTGAAGGAGAATGGGAGAGAGAGAGAGAGAAAGGGAGAGTGAGTGAGTGAGTGAGAGAATGAGTGAGAATGAGAATAAGAGTGAGGCAAACAGACAGACAGACAGAGACAGACAGACAGACAGACAGAGAGGGGAGAGGGAGAGATAGAGACAGAGACAGACAGACAGACAGAGATATAAGTAAGGAATAATAAAGACAAAAGTGCCGCGCCGTGAAGGAAATATGAGAAAGTAGACAGCTTAGGCTTAATATGCAAATGAGAAGGGGAAACGTAGAGAGAGAAATGGTGGACATATATTAAATTGGAAAAGGGGAAAGCGTGAAGGTAAAGCGAAAGGGTGACAAAGAAAAAAAAAAAAGAATAAGGAAGAGAATTTGAGAATGATGTGAAGAGAGACAAAGGGGAAGATGATGAAGCTCGATAAATAAAAGGAAGAAAGAAAACAATAGTAATTACTTAATATATCTATCGGAAATTTAGCTGCGGTGATAGATAGATTGGTAGGAATGAAAACGAATATGGAAAGATAGAGAGCTGAAAAATAGCAATATTAAATATTAATATAAATGAAATTTAAAATACATGTGTGTGTGTGTGTGTGTGTGTGTGTGTGTGTGTGTGTGTGTGTGTGTGTGTGTTTGTTTGTGTGTGTGTGTTCAACAAAAATAGAAATGCCTGATAGAAGTAGAGCACAAGAAGAGATGAATAGATTAAAAGAAAGAATCAGTTTATCAGACCAGAATATCTGCTAAAATACGATAACATTACAATATATATATATATGTATATATATATATATATATATATATATATATATATATATATATACATACATACATACATACACATCCATAAAAACACACAAAAGACAAAATAGACAAATAGACAGACAAATTCTCCTAAGTCAGCAGACGCCACTAACTGCCTGCGTTTTGTCTGCAGTGCTTGCGAATAAATTACTTGGCGAGTCATTTCAAGACATTTTGTTTATTGCCTGAAGCACAGATGACTGACGCTGCAGGCAAGACATGAACGAAAGTATACGGGTTTTTCGTTTGTTTTCAATTTGTTTTTTTTATCTATAGATAATGTTTCTATGAGATTATTGTTTGTTTGTTTGTTTTTGGTTTTGTTTTTATGTGTGTGTTGAGGGTACGGTGGATAAGAGCTTTTTAGGATTATAGTAATTCTAGGGGTTTATGGGTTTCGTTCTGATGTAGAAATATGTTGGGAGGTAAATAGAAAAAAAAGTCGATACATG
>NC_091549.1:3976899-3981899 GCF_042767895.1 Penaeus vannamei
TTCTTCTTCGTCTTCTTTTTCTTCTTCTTCGTCTTCTTCTTCTTCGTCTTCTCCCTTTTTTTCTTCGTTTCCTGCATCTACTTCGTCTTCTTCTTCTTCTTCGTCTTCTCTCTTTTTCTTCTTCGTCTTCTCCCTTTTTCTTCTTCGTATTCTTCTCCCTTTTTCTTCTTCGTCTTCTGCCTTTTTTTTTCTTCTTCTTTTTCTTCATCTTCTCCCTTTTTCTTCTTCGTCTTCTCCCTTTTTCTTCTTCGTCTTCTTCTTCTTCTTCGTCTTCTTCTTCTTCTTCTTCTTCTTCTTCTTCTGCGTCTTCTTCTCTTTGGTGTTTGGTATATTTATTTTGTTTAACCATTGACCATCTTCTTTATCATTATCATTACTGTTATCATTATCGTTGTCATTGTTGTTTTTGTTTTTGTTATTATTATCATTATTATTATTAATTTTATTGTTATCATTGTTATTATTATTATTATCATAGTTGTAATTTCTGTTATTGTTATTGTTATCATTATAATTATTTTCATTTTCATTATTATTATTATTATAGTTGTAATTGCTGTTAATGTTATTATCATTATTTTCATTTTCATTATTAATTATCATTATTATCATTATCATTATTATCATTATATCATTACTTGTTCTTCTTCGTGTATTTATGTAAATAAGAGGGTGAAGCACAACCGTAATCATAATAATGAAGGCAGTAATGATGACGTTAATGTTGATGATGATAAAGAGAATGATGATATTATTAATTAAGATGAGGATAATGACGGTGGAAAGGATGATAGTGGCAATTATATTAGAGAAATGAGGATAATGATGTCACTAACGATAATTTAAAAAAATCAATAATAACAGAGATAATAATGATAACATTCATGATATTGGAAGGATTGTAATGATGCTCATTTATTTATATATATATTTTAATTCAGTTTGATTACACAAAAGTTGAGACAAAAATAGACAGAGATGTGAGGTATTCCCTCCATCGTATCAGAGGATGTTGTGAAGTCAAACCCCCTACCCCCCCTCCCCCCTTCCATCCTCACCTCTATCTATCTCCCCGCGCTCCTCCCCCCCCTTCACCCCTCACCCCCCCTCCCCTTCACTCTCCCCTCAGACACTCTCCCCACACTGCTCCCCCTCTCCCCACCTCTCTTGAGACCCTCCCATCACCCTTTTTATTCTCATCTGCTCCCCTCATTGTCTTTTCCCTCACCTTCCTTTCAATTCATTCTTCACATTCCTTCTCTCCCCACACCCTCCTTTCAATCCTTTCCCTTCAACCTTACTTCTCCTCCCCCTCCCCCCAGCCTCTTCCCTTCACCTTTTCCCCTCACCCCCTCCCCACTCGCCCTCTTCTCCCCTCACACCTTTTCCCCTCCTCCCTTCACCCCTCTCTCCCCTCACTCCCCTCTCCTCTTTCCTCCCCTCTCCTCTCCTCACCCATTCTCCTCTCCTCACCCATCCTCCCTCCCCTCCCCTCACTCCCTCACCCCTTCTCCTTTCCTCCCCTCTCCTCACCCCTTCTCCTTTCCTCCCCTCTCCCCCTCACCCCCGTCTCCTCCCCTCACCCCCTCCCCTCTTCGCCAAGGAAATCGTATCTTTCCGGGGGTCGAGGGGGACCGGATGCCGGAGGAAGTCGAGTCTCAGGAAGTCAGTCTTGAGGTCGACGTCTTGGCGGGTCCGATACCGGTGTGAATCGGCCGAGTTTTCAAAGAATTTTAATCGATTTTTCTTTTTCTTTTTTTTTCGTGTGTTTTTCTTCGTGTTTCTCTCTCTCTCTTTTTTTCTTTTTTTCTTTCTTTCTTTCTTTCTTTCTTTCTTTCTTTCTTTCTTTCTCTCTCTCTCTCTCTCTCTCTCTCTCTCTCTCTCTCTCTCTCTCTCTCTCTCTTGTTTCTTTGTCTTAGTGTTTGTTCGTTTTCTCTCTTTCTTCTCTCTATCTCAATTATCTTGTTTGTTCGTTTTCTCCCTTTCTTCTCTCTATCTCAATTATGTTGTTTGTTCGTTTTTCTCTTCTTTTTCATTTCGTTTTTCTCTTATCTCTTTATTTATTTTGCTCTCTCCTTCTTCCTCATCTTATGATATTAGCAAATATAAGTTTCCTCTCTTGTATATTTTTATAGATATTTTGCATATACACATGAACCCCCTACCCTCCCTGCTTCCCCCTCCCCTCCCCTCCCCCTTCCCCTCTCTCCCCCTACCACTCCCCCCACCCTTCCCCCCTACCCCAGCCTCCCCCTTCTTCTCCCTCCCCCTACCAGTCCCCCCCCCTCCCCTCCCCTTCCCCCTTCTCTCTTCTCTCTTCCCTCAGTTGTTGATTTTGGCAGGTGTATTAATAGCTTTTTCTTCCTTTTTTTCTTTTTTCTTTTTTTTCACTTTTCTTAAGAAAAGGGGAAGACTTGAGATGTTTTTACTGTTGCGTTTGACTAATTGTTTATGGAATGTCTGTTTATTCTTATTTTCTCTTTTTGTTTATTTATTTAAATAAATATTTAAATATTTGAATATTTAAATATTTAAAGGGGGTACTAGTATTCTGAAATATTGTATTTTAGTCCAAATTGAAAGAATGACAATGCAAGCAATTTTTAAAGGACTTTCCATCAACACAATAAAACTACTAGTAACGATAGAGCTAATAATGATAAAGATTAATGTTATACTAATGTTAATGACAATAAGAATAAGAATAAGAATTAGAAAACATGATAAAACAGTACGATAACTATCTAATAATAGAAAATTTTCCGAATAAGGCTCGAATATGCCTGGACAATACAAATAAACTATTACAAACACACGAACACACTCCCACGAGATACAAGAAAGGAGAATAATGGAGATACAGTCGCATTAAGTAAAGGAAGGAAATGCAAGTCTCCTCTTTCTCAGCGATGTATAATACGTCCTACTTTTGTTGCAGCCGGTTGCAAGGGGCTTATTGCAAGTTTAATGGCCGTTATCAGGATCTTCACTTAGACTTCTGCCTTTTTCATTTGAAGTTATATATATATATATATATATATATATATATATATATATATATATATATACATATATACATACATACATACATACATACACAGACGCGCGCGCGCGCACACACACACACACACACACACACACACACACACACACACACACACACACACACACACACACACACACACACACACACACACACACACACACACATATATACATGTTTATTTCATTATATATATATATATTTTTTTTTTTTTTTTTTTTTTTTTTTTTTGCTAAACATCGCTGTTGTTATTTTCCTCTATTTCTGCCATTGTTGCAAATATTATTATCTTCGCAAGCATTTCATGGCCCCCCAAGAGTCTGCAAGCTCCTCATGGCAAAATTTCTTATTGTGTCGGATGCCTTGGAGGAGAAGGGAAAAAAAAAGAAAAAAAAATTATACTGATAATTCTGGTTCTCGTCAGTGTTTTGAAAAGGGGGGCCATGGGGAGAGGGGTATGGGTAGGGGAGGGGAGTGGGAAAGCGGAGTTGGCGGGGGTAAGAGGCTAGGAAAAGGGAACGGAGAGAGGGAGGGAGTGAGAGAGGGAGGGATGGAGGGAGAGGGAGAGAAGGAAGGAAGGAAGGAAGGAAGCAAGGAAGAAGGGAAGGAAGGAAGGAATGAGGGAGGGAGGGAGGGAATTAGAGGGAGAGAGAGAAAAAATTACAAGAACTAGAACAGATATGAGTGAACAAAGAGAAAGAGAGAGAGAGAGAGAGCAGTGGAAAGCGAAGAGAGAAGATGGAGAAGGACGATACCAAAGGCGTTGGTGATAAGAGAGAGGAATGAATGAATGAAAGATAAAAGGAAGGAAGTGAGAAAGAAAGGAAAAATGCACCAAGACGATGAAAAGCAGAAATTAACGAAGGAAGGATAGAGGAACCAAGGGAAGGAGGGCGGAAGAAGAACAGAGAGAAATAGAAAAGACCGTAGACAGAAAAAAAGGAAGGAAGGGGAGAAACAAAGAGAGTGGAATTATAAGGATTTTGAAGCATCCTAAGAAACCATTAGTCTGTCTGTGTTTTCTTCAGCCTGAGGATAATTATCAGGCTCGTGAAGGCCATAAGGAACATATTAACAAGCTCTATTCCAAGAAATTCGACCGTATACAGCATGAGAGAAGGAGAAAGAGACAGCGAATTAAAAAAAAGAGAGAATAAAGAGAAAGAGACAAAGATAGACACGTTGTCAGAAAAATAAAAATAAAATAGACAGACACAGAGAAAGAAAGAGAGAAAAATAAAGAGAAAGAGAGAGAGACAGAACAGAGACAAAGAAAATATAAGAAAAAGAAAAAGAAAAAAAAGTAAGAGAGACAAAATACAGGAAAATGATAATAAGAAAAAGAAGAACAACAAAACAAAGTAGAGAAAAATAGAGAAAGAGAAATAAAAACTTCTCGATCTCCAAATTCCTCCCAGCGTCTCAGGGAAACATCTTAAGCTCGCGTCAAGGAAGAATCTCCCTCCATAAGGCGTCTTCAAGGAGGAAGTGTGTAAAACGCCTCCTTAAAGGGTGTTGTTATGGGTTTATGTGTCTCGGGAGATGAAAGAGCAATGGGACGCACTGAAGGGTGAAAAGGGTGGATGGGAGAGGATAGGATAGGATCAAAGGATGAAAATAAGGGGCGAAGGGAGGGGGATAGGAGAAGCGAAGGGTAAAAAGAATGGATAAGAATGGGGGGGCGAAGGGAAAGGATAAGAGAAACGAAGGAGGGAGGTAGAAAGGGATAAAAGAGTAATGGGACGCACTGAAGGGTGAAAAGGGTGGATGGGAGAGGATAGGATAGGATCAAAGGATGAGAATAAGGGGCGAAGGGAGGGAATAGGAGTAGCGAAGGATAAAAAGAGTGGATGAGAATGGGGGGGGGGCGAAGGGAGAGGATAGGAGAAGCGAAGGATAAAAAGAGTGGATGAGAATGGGGGACGAAGGGAGAGGGTAGGAGAAGCGAAGGAGGGAG
>NC_091549.1:3986899-3996899 GCF_042767895.1 Penaeus vannamei
TCTCCTTCTCCCTCTCTCTCTGCCTCTCTCTCCCTCTCCCTCTCTCTCCCTTTCCATCTCCCTCTCCCTCTCTCCCCTCCCTCCTCTCTCTCCTTCTCCCTCTCCCTATCTCTCTGCCTCTCTCTCCCTCTCCCTCTCCCTTCCCTCTCTGCCTCTCCCTCTCTCTCTCTCCCTCCCTCTCCCTCTCCTTCTCCCTCTCTCTCTCCTTCTCCTCTCCCTCTCTCTCTGCCTCTCTCTCCTCTCCCTCTCCCTCTCTCTCTCTCTCTCTCTCTCTCTCTCTCTCTCTCTCTCTCTCTCTCTCTCCCTCTCCCTCTCCCCTCCCTCTCTTTCTCCCTCTCTCTCTATCTCTCTCTTCTCTTCTTTCTATCGTTCGTCTTTCTTCCCTGCTCTCAACCTCATCATTATTCTCCCTCCCCCGCTGAGAGAACCATACATGGCGGCTATGTTGGTCAGCCTGAGTTCCCCGGACCAGCCCAGTTTTGGTCATGTTGGCAGCCCTGTTTGCATGTGTTTATCTCCCCCCACCCTTTGCCTGCTCCCACCCCCCTTCCTCCCTTCTTCCCCTCCCTCTCCTCTCCTTGCTTCCTACTTCCCCCTCTCCCTACCCTCCCCTACTTCCCCCCTCTTCCTCCCCACTCCCCCCCTCCCCTTCCTTACTGATGACTAATTTGTTAGCCAATTTTCGTGCTTACCTCCACTCCCCCCCCCCCTCTCTCTCTATCTGCCTAACCCCTCCTCCCCCTAGTCCACCTCCGCCCCCTGTTTTGTAATTGGCTGGAATGGTTTTGTTCTCTTTTTTTTGTGGCATTTTAATTTTGTAATCTATGAACATTTTTTGTATTTTGCTCTCTATTTTTCGTTTGTGTTTATTCTTTGTTCGTTGGGTTGTTTTCTTATTCTCTCTCTCTCTCTCTCTCTCTCTCTCTCTCTCTCTCTCTCTCTCTCTCTCTCTCTCTCTCTCTCTCTCTCTCTCTCTCTCTCTCTCCCTCTCCCTCCCTCTCTCTCTCTCTCTCTCCCTCCCTCTCTCTCTCTATCCTTCTCTCTCTCTCTCTCTCTCTCTCTCCTTCCTCTCTCTCTCTCTCCTTCCTCTCCCTCCCTCCCACTCTCCATCTCCCCCCTCTCTCTCTCTCTCTCCTTCCTCTCCCTCTCTACCCTTTCCACATTTTCCACTCTTCGTTTTCACGTTATTGGTTCCTCTTTTACGTCGCATTCTTAATTAACACTTGCATTGCTTGCGTGCTTGCCAGGGTCGCCCCCGCAGTCACAGGCTGATAAAGTGATGACGTAGGATGAGTCAGGCTTTTGAGGCTATAGTTGTGTCTGTCGCGGAGTACCGACTGTCATTCATCTGTGGAGGGAGGAATTCATTCATGAGTTTGGCTTGTTTGGGTTTCTGTCTGTCTGTCTCTTTTTCTTGCTCTTTCTCTCTGTCTGTCTGTCTGTCTCTATCTCTGGCTCTGTCTCTGTCTCTGTCTCTGTCTCTGTCTCTGTCTCTGTCTCTTTCTCTTTCTCTTTCTCTTTCTCTTTCTCTTTCTTTCTTTCTTTCTTTCTCTCTCTCTCTCTCTCTCTCTCTCTCTCTCTCTCTCTCTCTCTCTCTCTCTCTCTCTCTTCTCTCTCTCCCTCCTCCTCCCTCCCTCCCTCCCTCCCTCCCTCCCTCATTTCCTCCCTTCCTCCCTTCCTCCCTTCCTCCCTCTCTCTCTACCAGTATTCAACACACACACACGCACACGCACACGCACACGCACACGCACACGCACACGCACATGCACACACACACACACACACACACACACACACACACACACACACACACACACACACACACACACACACACACACAGAGGTGCTCAATCAGGGATATCTGTCAGCGGAGAGCTTATGTTTTCCGTTGTACTTAAAACCGTGGTATCTCTCTGGCCACATTCCATGGCTACTTGTGGTTTTTAACAATTACTTTTATCTTTCTCTTCTAATTATTTATTTTTTGTGCCTCATGCTATTTCTACTTTTATTGTATTTTTATTGTAATTATATTTTTGTTTCGTTTCTTGTCTACCTCGAGTCTTTTATCGTTTTATTATGTTTATCGGTTCTGTGCCTATCTCGTTTTCTATATCTGTTTCTGATTAAGTTCTAATTCGAGGGGTGACTCAAGGAAACGTTGTGTGAGACGTCAAAGGGAAGGAGGGTTAGAGAGTAAGATTTGGGGTGAAATGAGAGAAAGAATAATAATAAAATGAGAATAAGATTAACAAAAGAAATAAGAAGAATGAGAAAGACAACAATAATAAAAAGAATGAGAATGAGGATAAGAATGAGAATAGTAAGAACAGAATGACACTACGAATGAGAATGAGAAGAAAGTTAAAAATAAGAATAGGAGTAGGAACAAGAGAAAGAGTAAAAAAGTAAGAATAGAATTTATATGAATTTCTTAATTGAAAAGGAAGAATGTGAATCAGGAAACCAGGGAAAGAAAGAAAGAAAGAAAAAAAGAAATAAACGTGACGAATGCGAATGATATAAGGAAGAATGGGAAAATACACAAAAAAACAAAAATTAACTGAAGAAATTAGACTCAGAGAAATTTTCTGAAGAGCTTAAGCATGATGAAATTATAGGAAACAAAAGAATGTAATCAAGAATAAAGGAGATAAAAAAGGAACAAATAGAAAAAAAACTTTGA
The DNA here is from genome assembly GCF_042767895.1 of Penaeus vannamei. Taxonomy (NCBI): domain Eukaryota; kingdom Metazoa; phylum Arthropoda; class Malacostraca; order Decapoda; family Penaeidae; genus Penaeus; species Penaeus vannamei. The sequence continues at coordinate 3,989,586 of NC_091549.1, forward strand.
AAAGATGTTTCTGAAGGGGAGGAGGGGGGGGGGGAGAGGGAGGGGAGGAGGGAAGAAAGCAGTAAAAATAAATAATAATGATAATGACAGATTTTCTTTTTTTTTTTTTTTTTACTCTGTTTACACTTCCTAGAATCACCAACAATACCAATAATACTTACAAAACCCATCACAAACAAAAAAAGGAAAAAAAGGAAAATAGAAAAAAGGAAAAGAAAAGAAAAAAAAATCAAGAGAAAAAATAGATACCAATGTCTGCCAGATTCTGAAGACGTCCGTGAGAGAATTCTTAAGATTCTCAGAGTCATTCTTCAGCCGGTTCATTTAGTTGTTTGTTTGTTTCTTAAAGTCTGGGAAGTTCACTGGATGTCTATGTTTATATTATGATGTAGAGTATACTATATGTAATGTGTGATGAGTAGATGGATTCATTTTATACCATGGTGTAGGGTATACTTTATTCATATAAAGTGTATTATATAAAAGAATATAACATAGGGTATACTATATACCATGATGTATTATATTACAGCAGTATATGCTTCATACGATAGACCATACATTATAACATAGGAGAATGTAAAATGAAAACAATTTAGGTCCGCTGATGACGCTTAATGCCCCCCCCCCCCTCTATCTGACTCTCTCTCTCTCTCTCTCTCTCTCTCTCTCTCTCTCTCTCTCTCTCTCTCTCCCTCTCTCTCTCTCCCTCTCTCTCCCTCATCTCTCCCTCTCCCTCCCCCTCCCCTCCCCTCTCCCTCCCTCTCCCTCCCTCCTTCTCTCTATATATCTCTCTCTCTCTCTCTCTCTCTCTCTCTCTCTCTCTCTCTCTCTCTCTCTCTCTCTCTCTCTCCCTCTCCCTATATATCTCTCTCCCTCTGTATGTATCTATATATCCCTATACCCTCTCCCTCTCCCTCTCCCTCTCCCTCTCCCTCTCCCTCTTCTTCTCTCTCTCTCTCTCTCTGTGTTTCTGTATGCATGTATACGTATATTAATGTCATGCTGTTCTTTGTATTTTGTTTTTTGGCATCTCTTTCATCGTCGGGCACAAAGGGAATTTAAACTTTGATAAAAACTCGCATATTTTATCAAAAATATGCTCGGATATGTTTTGTTTTGTGATTTCGTGTTATTACTCTTTTGAACAGTTTATTAAAATGTCAAAAGTCGAAAAATCGGTCTTATATCTAAATATATCTGAAACGCGTGTATTATGTGATATATATATATATATATATATATATATATATATATATATATATAGAGAGAGAGAGAGAGAGAGAGAGAGAGAGAGAGAGAGAGAGAGAGAGAGAGAGAGAGAGAGAGAGAGAGAGAGAGAGAGAGAGATAGAGAGAAAGAGAATGTTTATGTATGTATGTATATATGTATGTATATATGTATGTATGTATATATTTATGTATGTATGTATGTATGTATGTATTCATACGTGTATACGTGTCCTCATGTGCGTATGACGTGCAAAATGAAGGGGCGCCGCTTCCGAAGGTCGGGGCCAGCGACACGTGGGAAACTAATATTCCCATCAGCTGTGGAATGTGGCTCCAACACCATCACCTTCGTCACCGCGGTCGCTTAATGTCCCCCTCCTCCCCCCCTTCCCTCCCTCCATCATCATCATCATCATACCCTTCTTCCTCCCTCTCTCTCTCCTTCTGACCCTAGATCCTCTGCCCTCCCTCCCGTTTCCTTCTCTTCCTTCTTTCGATGCCGCTCCCTCTCCTTCTCTCCCTTCCTCCTGCCTTCCTCCTCATCGTCACTCCCTCCCTCCCTTCCTCCCTCAATCGTCATCCCCTCCTTCTCCCTCCCTCCCTCCCTCCTCCTCAACTTCACTTCCCTTCTTCATCTCTCTCTACACCTCCTCCCCACCTCCTCCCCCCCACCCCCCCACCCCCTTCATCATCTCCCTCCTCCTTCTTATTTCCTCCTTCATTATCTCCTCCTTCTTCCCAATTCCTGCCTGCCACTCATTCAGTCATTTACCACATCATCTTCCCCATCTCTCACGCTTGTATTCCCTCTTCCTCAGCACCACTTCCACACTTCCTCAGCCTCCTCCCCATACCTCCTCTCCACTTCCCCCCCTCCTCCCCCAATCTCCCCCACTCGTTGCCATTATCGCCTTCTCCCTCCCCCCTTCTCTCCTCCTCCCCCTCCCCTATCACCACCACCCCCCTCCCCTACCACCAGCCACCCCCCCTCGCCTACCTGGAGGAGGGAGAGGGGAGAGAGAGAAAAAAGGGGGGGGGGTCATAGTGGGAGAAGAGGGAGGAGCGATAAGAGAGAAAAAAAAGAGGAAGACGAGAATAGAGAGGTAGAAAGCGGAGGAGGAAGAAGGAAGGTAGAGAAGATAGAGAGGGAGAGACAAGGAGACGAGAAAAAAAAGGAATAGAAAGAGAAAAGAACAGACAAGCGAATATAAGAATAGAAAGCGAAGAGAGAAGGAGAAGGAGAAGGAGAAAAAGAAGGGAGGGGGATGAAATAGAGGGCAGGCAGGCAGGGAGGGGGGGTTGGGGGTGGGGGTGGGGGGTGGGGGTGGAGAGAAACCTCAAGGTCGACGCTAATAAACACAAGAAGCCTGGAGCGACACAGACAAGGTGGAGGAACAGACAGGGTGTAGAGACTCCATCTGTCTCGTTTCTTCCTTTTAATCACTTATTCCATTTTCTTGTTGTTTTATTGTTGTTGTTGTTGTTTTCTTGTTTTTGTTGCCATTTTCTTGTTTTTGTTTTTGTCGCTATTTTCCTTTTTTTGTTGCTATTTTCTTGTTTTTGTTTTGTTGTTTTTGTTTTTGTTGCCATTTTCTTGTTCTTGTTGTTCCTGATCTTCTTTTCTTTTTTTAGATATCATCTGTCTATTTCGTGATAATCTTAACTTTATTCACTTACATTTTTTTCTTTATATATTTATCCATTCACTCATTATCATTATTATTTTTCTTTCCTCTATTACCATCATAAAAATTTACATGTTTAATGGGATTTTCACTGTTATCTATTGGGTAGCGTTATGGTTGCTAATTTGCATATCTATGTATATAATTACTGACTGGTTTTGGTGATATTTTTTCACTTTGAGGTGCTGTCAAATTTTGTTACTGGAAATTTAAATATATTTTTATTCTGGCTTTTAAATCGTTGGACATTATTATTGTTGTGTGTTTATTTGTTTGTTAATTATTATTATTGTTATTAGTTGTTGATTATGGTTATTATTATTATTGTTGTTATTATTATTGCTGTTGTGACTATTATTATTATTATATCATTATTATTATTTTTTATTATCACTATTGTTGATATGCTGTTATTATTATTATTAGTAGTATTTTATTATTATTATCATTATTATTATCGTCATCATTATTATTATTGTTACCATTATTATTATTATTATTATCATTACTACTACTACTATTATTATCATTATTATTGCTCTTGTTATTATTGTTATTATCCTTTTCATCATTATTGTTACCATCATTATTATCATTATTAGCATCATCATTATTGTTATTATTATTACCAACTAAATAGAAAATATGTGATTCTGGCAACACACGAAGAGGATTTATATCCATGAAATTTATGAATATAATGCTTTAGCTGTATATAACTTTTTTGACTCTGACTACCTTATAAGTTATAACAACTCCCTCTGACGCAATTGCAACTTACAACCAACTTTATCTGGCGTAATTACAAGTTGCAACGGCCGTGTTTTGTTGCATAAATTGACGAAAAAATGGTGGTTTATATTGGCCATGTGAGTTAGGAGAATAATCCTTTCTCTCTCTCAGATCGCTGTCATAAACATTACGACTCTGGCAGCTGGAGGCGAGCAATAAGGCATGCACGATCTCATGCAGAACCATGCAGTGTCTCGCTCGCCTCTGCTCTGTACTAAAAAGAGAGAGAGGGAGAGAGAGAGAGAGAGGGAGAGGGAGAGGGAGAGGGAGAGGGAGAGGGAGAGGGAGAGGGAGAGGGAGTGGGAGAGGGAGAAAGAGAGAGTGAGAGAGAGAGAAAGAGAAGGAGAGAGAGAGAGAGAGAAAGAGGGAGGAGGAGAGAGAAAGAGGGAGAGAGAGGGAGAGGAGAGGGAGAGTGAGAGAGAGAGGAAGAGAGGAAGGGAGAGGGAGGGGGGGTGAGTGGGAGAGAAGGGGAGAGGGAGAAAAGAGAGGGTAGAGAGAAAGAGGAGGAGAGAGGAGAAAGAGAGAGAGGAGAGAGGAGAAAGAGAGAGAGGGAGGGAGAAAGAGAGAGAGGGAGGGGGAGAGAGGGAGGGAGAAAGAGAAAGAGAGAGGGAGGGAGAGGAGAGAAAGAGAGAGAGAGGAAGAGAGAGGGAGAGGAGAGGAGAGAGGAGAGAGGAGAGGGAGAGGGAGAGGGAGAAGGAGAGAGAGAGAGAGAGAGTACTGAAATGAATAAAAGTGAGTATATATGTAAAAGAACTGATGGGTGAGGGAGTACATTTTATGTAAAATAATTGACGTGTGTATGCCTGTATGCGCGGGTGCGTGTGAATGTGTGTGTATAGCAATATAAACAAAACTAAAGAATAGAGATGAACACGAAAAAACGTAAAAAAACAAGGAGTTCTTTTCTTCTTTTTTTTTAATATGGATAATTAGTCCAGGAAATAGCCTTTCTTCCTACACGACATTCACTGTTTTGGAAAATTGAATTCAGCGAAGCGTCCTCAGCTGATGTGCAGTTGATGTAAGAGTGCCCCCCCTTAATTCCAATTCCCTTCCCCCTGTTCCCACTACCCCCTTGTTTCAGTTCCCCTCCCCCACCTGTTCCATTTCCCTCACCCCACCCCCTTTTCCGTTCCCTCCCTGCCCCCTTGTTCCATTCCGCCCCCTTTTATACTGTTCCCCCCTTCGTTCCAGTTCCCTCTACCCCCCACACATGACATAAGTTTCGTTCCCTCGACTTCCCCTTCCCTTCTCTGCTTCCCCCTCACTGTCCTCTCTTTTTCCCCTTTCACTTGTTCCTTTTCTTCTTTTTCTCTCACTTCCTGCTCTTCTCATTTTGTCTTCTCTTCCTCTCTTTAACCCTTCCTTTATCTTCTCTCCCTTTTGCTATCGTCTTTGTCTTCTCTGTCTCCCTCGTGTGTGTATGTGTGTGTGTGTGTGTGTGTGTTAGTGTGTGTGTTTTTGTGTGTGTGTGTTAGTGTGTGTGTGTGTGTGTGTGTGTGTGTGTGTGTGTGTGTGCGTGTGCTCGCGCGCTTGCCCCTTAAAGAGACATGATTCATCTTTAATTTCTCTCTCTCCCTTCTCTCTCCTTCGTTATTCCCTCTTCTTCGTTATTCCCTCCTCTCCTACTTCAATTTTAATTCATTATCCTTCTTTTCTCAAGAAGAAGAGGAAGGAGTAGGAGGAATAGGAAGATGAAGAGGAAGAAGCGGAGAAGGAGAGTTATGGAAGGGGGGACGGGAGGAGAAGGAGGAGAAGGAGAACGAGAAGGAAAAGGAGGAATAATAATAAGAAAAGGAAGAAGAGGAGGAGGAAGGAGAGTAGGGAGGGTAGAGTAATCGGAGGTAAGAGAGAAGGAGAAGGAGAAGAAGTAGAAAAAGGAGAAGGAGAAGAAGGCAGAATAGTAAGAAAAAGAAGGAGGAATAATAATAAGAAAAAGAGGGGAAAGAAGACGAGGAGAAGAGGAAAGTAGGGAGAAGGTAGAGTAAATCATCGGAGGTAAGAGAGAAGGAGAAGAAGAAAAGAAGCCAAGGAAAAGAGAAGGAGAAGGAGAAAGAAGGCAGAATAGTAAGAAAAAGAAGCAGGAATAATAATAAGAAAAAGGAAGAAGAGGAGGAGGAAGGGAAAGTAGGGAGGGGAGAGTAATCGAAGGAGGGAGAAGAGAGCAGGAGAGTGGGGGGGGGGGAGAGGGAAGGGTAGGGGTGTGTCTTCCAACTGACGGCAATAGATTGGCTCGGATTATAACTCATTGTCGCTGATGTACTTGAGTATGTATAAGCTTGTGCGCGCGCGTGTCTGTCTGTGTGTGTGTCTGCGTGAGGGCGTGTGTGTGTGTGTGCGTGTGTTTGTGTGTGTGTGTGTGTGTGGGTGTGTGTGTGCAATGTGTGGGGGGGGGGGGAAGGAGGGAAGGAGGGAGGGAGGAAGAGAGAGAGAGGGGCATAAACATTCAAATTCCATCATGCGCACGCGCGCGTATGCACACACACACACACACACACACACGCACATCACAATCACACACACACACACACACACACACACACACACACACAATCACACACACACACACACACAATCACACACACACACACACACACAATCACACACAATCACACCCAAACCAACACCCAAACCAACACACACACAGACTAATACCCACATCCCTCACTAAATTCCAGCCAATATGATAGATGATTCCAGAAGCCTTAAAACGAAGACTGGTGTTGGTGGCTCGCAGTTGCTTCATACAGAATGCCGAGAGAAGATTGTATGCAAATTTCCCCCTAATTTATATTCACAACCGATGTGTGTGGCGACCGTTTTGTCGAGTGTTATTTTTTTTTTTCATGTTCTGATTATCTTGGTTATTGTTCTTAACGGTTGTGGTTGTGGCGGTCGTAGTGATGTTGTTATTGATGCGGTTATAACGTTGTTGTTGTTATTGCTGTTATTTTGGTTATCATTTTGTTATCGTTATCATTGTTATCATTGTTATCATCATCATCATCATCATCATCATCATCATCATCATCATCATCATCATCATCATCATCATCATCACCATCACTATCACCACCACCATCACTATCATCATCATCACTATCACCACCATCATCATCACCACCATCACTACCACCATCATCATCATCACTATCACCTCCATCACTATCACCACCACCATCAACACCATTATATCATCATACTCATTATCATTTTTAATACGGATATTAGCATTATCAGTATGGTTATTATTGTATATTATTACTATTATGATTTTAGTTTATATATTTATGTATTTATTTGTTTTTACCATGAAACAAAATCATCTGTTAATTTCAAATGAAGAGACACTTTATTTTTGAGTGTGATTATACGATTGTCACTTCTACAAAAAAAAATGGGATTTTTTCTCTCTCTCTCTCTGTTTCTTTTTTTTTTTTTTACTTTCTGCCGTAGGGGGAAGAGTCTGATAGTTGAGGAGGGGGGGGTATATTGCAAAGAATATTATTGGGTTTTTGGACGATATATTGGTATATGATTTTTGTATGTGTGTTTGGTTGTCTGTCTGTCTGTCTGTCTGTCTGTCTGTCTGTCTGTCTGTCTGT
>NC_091549.1:4001899-4009399 GCF_042767895.1 Penaeus vannamei
GATCCGTCATCAGTCTTGCTTCCTCGTAAATCCCCCTCCCCCCCCCCTCTCTCTCTCTCTCTCTCTCTCTCTCTCTCTCTCTCTCTCTCTCTCTCTCTCTCTCTCTCTCTCTCTCTCTCTCTCTCTCTCTCACTCTCCTTTCTCTCTCTTTCTCTCTCTCTCTCTCTCTCTCACTCTCTCTCTCCCTTTCTCTCTCTCTCTCTCACTCTCTCTCTCTCTCTCTCTCTCTCTCTATCTATCTATCTATCTCCCTCTCCCTCTCCCTCTCCCTCTCCCTCTCCCTCTCTCCCTCTCCCTCTCCCTCTCCCTCTCCCTCTCCTCCCCCACCTCCTATCGTTCCGCCCATCACCCAGTCCAAAGCACCGCCCATCATCCCGCCGCCGCCCTGCCCCGCCCACGTTCCCGCCCCTCGTCACTCGCCCCGCCCATGTCCCCAACCCAAAGCGCACTTTTATTTTTTTTCCTCCTTTCACTTTCTTCTTTCTTTCCCTTCCTTGACGTCTTCTTTTCTTCTTCTTCTTCTTCTTTCTTTTCCTTTCTTGACATCTTCTTTTCTTCTTTCTTTTCCTTTCTTGACGTCTTCTTTTCTTCTTCTTCTTCTTTCTTTTCCTTACTTGATGACATCTTTTCTTCTTCTTTCTTTTCCTTCCTTGGCGTTTTCTTTTCTTTTTCTTCTTCTTTCTTTTCCTTCCTTGACGTCTTCTTTTCTTCTTCATCTTCTCCTTCTCCTTCTCCTTCTCCTTCTCCTTCTCCTTCTCCTTCTCCTTCTCCTTCTTCTTCTTCTTCTTCTTCTTCTTCTTCTTCTTCTTCTTCTTCTTCTTCTTCTTCTTCTTCTTCCTCCTCCTCCTTTTAGAGATGAAAATAAGTAACGAAGAATAGAGGAAGAGGTAGAGAAATAGATGAAGAGGGAGAGGGAGAAAAATGATGGAAAGGAGTAGTAGAAGAAAAAAAATAAAGCAATAAAGACGAATAAAATGAAATAGGGAAGAAATATATAGAGAAACTTGATAAAAAAGACAGATAAATAAAAAGGAGGAAAAGGAATATTAGAAAACGAAGATAAGAAGGGAAGAAGGGAATGAAAAAAAAAATTATAAAAAAAGAACAGGAATAACATCAATGAATAAAAGTCATGATGATTACATGAAGATAACAATTATAACGAATAAGAAATAAAAAGATGCAAGAACCACAAACCTTTAGGTATAATGATGCAATTAAAGTAATTAACAGCGACAATAATTACGGGCTAATTAACGAGAATCGCGTGCGTGGAATTTAACAGCGCTAATGAGAAGAAGGAAAATAAATGATAATTTAAGGAAACAGGAAGGAAAGGAGGAAAAAAAGATAAACATCACATTTAAATGGACAAAAAATTGACAGGAAAATGTGTGAAAAGAAAGAAAGAAAAAAAAAACGGGGAAATGTAACAAGGAATAAAATGAAAGAAGGGGAAGATATAGCGACAGAGAATAAAAGTGAAAACATGTGGAAATGTGTTGTAATAAAAATGATTGAATGAGTTATAAAAGAGGGGAGAGGTTCACACACACACACACACACACACACACACACACACACACACACACACACACACACACACACACACACACACACACACACACACACACACACACACACACACAAAGAGAGAGAGAGAGAGAGAGAGAGAGAAAGAAAGAAAGAAAGAAAGAAAGAAAGAAAGAAAGAAAGAAAGAAAGAAAGAAAGAAAGAAAGAAAGAAAGAGAGAAAGAGAGAGAGAGAGAGAGAGAGAGAGAGAGAGAGAGAGAGAGAGAGAGAGAAAGAAAGAAAGAGAAAGAGAGGAAAAAATATATATATAGCGAGAGTGGCCTTGGCCTAATAACCACGACGGGAAACACATGTCTACCAACAGCGAACATCTGAGTGAAGTTTATACCAAGGCTCTTTGGGGTTGAACTTCATGCACAGGCTGGTGCGATCGGCTCCACGAGGCCCCGTACTGAGCATAATTACCTTGATTATCTTTCTTCTCTTCCTCCTACCCCCTCTAATTTATTTTCCTTCTTCTTCTTTCTCTTTTTCTTCTTCTTCTTTCTCTTTCTCTTCTTCTTATTATTATTTTCTTCTTTCTCTTCTTCCTTTCTTTTCTATTCCTTTCCGCTTCCTTCCTCTTTTGTTTTTGTTTTTGTTTTTTTCTGTGTCAACTTTTGTCGTCTTTATTCTTCCTTCTTTTCTTCTTCTCCCTCCATATACATCCCCCTTCTTCCCTTTTCTTCCTTTCTCATTCCTCCTCCCACCTTCTCCACCCCCTTCTCCTTCTCTTTTCTTCCTTTCTCCTTCTCCCTCACCTCTCTTCTTCCTTCCCCCCTCCTTTCTCTACCCCTTCTCCATCTTCCCTCTCCCTCCTTCCTCCCTCCTCCCTATCCTTCCATCTTCTCCCTTCCATCAATTTATCTTTATCTCCACTTCCCCCTTTCTTCCCCTCTCTTAATTCCCTTTAACTAGCAAACCATCGTTTTGTTGGACTGAAGTGGCTACTATTAAAGGCTTAAGTGTAATTTACCTTTTTAGCGATTAATAATGTTATTATTGTCGTTGTTGGTATCGTTATCTATTTTCATCGTCGTCATTATTATTGTTATTATTATTATTTTATTATTATTATTATTATTATTATTATTATTATTGTTGTTGTTGTTGTTGTTGTTTTCATTATTATTATCAGTATCATTATCAGTATCATTATCATTATTATTATGCGCCGTAGTAGGATCGTTACTATTACTTTTTGGTACATATAAATGTATATATATATATATATATATATATGTCGTAATCAAACGAAAAATACAATAACCAGAAATTCAAGGACGAAGCCATTTCCTTATTGCGATCGATCACGAATCTAAATCTTTTTTTTTCCGAAAACAGGTGAAAAAATTATAAAAACCTTCCATGGGAAAAAGGTTATTATGATATCTCTGAGGTCGAATAGACATATGGGGTCAGTTCGTGTGGAAAATGTGAGCTACCTGGACCCCAAATGGACCCCACGTTCTTGTTGTTATTGCGAGAACACAATGGAGTGAAGATATATAACGTCCATTGCGTCATAGTGTAGAAGGTACCTGGAGAGTGTACAGTGAAAAATTATAACGACAAGAGAGGGGTAACTTAAGTGAAACGTGAAGTGAATATAGATGGTCCTATTATCTAAATTATTTTAGGATCTGCCTCTACCACTGATAAAAAAAAAAAAGTATCAATAGTGATAAATTCATATATGTTTATCTAAAAAAAAATGTAAGTGTGATTCCACTGTAGGAAATTAGTTTCTGAAAAAAGAAATATAAAAAAAAGTGTGCAAGGATTTTCCAAAATGTTTATAGATGTGGTGTTATGTTTGTGAGTTCTTCCAGTGTTAAGCTATCGATTTAGAAAATATTTATAGATATAGTTCTTTGTGTTTATCAAATAGCGTTCGCTTTATTGTCCACCGCAAGTGTAGGTGTTCAGTGTCGCTCCATAAGTGTCGCATTAACGAATAAATATCAAAATTTTAAAGAATAAAAAGAGAGAGAAAAAAGGAATCACAGACTAAGGAAAATAAAGAAGAAGAAGAAGAAATAGAGGATTGAAGACCGATTAGAGGAGAGAGCGAGGGCGTGAGTGAGAGCCTATGGTACCGTGTTATGCATGGTGGTGGTGAGCGCGGGCGGCCACCATGCTCTCGGTGATGGTGTCCGTGTGGTGGGCGTGGCTCGCGGCCGCCCAGCCCCACGACCTCCCGCCCTCACGCAAGATCTGCACGTTCCAGGAGGGCACGCCCACGCCCTCCCCGCAGCGTCCGAGGCGGTCTTCCTCCAGAGTGTGTCGGAAGTGTCGCAAATTCCGCGACGGACCGAGGCGACACAGGTACGGTGGCTTCGGTGTCATGAGGGGGGGCGGGGTGTCAGCGGGGTAGATTGGCAGGGAGGGGGGGGGGAGGTGGTACATGAGGCTGTGTGTGTGTGTGTATTTGTGTGTATATACATATGTACATAATTGAATACACACACACACACACACACACACACACACACACACACACACACACACACACACACACACACACATGCTTACTTCTATCTCGATGTTGTCATAATTTCTCTTACTGACGCCTCGTATTTTATCAAGACTTGCGTCACAATTCTATTCTCTGAGTCTGCACTAACATGTCCATGACGTGTTTTTGCAGTCATGACCTCTGTCTCTAATTTTACCCTTTTCGTTGCGTTATCTCTTACATCATCATATGTTTCATTCTCTCTCTCTCTCTCTCTCTCTCTCTCTCTCTTTCTCTTTCTCTTTCTCTTTCTCTTTCTCTTTCTCTCTCTCTCTGTCTCTCTCTCTCTCTCTCTCTCTCTCTCTCTCTCTCTCTCTCTCTGTCGCTGGCTCGCTCGCTTGCTCTCTCTTTATGGTTTTATTGTTGTTGTTGATGTTATTGTTTTGTTATTGATGTTTGTTAGGCAAATTAGCGTCAGAACTAGTGGTATGGTCTTGTACGTCTTACTGTATTTGTCTGTTTGTCTCTTTGTTTGTCTGTCTCTCTTTCTCTTTCTCTTTATCTCCTTACTCCCTCCTCTCCCTTTCTTTATCTCCTCGTCTTTTATTCTTTCCCTCCTCCCCTCCTTTCCTCTTTGTTCTTTTCTCTTTCTCTCTCTTCGCTTCTCCCTTCCTCTCAATCCAATACTTATTGCTCATCTTTCTTCTTCCTCTCCCTACCCTCTCCCTCTCTCCACCCACTCTGCCTGTCTCCTTCCCTCATCCCACTCCCCTCCTCTCTCCCTCCCTCCTCCCTCCCAGCTTCTCTCCCTCCAGTCCCTCCCTCCCTCCCACCTCGCTTCCCTCTCTCCCCTCTTTCCTCGCCTCCTCCTCCCTCCCCGCCACTCTCCCTCTTCTCACCTCGCTTCCCTCCCTCCCTCTTTCCCCTCGTCTCTCCCTCCTTCCCTCACTCCTCCCCTTCTCTCTCCCTCACTCCCTCCCTTCCCTTCCCTTCCCTTCCCCTTCCCTTCCCTTCCTTCCCTTCCCTCTCCCTCCCCTCACTCCCTCCCTCCCTGTCCCTTCCCTCCTTCTCCCTTCCCTCCCTCCCTCCTTCTCCTCCTTCCCTTCCCTTCCCTTCCCTCCTCCACATCACCCCTCCCTCCCTCCTTCCCTTCCCTTCCCTCCCACCTCGCTTCCCCTTCCCCCTTCCCCTTTCCCTCCCTCCCTCCTTTCCTCCCTCCTTCCCCTTCCTTCCCTTCCTCTTCCCTTCCCTTCCCTCCCTCCCTCACTCCCTCCCTCCCACCTCGCTCTTCCCTTCCTTCCTTCCCCTTCCTTCCCTTCCCTTCCCTCCCCTCCCCTCCCTCCTCTCTTCCTTCCCTCCCTCCCTCCCATCCCCTCCCCCCCTCCCATCCTTCCCTTCCTTCCCTTCCCCCCCTTCCCTCCCTCCCTCCCTTCCTCCACCTCCCAGCTTCCCTTCCCTTCCCTTCCCTTTCCCTCTCCTCTCTCTTCCCTCCCTCCCTCCCTACTCTCCCTCCCTCCCTCCTCCCTCCCTTCCCTTCCCTTCCCTTCCCTTCCCTTTCCCCTTCCCTTCCCTTCCCTTCCCTTCCCTTCCCTCCCTCCCGTCCCTCCTTCCCTCCCCTCCCTCCTTCCCTCCCTCCCCTCCCTCCTTCCTTTCCTTCCCCTTCCTTCCCTTCCCTTCCCTCCCTCCCTTCCCTCCACCTCGCTTCCCTTCCCTTCCCTTCCCTTCCCTTCCTCCCTCTCTCCCTCCCTCCCTCCCTCCTCCTCTCTCCCTCCCCTCCCTCCCTCCCTCCCTTCCCTTTCCTTCCCCTTCCCTTCCTTCCTTCCCCTTCCCCGCTTCCCTTCCCTTCCCTCCCCTCCCCTCCCCTCCCTCCCCTCACCCGCCCCCGTCTCCCCAGCGTGCACTCACAAACACCTTGTTTTTCGTACCTCCCGCGAAGACAGTCAAAGCCAAGATTTACACTCGGGCGCAAGGATTCCCACAGGGCAGATCTGTGGATGTCGATGCGTCCTCCCCTCTCTCGCCTCTCTCGCTTCTCTCGCTTCCCTCTCTTCTTCCCCTCTCTCGCTTCTCTCTCTTTACTCTCTTACACTCTGCTTCCCCTCTCTCTTTACTCTCTTACACTTTTCTTCCCCTCTCTCGCTTCTCTCTCTTTACTCTCTTCTTCCTCTCTCTCGCTTCTCTCGCTTCTTCCCCTCTCTCGCTTCTCTCTCTTTGCTCTCTTATACTCTTCTTCCCCTCTCTCGCTTCTCTCTCTTCACTCTCTTACTCTCCGCTTCCCCTCTCTCGCTTCTCTCTCTTCACTCTCTTCTTCCCCTCTCTCGCTTCTCTCTCTTTACTCTCTTCTTCCCCTCTCTTGCTTCTCTCTCTTTACTCTCTTACACGCTTCTTCCCCTCTCTCGCTTCTCTCTCTTTACTCTCTTACACTCTTCCCCTCTCTCGCTTCTCTCTCTTCACTCTCTTACTCCCTTCTTCTCTCTCTCCTTCTCTCTCTTTACTCTCTTACCCTCTTCTTCCCCTCTCTCGCGTCTCTCTCTTTCCCCCTTACTCTCTTCTTCCACTCTCTCTCCCCTCTCCTTCCCATATCTTCCTTTCTTCTTCTCTCCTCCCTTCTTCCCCTCTCCCTCCCTTCTCCTACTTCCTCTTCCTGTTTCTTCCTCTCCTCCTTCTCTTCTCCTTCCCTCTCCCTCTCCCTCCCCTTTCATCTCCATCTACCAGTTCTCCATTCTTCTCGTTTGCATTTTCTTCCGTCCTCCTCCTCCTCCTCCTTCTTCTTCTTCTTCTTCTTCTTCTTCGTCTTTCTCCTCCTTCTACCTCTTCATCATCTTTTCGTTATCCTTTTATATCCCTCTTTCTCCGACTCTTCCTGTCCTCTTGTACTTTGGTCTCTCTTCCCCTTCTATCACGTTTCCTCTCTTCCCCTTTATCTCACTTCCTCTTCGATGATTTATTCTCTTATCTTCCATCCCCATTAACCCATTCTTTCCGCTTCCCCCTTCTCCCCTCTAATCCTTCCTTTCTCTCCTCTCATCTTTCATCGTTGCTTCTCTTCTCCTTTTTCTCTCTCCTTTGCACCCCCTTCCTTTCCCTTCTTGCTATACCCTTTTCTCACCCCTATGCTGTCCTCTTGTTTATCGCCTCTTCCCCCTTCTCTCTCTTTCCTTTCCTCTCTTCCTCTCTCTTTCTTCCTGCTTTCTTTCCCTTCCTCCCTCCTCCCTCACTTTCCTATCTCCCTCTCTCCCTCTTTTTTCTTTCTCCCTCCTTCCCTTTCCTCTCTCCCTCCCCCTTCCTTTTCTTTCTCCCTTCCTCCCTCCCACCCTCCCTCTCTCTCCTCCCCTCCCCTTCTTTCTTTCTTTCCCCCTCCCTTCTTTCCTCCTCTCCCTCCTTTCCTCCTTTTCTTTCTCCCTTCCTCCCTCCCTCTATTCTTTCCTCCGTCCCTTCCTCCATCCATCCATCATTTCCTTCCTCCCTCC
>NC_091549.1:4011899-4024399 GCF_042767895.1 Penaeus vannamei
TTTTTTTTTTTTCTTTAGGGGTCGCGGTCAATTCGTGTATTTGGTTTTATGAGTATACAAGCTGTCTATGTCTCTGTCTGTTTCTTTCTGTCTGTCTGTCTGTTGTCTGTCTGTCTGTCTCTCTATCTGTCTGTCTGTCTGTCTCTCTGTCTCTCTTTCTCTCTCTCTCTCTCTCTCTCTCTCTCTCTCTCTCTCTCTCTCTCTCTCTCTCTCTCTCTCTCTCCTCTCCCTCTCTCCTCCCCTCCCCCCTCCTCCTCCCTCCCTCCCTCCCTCCCTCCCTCCCTCCCACGCCTCTCCTCCCTCCCTTCCTCCCTTTCTCTCCCTCCCACCCTCTTAGACACCCATGCATTCCCCCAATACACGAACGCAAACACTCTCGTCTATACACACACGTACTCACTATAAACACAATAAAACACACCAACGGATTAAACACACAGAAGCTGCATCACTAAATCAGGATACAGTAGGAGCAACAACATCCGAATGCGTGGAGGTTGTAGTTTGTATTGCATTATGGTCCAGCTGATGAATTCGTTAGGATCCGAATGCGCCGACGGTGGTAATGTTAGACGTACACTTACGTACACGCACATGTATACATACACGTACGCATATATGCTAACATTCACGCACACACACATGCACACACACACACATACACAAACACACACATACACAAACACACACATACACAAACACACACACACACACACACACACACACACACACACACACACACACACACACACACACACACACACACACACACACACACACATATATACACACACACAAACATACAAAAATACAATTCCCCCCCAAGAAAAACACACACACACACCCTTAGACAAACCTCCCCACTCCCCTACCCCCACACATGCACATCTCCCTCCTCCCCACACACACACATCTCCCCTCCCCCCCTCAGATTCCTCCAACACACACGTCCCTAAGGATGGAGAATCCAATTGAGAAAATAACATCTTGAACCTTAAGACGTGACTCGATGTTTCAGTTGTTCGAATCGTGATTGTTTTGTGTTCTCTTCTTCTTCTTTTTTTCTTTTTTGTTTATTGTATTTGTATTTTATTTCGTTGTTGGTTTATTTGGTGTGATTTGTTGTTGTTGTTGTTGTTTTCTCTTTTTCTCGTATTGGTTATTCTATTCTCTTTCTTTCGTATTTACTCTTTCTCTGTCGCTGTTTCTCTGCCTCTTTCTCTGCCTCTTTCTCTGTCTCTCTCTCTCTCTCTCTCTCTCTCTCTCCTCTCTCTCTCTCTCTCTCTCTCTCTCTCTCTCTCTCTCTCTCTCTCTCTCCATCTCCATCTCCATCTCCATCTCCATCTCTCTCCCTCTCCTTCTCCATCTCCCTCTCCCTCTCCCTCTCCCTCTCCCTCTCTCTCCATCTATCTTCCTATTTCTCCAAATACCTGTGTTTCCCTACATCATCGTCTTTCCCTACCACTCTTTCCATACATTTTTTCCACCTTTTTCTTATCCATTCCCCCTTACCTTATCCTACTTTCTCCTTCACACCCCATGCTATAAACACCGTGCGAAGGAGAGGAAGAAAGAGAGAGAGAGAGAATTCCCCTATTCCCATCCCACCCATGAAATCTGAATGCACGGGCGTGGAAGTAACGAGGTTTTAGATTAGTTCGCGTGTGATGGATGGGCGTGTGGAATTGGTCTAGCGGATGGGCGTGCGAGGGTTTAGAGAGCGTGGGGTTGAAGGAATGGGAGTGGGCGTGGCTTAGAGAGATGGGGTGAGAGGGGGTGTGGCTTAGAGAGATGGGGTGAGAGGGTGTGTGGCTTAGAGAGATGGGGTTAGAGTGGGTGGGTGTGGGTTAAAGAGATGGGGTGAGAGGGGGTGTGGGTTAGATAGAGGGGAAGGGGGTAGGTGGGTGTGGGATTAGAAGTAAAGGGGAAGGGTGAGGAGGGGGTGTGGCTTAGAGAGATGGGGTTAGAGTGGGTGGGTGTGGGTTAGAGAGATTGGGTGAGAGTGGGTATGGGTTAGATAGAGGGGAAGGGGGTGGGTTGTGTGTGGATTAGGTAAAGGGGAATGGAGTGGTGGGTGGATGGGTGGGTCTGGATTAGAGAGAGAACGATGGAAGTGGGTGTGGGTTAGAGAGAGGGGAAGGGAGTGGATGTGGATTTAAGCGTGGATTAGAAAGACGATGTGGAAGTGGGTTATAGATCGCGTGGAGGCAGATGTGGATTTCGGCTCAGGAAAGAAAGACAGAAACAAAGACAGACAGAGGTAGAGAGAAAGTTAGGGGGCAGAGAAAGAGAAAGAAAAAGAGAAAGAGAGAGAAGGGCAAGAGAGATAAAGAGAGAGAGAGAGAGAGAGAGAGAGAGAGAGAGAGAGAGAGAGAGAGACAGAGATGAATCGGTTATGTGTGGAGTAGACGAGTTTGAATGAGTATGTATGCACCTGTGTTTTTGTCATTTATATTTTGTGTGCGAGTTACCACGCGCATGTACGTTTTTCATATGAGTACGTACACGTGTGCAAATGCATATGTATTGACTTACGTGAGCATAAAAAGGACAACTGGACTTAAATCGAATTAACTATAGCAGTTCTAGTTTTCCGTAGCCAGTTATTTAGTTTCCCCATTCCTCCTCTATCCTTCTGTCTCCCTCTTCCTCTTCGCCTTTCTCCTCTTCTTCTTCCCACATTTCTTTCTCTTCCTCTTCCTCCTACTGCTCCTTCTACGCCGTCGCCGCCACCTCCTCCTCCTCCTTTTCCTTCATATTTTCCTCTCACTGTTGCTTCTTCTTCTCCTTTGTCATCCTTTTCCTCTTCTTATATTTTTCTTCTTCTTCCTCCTCCTCCTCTCTTCCTTCCCTCTTCCTTCTCCTCATCGTCCTTCTTCTTCTTCTTCTTCTTCTTCTTCTTCTTCTTCCTCAGTCTCCTCTTCCTTCTCCTCCTCCTCCTCTTCCTCTTGCCCCAAGTGCGCCGCCATAGTCTACCGCTTATCTTTTTCCTCCTCTTTTTCCTCTCCTTGGTCATCTTACTCCTCCTCCTCCACCACAATCGTCACCTTCACCACCACCTCCTCCCCGTCCTCCCCCCTCTACCACCTCCTCCACCACATCCTCCTTCTCCCCCTCTACCTCCACCTCCACTTCCTCCACCACCTCCTCCTCTTCCTCCATTTCGCAATCGCTGTAAATCATTGACGGCAACTCAAGCGTCAGGTCGCATCGGAAATTCTGCAACTTCCCTATGAGGTATTTGATGCATATGAATCTCCCTTGCATATATTTCACTACACTCGAACAAGCGGTCGCCGATACAGACAGACATGCTGTGGATAGAGTGTCACTGGGTGTGATTTACATAGGCATATATATATGTCTGTGTATGTGTTTTTGCTCTTTGTTTGTTTGTCTGTCTCTGTATCTGTCTGTCTCTGTATCTGTCTGTCTCTGTATCTGTCTGTCTGTGTATCTGTCTGTCTCTGTCTCTGTCTCTGTCTGTCTGTCCCTCTCTCTCTCTCTCTCTCTCTCTCTCTCTCTCTCTCTCTCTCTCTCTCTCTCTCTCTCTCTCTCTCTCTCTCTCTCTCTCTCTCTCACTCTCTCTCTCTCTCAACTCTCTTACATGTGTATGTGTAAGAGAGAAAGACAGAGATAGAGAGAGTGCGTGTTCGTATGCGCGTTCGTGTGTGTGTGTTTAACTGTATATTCACATATGCATATATATTATGTGTTTATGCGTGTGTGCGGCGGCAACATATGCTTCCGCACGCCTCAGCCTGCGATCAGGAACGCCCAATTCGTTTTAAAGCGATGAGGCGAAGCGCAGTCCTCCTTGGGAAGCGGCATTGATTTTGGCAGCGTAGGTGCCACGGGTGGGCACTGCCGCCGCAGGAAGGCTTGCCGCCCGCTACGAGTGCTGTTGCGACCGCCCCTGACTATTTCTGGTGACCTTTGGTGACCTCTGCGCTTCTGACGACCTATAGGGATGACCTCAACCGTCATCTGAGAATTCCTGGTGACTTGGGGCGACTCGAGGCGACCTTTGGCAACATCAAAGGATATGTTGAAGACCTTTAACGATTTTTTGGCGACTTCGAGCAACCTCTAAAGAGCTGACGACCTAGGATGACTCAACAGGATTTTCGTTTTATCTTTTAAGACCTCCAACACGACCTCTAAAGACCTCTAGCGACACCCGACGACCTCACAGCCCCCCGATGAAGCAAACATTATTACACCTCTAACCTCATGACAAAAAATATATATCCCCAAAAGAATATTTCTCAACTAATATTTCTCTAATCTTTCTCTCTACTCCGCCCCCTTTTCTTTACATTCCTTCTGATCAATGGCTGATCAGATTTCAGCATCGCCAGAACCCCGTCGTCGAATTTCACAAAGTTCTATTACGAACTTGTGAAGTGAGAGGCAGCCTTTGAGGCCGAGGAACAAGTCAGGGAACTTGTAATGCGAGATGGAAGGAAATGTTTTATTCCTTACGGAGGGGAAGTTGGCTCATTAATAGTGCGCTCGGCTTAGCTATGGAGCCGGATATATATATGTATATATATATATATATATATATATATATATATATATATATATATATATATGTGTGTGTGTGTGTGTGTGTGTGTGTGTGTGTGTGTGTGTGTGTGTGTGTGTGCGTTGTGTTTTTATGTGTATGTGTCTGTATATGTGTGTGTGTGTGTGCTGTGTGTGTATGTGTATGTGTATGTGTATGTGTATGTATATGTGTGTGTGTGTGTGTGTGTGTGTGTGTGTGTGTGTGTGTTGTGTGTGTGTGTGTGTGTGTCTTGAATCTTGTCTGTGTGTGTGCGTGTGTGTGTGTGTATATATGTGTGTATGTGTGTGTGTCTAACTAAACATCCCAATCCATGTATACGTTCTTTTTCCTATATTCGTCCATGAAAAGTACGTATCTGTTTACATAACCACAACACACGTACTTCTAACTGTAAAAAACGTGCATATAAAGTCGATAGCAAGACAGTAGAAGAATACTTGACAATATCTTAAGTCGAGGACTGACAATAGAACCAGAGTGACCCGAGGCGAAGGTCAATAGCAGGGGAATAGTAGGTGAATAGCAGGTTGAATAGGAGGCCAACTGCAGGTGAATGACAGGTGAATAGCAGGTGAATGACAGGTGAATAGGAGCTGACTAGCAGGTGAATGACAGGTCAATAGCAGGGGAATAGTAGGTGAATAGCAGGTTGAATAGGAGGCCAACTGCAGGTGAATGACAGGTGAATGACAGGTGACTAGCAGGTGAATGACAGGTGAATAGGAGCTGACTAGCAGGTGAATGACAGGTGAATAGGTGACTAGCAGCGGAATGACATGTGAATAGGAGCTGACTAGCAGATGAATGACAGGTGAATAGGAGCTGACTAGCAGGTGAATGACAGGTGAATAGGAGCTGACTAGCAGGGGAATGACAGGTGAATAGGAGCTGACTAGCAGGTGAATGACAGGTGAATAGGAGCTGACTAGCAGGTGAATGACAGGTGAATAGGAGCTGACTAGTAGCTGATTAGTAGGTGACTAGTAGGTGACTTGTAGGTGAATAGCAGGCAAATTGCAGGTGAAGAGGAGATGAATAGCAGGTGACTAGTAGGTGAATAGGAGATAAATAGCAGGTGACTAGTAAGTGAATAGCATATGAACAGGAGATGAATAACAGTTAACTAACAGGTGAATTGCCAGTGAAAAAAACAGACGAACAGCAGGAGAATAGGATAATAAATAGGAGGTTAAATGCGCAAGTAAATGGGCCAATGTCAACCACAGAGAAGTTAAAAAGAATTGGATGTGAGATTTTCCTATATTCCGTGACGTCAGCGAGAGACTTGGCGGAAAGTTTCTCAGTCTGAGGAAATGGGACGGGCTGTTGTGTGACGCTCGAGGAGGAGGAAATGAATAAGAATAAAGGAGGGGGAGGAGAAGAAAGAGGAGGAAATGAGGATAAGATTAAAGGGGAGGAGGAGGAGGAGGACATGAGGATAAGAATAAAGGGGGATAGAAGAGAGAGGAGGTGGAAATGAATAAGAATAAAGGAGGAGGAGGATATGAGGGTAAGAATAAAGGAGGGAGGAGGAGGAAATGAGTAAGAATAAAAGGAGGAGGAGGAAATGATGATAAGAATAAAGGAGGAGGAGGAAATGAATAAGAATAAAGGAGGAGGAGGAGGAAATGAAGATAAGAATAAAAGGAGAAGGAGGAGATGAGGATAAAAATAAAAGGAGGAGAAGGAAATGAATAAGAATAAGGGAGGAGGAGGAGATGAGTAAGAATAAAGGGGAAGAGGAGGAAATGAATAAGAATAAAGGAGGAGGAGGAGATGAATGAGAATAAAGTGGAGGAGTAGAAGAGAGATGAGGTGGAAATGAATAAGAATAAAGGGGAGGGAGGGAGGAGGAGGAGAAAGAATAAAAAGGAGGAGGAGGAAATGAAGTTCGAGAATAAAGGGGAGGGGGAGGAAGTGAGGATAAGAATAAGGGGGAGTAGAAGAGAGGAGGAGGTGGAAATGAATAAGAAAAAAGGAGGAGGAAATGATAAGAATAAAAGGGGAATAGAAGAGAGAGGGGTGGAAATGTAATAAGAATAAAGGGAGGAGGAAAATGAATAAGAATAAAGGAGGGAGGAAATGAGGATAAGGATAAAGGGGGGATAGAAGAGAGAGAGGAGGTGGAAATTAATAAGAATAAAGGAGGAGGAAATGAGGATAAGAATAAAGGGAATAGAGAAAGTTGAGAGAGGAAGGTGGAAGTGAATAAGAATAAAGGGGAGGAGGAGGAAATGAATAAGAATAAAAGGAGGAGGAGGAGGAAGAAATGAGGATAAGAATAAAAAGGAGGGAGGGAGTGAAATGAGTGATAAGAGTAAAGGGAAGGAGGAGAAGAAAAGAGGAGGGAGGGAATGAATAAGAATAAAGAGGAGGAGGAGGAAATTAATAAGAATAAAGAGGAGGAGGAGGAAATGATAAGAATAAAGGAGGAGGAGGAAATGATTAAGAATAAAAGGAGGAGGAGGAGGAAATGAGGATAAGAATAAAGGGGAATACGAGGAAATGAGGATAAGAGTAAATGGGAGGAGGAGGAAATAAGAATTAAGAGGAGGAGTAGAAGGAGGAGGAAGAAATGAAAAGGAATAAAGAAGTTGAAGGAGAATGAGGAGGAGATGGGGTGATGATAAAGAGAGTCACAGGGAGGACGAGAAGAAGTAAAAACAAAGAAATAGTAGAAAGAAGAAGGAGTAAAAGGAGAATGAAAAGATAAAAAAGCGAAATGAAGAGAGAGACAAAATTTAGAAAAGAATAAATCAATAAATGATTAGGACATGAAACAGGATCAAGAAAGAAATTGACAATCAATATTTTCCATCTCTTTTTCATATTACTCCCTTTACCCCCCCCCCCCCCCCATAAAAAAAAAACTTTCTCCAGCTATGCATACATGGGACTTGCGCCTCTATTGCCTCCCCATGCCTATTGGAACAACGAACTCCCCCCCCCCCCCCCATGTATATTCAAACGCCATCTATCGGAGCCAAACTTCATTCAGATTTGATATCGAAAAAAAAATAAATAAAAAAATTAACCAGTTACATATTCAATTTTCATATATAAAAGATAAATAAAATAGTTACATATGAAATTTCCATATAGAAAAAATAGATAAATCAGTTACATATTCAATTTTGATATCGAAAAAATAGACCAGTTACATATTCAATTTTCATAACGAAAAAATAGATAAATAAAATAGTTACATATTCAATTCTGATAACGAAAAAAATAGATAAATAAAATAGTTACATATTCAATTTTGATAACGAAAAAAATAGATAAATAAAATAGTTACATATTCAATTTTGATAACGAAAAAAAATGAAACAGTTACGTATTCATTGCCTTTTTTGGAAGACACTAAAGCTTTGTCTCAGCGGCTTTGAAATGCTACAGAGGGGCTTACGTGTGGCTTTGCAGGTGTTTGCTTTTTATAGAATTCGTGTTTGTGGAGTTTGTGGGGTTTTGTTTGTTTGTTTGTGGTGTTTTGTTTGTTTGTTGTTTGTGGGGTTTTGTTTGTTTGTTTGTGACGTTTGTGGGGTTTTGTTTGTTTGTTTGTGGGGTTTTGTTTGTTTGTTGTTTGTGGGGTTTTGTTTGTTTGTTTGTGGAGTTTGTGGGGTTTTGTTTGTTTGTTTGTGGTGTTTTGTTTGTTTGTTTGTTTGTGAAGTTTGTGGGGTTTTGTTGTTTGTTTGTGGTGTTTTGTTTGTTTGTTTGTTTGTGAAGTTTGTGGGGTTTTGTTTGTTTGTTGTTTGTGTGTGTGTTTGTGGTGTTTCGTTTGTTTGTTTGTTTTTGTTTGGGGTTTTCAGCTTTCATGTTTTGATTTTGGTTTTCCCTGAGTCGGTGTATGTTTGTTTGTTTGTTTATCTATTCATTTTTGTTTTGCTTGGTTATTTACTATTTTTCTTCTTTCTCTTCTTTTTTTCCCTTCGTCCTTCCTTTCAACCCTTTCCTCTTTCTTCCTTTCTCCTTTGATTATTCTTTCTTTGTCCCTTCTTTTTATCTTTCTTTTCTTTGTTTCTTCCTTCTGTCTTTTCTTTTCTTTTCTTTTCTGCTGATTTAATGATAAGTATGGTGTTTATTGGTATAGTGAGGATAGTGATAATAACGATGATAATGATGATAATAATGGTGATGATGATTATAATGATAATGATGCGTATGATAATGATGATGATGATGATAATGATAATAATTATGATGATGATGATGATAATGACATTGATGATTATGGTAATGATGATGGTGATCACGATTAATAAGACTATATCTTTTTGTTTATAAAAGTTATCTTCACCTATCAGTTATTTCACCTGTTTGGCTTGGTAATATGTCACCGCTGTCAATCACCCTCTCCGTCACCATCAGATTTCTGGCCCTTGTCGAAAACTCCCTTTCTCGCTTGTTCATTCTCTGATAGACTTTTGTTCCTTATCTATCAACTCGGTCGCTCTGTCGCTGGGTCTCTGTCTGTCTGTCTGTCTGTCGGCCTTTCTGTATTTATTTGTCTATCTCTATATATCTGTTTCTCCTTTCTTCTTCTTCTTTTTTTTTCTCTCTCTTTCCTTTCCTCTCTTTTCTTTTCTTCTCTTTCTTTTCTTTTCTTTTCTTTTCTTTTCTTCTCTTCTCTTCTCTTCTCTTCTCTTCTCTTCTCTCTCTCTTATCTTCTCTTCTCTTCTCTTCTTCTCCTCTCCTCTCCTCTCCTCTTCCTCTCCTCTCCTCTCCTCTCTTCTCTTCTCTTCTCTTCTCTTCTCTTCTTCTTCTCTTCTCTTCTCTTCTCTTCTCTTCTCTTCTCTTCTCTTCTCTTCTCTTCTCTTCTCTTCTCTTCTTTCTCTTCTATTTCTCTCCTCTTCTCCTCTCCTCTCTCTCCTTCTCTTCCTTCCCTCTCCGCTCCTATCCTCTCCTCTCCTCTCCTCTCCTCTCCTCTCCTCTCCACTCCTCTCCTCTCCTCTCCTCTCCTCTCTTCTCCTCTCTCTCTCACCCTATTCGTAGCCAGGAAGCGTCCTGTTGACACCTTCAACACTCTTATCAAATCCTTATCATAACATCCTTTTCGAAATCCTCCTCGTACTTTCCTCTCTTCTTTCCTTTTCCTCTTCCTCGTTTATTGTGCCTTCTCTTCCATTTCTTCCTCATTCCTCCTTTTTTCTTCTTTTTTCTCTTCTTCTCATCTTCATCCTACTCCTTTGCTCCTTCCATCTTCCAGTTTCCTCCCTTTTTTCGAACCACTTTTTCCTCTTCTTCCTGGTCCCATCCATTCTTTCTCTCCTCTCTCCTCTATCCTCTATTCATACTCCTTCCACCTATCCTCCCCCCCCCCTTCCTTCACTACTTTTCTTCAACCTCTCCCCACTCCCTCTTTCACTCTAGTCTTCCCCTTTCACTATCTACCTCTCTCATCCCTTCTCTTCTTCCTTCCTTCTTCCCCTCCCCCTCCCTACCTCCCTATTCCCAATCACCTCTCTCCTCCCTCTCTTCCCTCCCATCTCTTCTCCCTCCCTTCTCTCCCCATCCCTCCCTCTCGTATTCCCAAATCTACCTCTCTCCTCCCCCTCTCCCCCTCCCTCTCCCCATCTTCCCCACCATCTCTTCTCCCTCTCCCCATCTTTCCCTCCATCTCTTCTCCCTCTCACCATCTTTCCCTCCATCTCTTCTCTCTCTCCCCCTCTCCCATTCCCTCCCTCTCTCCTCCCCTCCTCCTCCCCTCTCTCCCCCTCCTAGTTCTCTCGCCTATCTTCCACTTCCCCTTTTTTATTGTTGTATGTGTTTATCCAGCGTTCAGCCTTACCTACAGTGATTAGTCCTGTCGCTGTAGACACGCAAACAGAGGGGCGTTGATAAAAAAGATTAAGCACTCTTGATAGTACATCAACGCCCATTTTTTTTTATTCTTTGTTTGTTTGTTTGAGTTTTACGTCGTCTCTCTCTCTCTTCCTTTCTCTCTCACTTTCTCTCATCATCATCATCATCATCAACACCATCATCACCATCACCAGAATCATTATCATTCACCACCGTCTGCCATTAGCATCACACATATCCTCTTCCATATAAAGCACATCCTCTATTTTCCTCTCACTTCATCACCCCCTCCCCCTTCCCAACTCCCTTCCCCTCCCTAACCCCACCTCTTTTCACTCCCCTTCCTCCCCCTCCCCCACCTCTTTCACTCCCCACTCCCCTTCCCCCCCTCCTTCTCCCCCTCTCCACCTCCCTCTTTCACTCCCTACTCCCCTCCCCCCCTCCTCCACCCCCTTCCCCCCCCTCCCCCACCTCTTTCACTCCCACTCCCCTTCCCAACTCCCTTCCCCCCACTCCCCCACCTCTTTCACTCCCACTCCCCCTCCCCCCTCCTCCACCTCCTTCACTCCCCTTCCCCCCTCTCCACCCCCTCCCTCCTCCCCTCCCCCTCCCTCCACCCCCACCCCCTTACCCCCACCCCCCACCCCTCTCCTTCAATACCGGACAGTGATAGATCGCTTTTGTATATCAACGCGTCTCTCTTGGCCAGTTGGTTTGGTGATTGATATGTTGCAGGTTACGTTTTATTTTGCTTTTTATCAGTTTATATATATATATATATATATATATATATATATATATATATATATATATATATATATATATATATATTGTTTTTTTTTCTTTCTTTTCTTTCTTTTTTCTCTCTTTTTGTCTGTCTGTTTGTCTGTCTCTGGTTCTGTTTCTGTCTCTGTCTCTGTCTGTCTGTCTGTCTCTCTGTCTCTCTGTCTCTCTGTCTCTCTCTCCCTCTCCCTCTGCCCCCCCTCTCTTTCTCTCTATCTCTCTTCTTCTTTTCTCTCCCCCTCTCTCTCTCATTATTACCTCATCTTTTTCTTCATCTTCTACTTTTTTCTCCTCTCCCCCTCTCCCCCTCTCTGTCTCTCTGTTTTTCTTTTTCTTTCTTTTTTTTATTTTATTATTATTATTATTATTTTGAGGACTGAGCTTTGTATTACGTGTTTTGATCTCCCGGTTTGTTTATCCCTCATTTCTCTTCTCGCCTTTTCTTCCCGACACAAAGGAGCGAGAATACTGTGCGAGACATGTCCTTCGTGTGTGTCTTGGGAGCTGTTCAGGGATGTCAGCTGTGACGGACTGCTTGGGTGTGTGAATGCTTGCAGACGTACATACACAGACGCACAGATGTACACACGTAGCAATGTGTGTGTGTTTGGGTGTGTGTGTGTGTGTTTGTGTTTGTGTGTGTGTGTGTTTGTGTGTGTTTGTGTTTGTGTGTGTGTGTGTGTGTGTGTGTGTGTGTGTGTGTGTGTGTGTGTGTGTGTGTTTGTGTGTGTGTATGTGTAAGTACCTTTATATGTATGTATGTGTATTACAAACGGAAAAAAACCTAGGTGAGGAGGAAGAGAAAGGGAGACAGACAGACAGACAGACAGACAGACAGATAGATAGACAGGTAGATAGAGGAACAGAGAGAAGCACAGGACTTTGTGTGTGAGAATGTACACACTCGTGCACATATGGTCGAGTCTTTTCAAACTCTCTCGCGTACCCACACTCACACGCTAAAGTATATTGAGAAACACGGGCGAATTGTTCTCCCCCTTCTCTCTTTCTCTTTTTGTCTCGATCTCTCTCTTTCTTTCTCTTTTTGTCTCGATCTCTCTCTCTCTTTCTCTTTTTGTCTCGATCTCTCTCTCTTTCTCTTTTTGTCTCGATCTCTCTCTTTCTTTCTCTTTTTGTCTCGGTCTCTCTGTCTGTCTGTCTGTCTGTCTGTCTGTCTGTCTGTCTGTCTGTCTGTCTGTCTGTCTGTCTGTCTGTCTCTCTCTCTCTCTCTCTCTCTCTCTCTCTCTCTCTCTCTCTCTCTCTCTCTCTCTCTCTCTCTCTCTCTCTCTCTCTCTCTCTCTCTCTCTCTCCCTCTCCCTCCTCCTCCCTCCCTCCCTCTCCC
>NC_091549.1:4034399-4036899 GCF_042767895.1 Penaeus vannamei
GAGGGAGATGGAGGAAGGGAGGGTGAGAGGGCGGGCGGGGGAAGGGGGAGAGAGGTGAGGAGGGGAGAGGGAGGGAGGGAGGGAGAGATGGAGGAGAGGGAGGGTGAGAGAGGGAGAGGGAGGGCGCTGGGGAGGGAGATGGAGAGTGGTAGGGAGAGGGAGAGAGGGGTGGAGAGGGAGAGAGGGGGAGAAGGGAGAGAGGTAGGGTGGTACGGAGAGGGAGAGAGGGGTGAGGAGAGGGAGAGAGGGAGTAAGGAAGAGAGCTGGGAAGGGAGAGGGAGAGAGGGAATAAAGGAGGGGGGTAGGAGACGGGGAGAGGGAAGAGGAGAGGAATGGGGTATGAGGAGGAGGAGCAGCTTGGGAGAGGGGGAGACCCGAACATATGGAAGAGGAAAGAATGAATTAGAAGGGGCAAGAGGGGAGGAAAGGAAGATAGAATAGAGGAAGAAGGAAGTAGGGCGTGCAGGAGAAGAGGGGGACGGGGAGAGGGGCGGGGGACGGGAGGGTAAGAAACAGATGGTGAAGAAGATGGTGCGAGGGGGTGGGGGGAGAGCGGAGACGGAGAGTGGGAAGGAGGAGAGAAGAGAAGATAAAAGAAAAAGAGAAGAGAAGAAACGGCACAAAATCACCAGAGAAAAGAGGAGAGAGAAAAGAAATGAGAGAGAAAGAGAAAAGAGACAAGAGATCAGAGAAGGCAGCGGGGGGATGGGGGGAGGGACAAAGAGGCAAATGAGAGGAGGAGGGGGGGAAGCGGGAGACGGGAGGGGGTAGGGAGGGGGTAGGGAGGGGGGAGAAGGAGCCAAAGGGTTCCTTGAGGAACTGCCAAGGTCCTACGCGTCCTTGGGATCGTTAATTAACCTTAGGATGATCATGTTCTTGCCAATCCCGTCTTTTTTTCCTTTTTTTTTCTTTTTGAAAGAAGGGAAGAATGAAGGAAGGAGGAGAAGAAGGAGAAGAAGGAGGGAAGGAGGGGAAGTGAGAAGGGTAGGAGGAGAAGAGGAAGAGAAAGAGAAGAGATAGGGAAGAGGGAGAGATTGAGGAGTAAGGAGAGGAGCAGTAGGGAGATAAGAACAAGTGAGAAGGGGGGAGGGAGAGGAGGGGAAGGAGGAGGGGGAAGGGGGAAGGGGGGGAGGGGGGGCGAAGAAGCGTTTGATCGCTGTGGGTGAAGAAAGGTATGCCTGTCATTTAATCCTTTCTTGTTTCTTTGTGAGGGTGAGCGTGCTTGAGTGTGTGTGCGTGTGTATGTGTGTGTATGTGTGTGTGTGTGTGTGTGTGTGTGTGTGTGTGTGTGTGTGTGTGTGTGTGTGTGTGTGTGTGTGTGTGTGTGTGTGTGTGTGTGTGTGTTTACTTACTTGTCTGTGTGTTTACTTACTTGTCTGTGTGTGTTTTCTTACGTGTCTGTCTGTGTTTACTTGTATGTGTGTGTTTATTTACATTCTGTGGTTATTTACAAATATGTGTTCTTATATGTATCCATATATGTATGAATGTTTATGAATGTATTTGTTTATATGATACTTGTAGCCGTTTTATGCCCATACGTACACATGATCGTCTTTCTTCATATCTCACTGCAGTCACGTGATTATAAACATCTTTTCCCCAATAAAACGCAATATCTTTACCGTCAGGACCGAGTCTCTGATGCAACAAGAGAGTAACGTGACAGATCAGCTGTTGACAGACGGTTAATAATAGCTCACGTGCACCTGATTTCGACGAGCTGTCTGACATTCATGTGTCTTTATGACTAAATGACTAGGTATTTTGAGACACTTGATGATGTCAAATGGAGCTGATGAAACGGGTGATTGATGTGTGTTGATGTCGAAGAGAACGAGAGAGTGAAACTGTCAGAAAATAGAGGAAATTTATCGTTTGATGGAGACCCGTGCGAACTGGTGATGCGGTAAACAAAACGTGACGTCACGCCGCATCGATGACGTCATGCCGCATTGATGACGTAGTGGCGAACGCGTCTTGTCAGGATCGATGTGCTTGAATGTGGATGTGTGTGCGTGTGTACTTGTGTGTGTGTGTGTGTGTGCGTGTGTGTGTGCGTGTGTGTGTGCGTGTGTGTGTGTGTGTGTGTGTGTGTGTGTGTGTGTGTGTGTGTGTGCGTGTGTGTGTGTTTACACTTATCGAGTATACACTCGCGCCCACATATAAATCTCTCTCTCTCTCTCTCTCTCTCTCTCTCTCTCTCTCTCTCTCTCTCTCTCTCTCTCTCTCTCTCTCTCTCTCTCTCTCTCTCTCTCTCTCTCCCCTGCTTTCTCGTCTCGTCTTCCTCACATTTCTCAAGACTTGGCCGCTGAGACAAGATGAAGATCGGATAAGCAAGGCGACGCTTCTTCCAGTGGCAAGAGATATATATAGGAGGAATCTCTCTATTTGTGTCTGTCTGTCTGCCAGTCTGTATGTCTGTTTGTCTGTCTATCTATTAGTTTTCTGTCTGTTTCTCACTCTGATAATTTATCTGTATATCTATCTATCTATTTAT
>NC_091549.1:4044399-4051899 GCF_042767895.1 Penaeus vannamei
AGAAAGGGGAAATGGGGAGGGGAACAGAATCCAATCCTTCTCAAGGAGGGGAAACGGGAGAGAGAGGGGAGTGAATCCGATCCTTCTCGGGGATGGGAAATGGATGAAGAGGGGAGAAAAAAAGATCCAGTCCTATTTTCTCTCTCTCTCTCTCTCTCTCTCTCTCTCTCTCTCTCTCTCTCTCTCTCTCTCTCTCTCTCTCTCTCTCTCTCTCTCTCTCTCTCTCTCTCGCTCTCTCGCTCTCTCTTGCTCTCTCTTGCTCTCTCTTGCTCTCTCTCCTCTCTCTCCCCTCTCCCCCCTCTCTCCCCTTTTAAGTCTCACTCTTCCCAAGACATTCATTATCCATCATTTTTACATCAAACTTTTTTTTTTTTTTTTTTTTATGAAAGGGGAGCAGGAGACAAGGCGTTCCCTCGGACTGAACGTGGGAGCGGCGTTCAGCGTGGGATCTCCAACTGGTCCCCCGCTGAACGTGTAAGTTACGCCTGCAATGCAATCCGCTGAAATCCGGTTTACGTCCCTTGTGGTTCGGTTGTTTTAGGCAGTTTATCTTCCTCGACCGGAACCGTTTAGGATCGAATCGTATATTGAGCTTTTGTGTATTGTGTTGGGAGTCACTTTCTAGGCGATCACAGCATATATATATATATATATATATATATATATATATATATATATATATATATATATATATATATATATATACACTATCATATACAGGAGGAGGGAGGGGCCCGGGGGGGGGCAGGGGGGTATATATATTTATATATATATATATATATGTGTGTGTGTGTGTGTGTGTGTCTGTGTGTATGTGTTTGTGTGAATAAACGCATATATATATATTTGCATATGTATTTATGTTCATATATGTACGTGTATATACATATACATATACATATATATAAACATATATACATATACATATATATAAGCATATATACATATACATATATATATATATATATATATATATATATATATATATATATATATATATACATATACATATACATATATATGAATATATATACATATATATATATATATATATATATATATATATATATATATATATATATATATATATATATGTGTGTGTGTGTATATATATATATATATATATATATATATATATATATATATATATATGTGTGTGTGTGTGTGTGTTTATATAATATGTGTGTGTATATATATATATATATATATATATATATATATATATATTTGCATATGTATTTATGTTTATATATATATATATATATATATATATATATATATATATATATATATATATATATATACACATACACACATATATATGTGTACATCCCTCAACTCACCCAACCATCCACGCTCGAAGAAATAAAAATATTCCTTTATATAAAGTACATTACGAAACATTATGCAGGAAATTGACCTAACGTCTGCTTCTAGATGGATAATGGATGTTTTATCTATTTTGTTGATGAAAATGGATTGGGTTTAAGTTGCGGAAGTGTTTATAAAATCAGTTCTTCAAAGTAGATTCAGGGTGGTTATAATGACGGTCATTGTAATTATGATGGGAAATAATAGTAAACTATGATAATGATAATGAAAACAACAACAATACCACCACCACCAACAACAGCAATAACAACAACAAAACAACAATGACAGCAACAACAGGAACAACAAAAATACAACAGCATCAAAAACAACAACAAGAAGAACAAGAACAGCAGCAACAATAACAACAACAGGAACAACAAAAATACAACAGCATTAAAAACAACAACAACAACAACAACGAGAACAGCAGCAGCAGCAACAACAACAACAAGAAGAACAACAAAAATACAACAGCATCAAAAACAACAACAACAACAACACCGATAACCAACAAATCCCCCCCCCCAGCCAATCAAAAATCCCTCCCTTACTTCCCTCTCTCATCTCCCCACTCTACCTCATAACAAGGGATAACTTGGGAGGGGGAGGGGGGGGGAGAGCGAGGAGTCCATAAAATAAAGGTATTTAATCTCCTATCTCTGGATATTGCCATGATCCGGGACTTCATCTCGGAGGCTCTGACGTCATCGACTTCATGGAAGGAGGGAGGAGGGGGGAGGAGGAGGAAAGGGGGGAAGATAGGGGGTGGGGGGAGGGAGGGAGGGAGGGAGAGGAGGGAGTGGGAGGGAGGGAGGGAGGGAGGGAGGGAGGGAGGGAGGGAGGGAGGAGGGAGGGGAGGAGGGGAGGAAGGTAAGGGGGGGTGGGGAGGAGGGACTTGGGGGGAGGGGGAAAGGGGGGATGGGGAGGGAAGGTAAGGGGGAGAGGGAGGCGGACTGGGGGAGAAAGGGAGGGAGGGAGGAAAAAAGGTAGGAAGGCTAAATAAGGAGGGAAGAAGGGAGGGAGGGAGAGGAAAGGGAATAGGAGAGAAAGATAAAGAACTTGGGGAGGAGGACTGCGAGGGAGGAAAAAGGTAAAACGAAAAAGAAGTACTTAAAGACACGAAAGAATAGCGGTAGGGAGAGGGGAATAGAGAAGAAGAAACATGAAGGAGGGATAGACAAAATGAAGGGGCTTGAGAGACGGAGATGGGGCTAGACTTGGGGAGGAAAGGATGGGGAAGAAGAGGAGGATTAGGGAGGAATGTCTGGAGAAGTTAGGGAGGGGGTGGTAGGATGGGGAGGGGGGAGGGGGAAGAGGATATTATCTCGCGGCGCAAGTTACTTCAAGATATGAGTCAAGATCAAGACGATCCTCTTTCTCTTCATCTATCTATCTATCTATCTATCTATATTTATACTGTATATATGTGTGTATGTGTGTGTGTGTGTGCGAGTGTGTGTGTGTGTGCGTGTGTGTGTGTGTGTGTGTGCGTGTGAGTGTGTGTGTGTGTGTGTGTGTGTGTGTGTGTGTGTGTGTGTGTGTGTGTGTGAGTGTGAGTGTGATGCAGAGTCTGTGTGTGTGTGTGTGTAAAGTGTGAGTGTGAGTGTGTGTGTGTGTGTGTGTGTGTTTGTGAGTGTGAGTGTGAAGTGTGAAGTGCGATGTGCGTGTGTATGTGTGTGTGAGTATGAGTATGAGTATGAGGGGAGTGTGAGTGTGTGTGTGTGTGTGTGTGCGTGTGTAATGAAGTGTTAAAGTGTTAGTGTGTGTGCACGTGGTGTGTGTGTGTGTGTGTGTGTGTTTGTGTGTGTGTGTGTGTGTGTGTGTGTGTGTGTGTGTGTGTGTGCGTGTGAGTGTGTAGTGTGTGTGTATGGGTGAGTGCGTGTGCGTGTGTATGTGTTAATGTGTGAGTGTGTGTGTGTGTGTGTGTGTATGTGTGTGTGCGAGTGTGTGTGTGCGAGTGTGTGTGTGCGCGAGTGTGTGTGTGCGAGTGTGTGTGTGCGAGTGTGTGTGCGAGAGTGTGTGTGCGCGATTGTGTGTGTGTGTGTGTGTGTGTGTGAGTGTGTGTGTGAGTGTGTGTGTGCGAGTGTGTGTGTGCGAGTGTGTGTGTGCGAGTGTGTGTGCGCGAGTGTGTGTGCGCGAGTGTGTGTGCGCGAGTGTGTGTGTGCGAGTGTGTGTGTGTGTGTGTGTGTGAGTGTGAGTGTGTATGTGTGTGTGTGTTTGTGTGTGTGTGAATATATATGTATGTATATTTTCATACATGTTTTTTTCTCTATCTTCATCTCAAGAGAGAGAGAAAAAAATATTTTGGGTGGGATATTATCAAAAACATGAAGACTAAGAGCAAAGAAAAGAAAAAGCGAGAAAACACTAGGCAAACGCTTAAAAAAAAAAACAAAAAAACAAGAAAGAAACAAAATATAAGAGATGAAAGAAGAGAAAGGAAAAAAAAAGAAAAAAAGAATTTAAAAAAATAGGAGAATGAAAATATAAACCAATCATCCCCTTCTGTCTCTCCCACCTCATCTTTATCATCCTCTTTCTCCCTTCTTCTTCTCTCGTTTTTTTTTTTTTTTTTTTTTTTTTCATCAAAGAGAAAATCGACTTTAGCTGCAGGTTTCCCAGTGAGAAACCTGATGGCATTATTTGTATCAGTTTTACCCAATTTTCTTGTGATTTTCGAAAGCGCTGAGCCTGCTTTTGTCTTTGAGGGGGGCGGGGGGGGGGCGGTGAACAGGGGAACGGGGGGGGGGGGTACTGGTACGAGGGTCATTATCCTTGTTGTTGTTGTTGTTTTTGTTGTTGTTGTTATTGTTGTTGCTGTGCGTACTGTTGTTATCTTTATTGGCATTGTTGATATTGGTGTTATTGTTACCATTATTAATATTGTTATGAACCTCATCATTATTATTACTATTATGAACATTATCACCATCGTCATCATTATCTTTATTATTATCATTATCATTATTAACATGATTAGTAGTAGTAGTATTGTTAATATTATTATTATTATCATTATCATTGTTATCATTATCCTCATCATCATCATCATTGTTATCAGTATCATCATCATCATCATTGTTATCAGTATCATCATCATCATCATTGTTATCAGTATCATCATCATCATCATTGTTATCAGTATCATCATCATCATCATTGTTATCATTATCATCATCATCATCATTGTTATCATTATCATTACTAGCTGAAAATGTCCGACGTTGCTCGGACTGAACAGTATATTACTTTATCAAAATATACATTTCTGGATCTATATCCGTGTACACTGACTATATATATACTCTTTGCCTCTCGTATCTTCTCCAAACTCAACACAATTTCAGTACACAGATGTTTCATCTTGTTAACTTCAATTTCAGATTAAGGCCAAAGTAAAACCTCAATAAAATAGATTTGAGCTTTATGCCTTTTTTTTTACAAGGTTTTATTTAATAGTTTTTATATTAATTGATTTAAATTGATAATGATTGGGAGAAAGGGGGAATGGGAGGGGAAGGGGGAGGGAGAAGAAGAAGATTTAGCTCCTCCCATTCTTTAACTCACGATGATTGGGAGAAGGGAGGAAGGGAGGGGAAAGGGGGAGGGAAAAGAAGAAAATTTAGCTCCTCCCATTCTTTACCTCACGCCCCCTCCCCTGATTTCACCTTCCCTACGTGGTCCAAGTTTGAACTCCCAAGGGTCACAAAGAACTAAATACACAAGTTCTCCGTTGAACACCCCATCTTATGTTCTTCTGTTGACTGAAGAATAATTTCTTTTAAACTTGCATGACTAACTTGAACTCGCAGGGATCACAAAAAACTAAATACATAAGTTCTCCGTTGAACACCCCTATCTTATGTTCTTCTGTCGACTGAAGAATAATTTATTTTAAACTTACCTGACTTGTATCTTAAATTCAAGAGTCACTTTTTTATTAGACTAGACATACTCAACAGAATTGTGGGCTTAAGTTTTTGTGGGACGAAAGTGAGCAGGATTAAAAGGATTGGTGGCCTATTACGCAAATCCTCTTATACTGATAAGATGTGTAAGAACTGGATTAAAGGTGATAGGAGATAGAAGGGGGATCGGGGAGAACCGTTTATGTATATTGTTCACGGTTGTTGGTGAGATGTTGTGTTGGGAGAAAGAGGGAGAGAGGGAGAGGGAGAGAGAGGAGAGAGAGTGAGAGAGAGAGAGAAAGAGAGAAAGAGAGAAAGAGAGAGAGAGAGACGGACAGACAGACAGACAGACGGAGAGGGAGAGAAGGATAAAGAGATAGGGGAGAAAGGGGAGAGAATAAGAAACAAACAAATAAACAGAGAGACAGACAGACAAACAAACAGAAACAGACAGGCAAACACGACCAAGAAACTACACAGACTAGATCTCGAATTTCAAGCCACATGTACCACAGACTTGTACAACGATTTCGTTTATAATATACACGATTCTGCAATTATTACTTCAAATGCAAACTGTTCAACATGGAAAAAAAACTTGAACATGGTGCTTGTTCAACTGGAACATCTCTTGCAACTGCTGCTGCAAGGGATACATTAACGCAATTATTATTTTAATCATGGTGACTATTTTTATTATTATATTTATCATCATTATTATCATTATTGTTATTATTATCATGATCATTTCATTATTATTTACATTATCATAATCATTATTATTATCATCATCATTATTATTTTTATGATCATTATTTGTGTTGTTTTTGTTATTGTTATCATTATTTTTGTTATTATTATTATCATTATCATTATTATTATTCACTATTATTATCGCTATTATTATCAACATTATTGTTATTATTACTGCAATTATTATTTCTCTCTCTCTCTCTCTCTCTCACTCTCTCTCTCTCTCTCTCTCTCTCTCTCTCTCTCTCTCTCTCTCTCTAGCTTTCTTTCTTTCTCTCCCTATTTCTCTCTGTCTGTCTGTCTGTCTGTCTGTCTGTCTGTCTCTCTCTCTCTGTCTCTGTCTCTGTCTCTGTCTCTGTCTCTGTCTCTCTCTTTCTCTTTCTCTCTCCCTCCCTCCTCTCTCCTCCCTCCCTCTCTCCCTCCCTCCCTCCCTCTCCCTCTCCCCCTCTCCCTCTCCTTCTCCTTCTCCTTCCCCTTCTCCTTCTCCTCTTTCTCCTTCTTCCTTCTCCTTCTTCTCCTTCTCCCTCTCCTCCTCTCCACTCTCCCCCTCTCTCCTTTTCCCTCTTCCCTCTCTCTCCTCTCTCCCTTCTCCTTCTCTCCTCCTCCCTCCCTCCCTCCCTCCCTCCCTCTCTTCTCTCTCTCTCTCTCTCTCTCTCTCTCTCTCTCTCTCTCTCCCTCTCTCTCTCCTCCCTCCCCCAACACCCTCCTCTGTGGGTAATTGGGCGAGGGTGGGCAGGAGGCAGAGAGGCCAGCTTTGGGTCATTGTGAAATGGGAGCACCGAAAACCACGACAGTTGAGCTAAAGGCTCTGCGACGCCCATCCCCCGCCCCACCCACCCACCCATCCCCCACCTCCTCAACCTCGTCGTTTATCGGTTATGTCGCATTCGCTCTTTCTCTCACTCTGTGTGTGTGTGTGTGTGTGTGTGTGTGTGTGTGTGTGTGTGTGTGTGTGTGTGTGTGTGTGTGTGTGTGTCTGTCCGTCTGTCTGTCTGTCTGTCTGTCTGTCTGTCTGTCTGTCTGTCTATGCCTTGTCCTGTCTGTCTGTCTTGTGCCTGTCATCTGTCTATCTGTCTGTCCTGTCTGTCTATCTGTCTGTCTGTCTGTCTGTCTGTCTGTCTGTCTGTCTGTCTGGTCAAGTGTCTCTCTCTCTCTCCCTCTCTCTCTCTCTCTCTCTCTCACTCTCTCTCTCTCTCTCTCTCTCTCTCTCTCTCTCTCTTCTCTCTCTCTCACACTCACCCTCCCTGCTGCTCTCTCTCTCTCTCTCTCTCTCTCTCTCTCTCCCTCTCTCTCTCTCTCTCTCCCTCTCTCTCTCTCTCTCTCTCTCTCTCTCTCTCTCTCTCTCTCTCTCTCTCTCTCTCTTCTCTCTCTCTCTTCTCTCTTTCTCTTTCCTCCCTCCCTCCTCTCCCTCCCTCCCTCCCTCCCTCCCTCTCTCCCTCCCTCCCTCCCCTTCCCCGCTCTGTCC
>NC_091549.1:4054399-4064399 GCF_042767895.1 Penaeus vannamei
CCAGGTTCCTATATTTCTTTTTTTCTTTTCCTTCTTCTTGTTATTTTTCATCTTTACGCTGATCCTCTTCGTTCTTTTCTTCTTCCTCCTCCTCCTTTTCATCATCTTCATCTTCATCATCACCTCTGAGTTTTATTTTCTTCATCTGCTTTCTTCTTTATCACTCTGCTTTTTCCCTTCCTTCTTTTATTACTATTTTTCTTCGCTTTCTTCTTCTTTCCTCTTCTCCTTCCCTTTCTACTCCTACTTCTTGCTTTTATTTTCTTGTGCTTCCTCTTAAATTTTTCCACTTCCTCCTTATTCTGTTCTTCCTTTTTATTCATTTATCTTACCTCCTCCCTCCTCCCTCGCTCTCTCCATCCTCACATCCCTCCCTTCCTCCCTCCCATCCCTCCACCCACCCTCCCTCCTCTCCCCACCCTCACCCACCCGCCCACCTTCCTTCTTCCTTCCTTCTTTCTTTCTCTCTCTCTCTTTCCTTCTCCTTCTTTCTCCTCCACCACAGACCTCGGGGACAATGCCTTGCGGAAGAAAACCTTATAGCTTTTTTTTTTTTTTTTCTGCCCGAATGTCAATGTTGTTTTGTCTTCCTTGATATAGTCGCGAATATGTTGCATGCTGTTGCTTCTTCATCTTCATCTTCAACATCGATGTGGTTTCTTGTTCATCTTTATCTGTATCTTTATCTTTATCTGTATCTTTATCTTTATATTTATTTTCATCTGTATCTTTATCTTCGTCTTTATATTTATTTTTATCTTTATCTTCATCTCTAATATTATCTTTATGATCACCTTTATTTCCATCTTTATTTTCATCTTTATTTCTGTTTGTATTTTTATCTTTTTCTTCATATTTATCTCCATCTCCATCTCTATCTTTATCTTTATCTTTATCTATCTATATCCATATTTATCTTTATCTATATCCATATTTATCTTTATCTATCTTTATCTTTATTTATCATTATCTATCATCTCCATATTTATCTTTATCTTTGTCTTTGTCTATCTTTATCTTTATCTTTATCATTACCTATTTTTATCTTTATTGTTATCTATTTCTATCTTTATCTTTAACTATTTTATCTATTTTATCTTTATCTTAATCTATCTTTGTATTTATCTCTCCATCATCATCATTATCATGCCATAGTAAACTCATTACCAGAATTTGTCTCCTTTATAATTTATTTAAACTTTCCTGTTTGAAAATTAATGAAAAAATCCAAAGAATTACGACATACATGATATTCTCACAAGAGGAAAAGGAATCTTCATCCTATTAAAGGGTTAAGCATTATATATATATATATATATATATATATATATATATATATATATATATATATATATATATATATATATAATTTTTTTATATATCTATAGCCATTATGTATTTACTTACTTATGTGTATTTATATTTAAGTCAAATTCATTTTATTGATCTATTTGTTTACAAGATTGTTTGTTATTTTATTTATTTATGTATGTTTGTTTATTTATCTTTTTTATCTCTTTCTTGTGTTTAATTGTTTATTTTTTATTTATATGCTTCTTTTTTTTATTTATGCATCTGTTAACATATTTATTCCTCTATTTATCTTTTCGGTTAGTTTTTAAAGATTTGTTCATATATATATCTTTTCATTTATATTATTCTGTTTTTAATTAAATTGTTAATTGTTTATTTATTCATGTATTCGTTAATTTTCAAGAACCGTTCTTTGTGAAAATACCCATGTGTGACGTCAGAAACGATGCGTATTATTTAGTTCATTTTCATATCGTTTCGGTCGGAATGTGTATATATCTTATGTATGTGCGTGTGAAAAGGGATGAAACAAGATGCAAAGGAAGGAATAAATGGAAGAATAGACTAAGTGAAGGCGCAATAAACGAGTAAGAGAGAATTCGATTTCTTGCTCTTTCTCTCATTCTCTCTCATTCTCTCTCATTCTCTCTCATTCTCTCTCTCTCTCTCTCTCTCTCTCTCTCTCTCTTTCTTTCTCTCTCTCTCCCTCTCTCTCTCTCTCTCTGGTCTCTCTCTCTCTAATTCCCTCTCTCTCTCTGGTCTCTCTCTCTCTCTAAACAAATCTCGCTCTCTCTCTCTCGCTGCTCTGCTCTCTCTCTCTCTCTCTCTCTCTCTCTCTCTCTCTCTCTCTCTCTCTCTCTCTCTCTCTCTCTCTCTCTCTCTCCTCTCTCGCTCTCTTTTTGTCTCTCCTCTCTCTCTCTCTCTCTCTCTCTCTCGCTCTCTCTTTCTCTCTCTCTCTCTCGCTCTCTCTTTCTCTCTCTCTCTCTCGCTCTCTCTTTCTCTCTCTCTCTCTCGCTCTCTCTTTCTCTCTCTCTCTCTCGCTCCTCTCTCGCTCTCTCTCTCTCGCTCTCTCTCTCTCTCTCTCTCTCTCTCTCTCTCTCTCT
Organism: Penaeus vannamei; assembly: GCF_042767895.1. Classification (NCBI taxonomy): domain Eukaryota; kingdom Metazoa; phylum Arthropoda; class Malacostraca; order Decapoda; family Penaeidae; genus Penaeus; species Penaeus vannamei. The sequence continues at coordinate 4,056,817 of NC_091549.1, forward strand.
CTCTCTCTCTCTCTCTCTCTCTCTCTCTCTCCTTCTCTCTCTCCTTCTCTCTCTCCTTCTCTCTCCTTCTCTCTCTCCTTCTCTCCCTCCTTCTCTCTCTCCTTCTCTCTCTCCTATCTATCTATTTATCTATCTATTAACCCAAGAAGATATACAAATAGATCGGTTTATATTCCCCTCTCCTCGTTTCCTTTTGCAATTATTCCATGTCTCCGAAACTATATTAATTTACTTTAGTCTCCCCTGTCGCTCTCGTCTTCCCTTCATTTGGCCCGTTTTCTACCATGCTTCTCTCCCTTCTCTAGAGCAGTTTCTCTTATATAATCATTGCTTTTTGTCATGTTTCTTGTCACGCTAAATACATATCATGGAGATGTGTATTTTCCTGAGTCTCGATGTTTGTGTTCAGTATTTTCCTAGTCTGTTTCTGGTGTTTTGTCTTCTCTCTCATTCTTTCTTTTGATCTTATTTCGTTTGTTCCGTTTGTATTTTCTGTCTGTTTTTCTTTTTTTCTTTCGCGTATTTTCAGTCTTCCTTTCGACTTTTCTTTTCTCCTATGTTTGATTTTTTTTTTTTTTTGTTCTTTCTTTTTAGCTCTTTCCTTCTTTTCTATCCTTTCTTTCTCCTTTGTTCTTTCCCTCTCTCTTGTTTCCCCCTTTTTTTCTTTTTCTTTCTTATTTATGTAATCTTCTGGAGTCTCGTATTTCTTTTTCATCTGTTTTGCTCTTTTCTCTCTCTTGTTCACTTCTCATCTTTCTCCCTTTTCCTCTCTCTCTCTCTCTCTCTCTCTCTCTCCCTCTAACTCTCTCTCTCTCTCTCTTTCTCTCTCTGCTTATCTATCTGTCAGTTTCTCTCTCTCTCTCTCTCTCTCTCTATTTCTCTCTCTCTCTCTCTATTTCTCTCTCTCTCTCTCTATTTCTCTCTCTCTATATATATATTTCTCTCTCTCTCTCTCTCTATTTCTCTCTGTTTCTCTCTGTATCTTTCTTTATCTCTCTGTCTCTCTCTCTCTCTTTCTCTCTGTTTCTTTCTTTCTCTCTCTCTCTCTCTCTCTCTCTCTCTCTCTCTCTCCCTCTCTCTCCCTCTCTCTCTCTCTCTCTCTCTCTCTCTCTCTCTCTCTCTCTCTCTCTCTCTCTCTCTTTCCCTTTTTCCCTTTGTTATCTCTCTTTGTTATACATCTTGTTTCTCCTCTCTCGTTAATTATCCTCCCCCTACTCCCATCCCTCTTCCCTTCTATCTCCTTCTTTCCCCTCTTCTTCTCTCTCATCTCTTCATCTTTCTCCCCTCTTCCCTGCTTCGCTTCCTTGCATCAGAACAGCGTTTCCGTTGCAATTCAATTTTGTGTGCATTATCTCTCGATAAATCTGCGTCCGCTATCTGATTAGCTTCATCTTCCTCCGACGCAATTCATGTTTTGATCATGTTTGTGATAAGGGAAGAAGAAGAAGATGGAGGAGGAGGAGGAAGAAGAGGAAGTAGAAGTAGAAGTGGAAGTGGTGGTGGTGGTGGAGGAGGTGAGGAGAGAAGTGAGTAAGAGATGAGGGAGTAAAAATGTTATGTTGATGATGATGGAGAGAAGGAAGGAAGGAAGGAGAAGAGGAGGAGGAGGTGGAAGTGTGGAAGAGGAAGAGGAAGGAAGAGGAAGAGGAAAAGGAAGAAGGAAGTGTGAAAGAGGAGTGGGGAAGAAGAAGAAGGAAAGGAAAGGAAAGAAGAAGAAGAAAGGAAAGAGAAGAAGAAGAGGAAGTGGAAGAAGGATTAAGGAGGAGGCGGAGGAAGAAGACGAAGAGGAGGAGGAAGAAGGGGTGGTGATAATATGATAAAAAAAATGGGGAATAGGTGAAGATAGCCAAGGAGAAAATATGAAATAAAAGAAGAAGAGAAAGGAAGAAAAGAAGATAAAGCAAGCAAGAGAAGGGGATGAACATGAAGAAAATACTTAAAAAACACACGAAAAAAGAAACAGAGAATGACGCAAATAACAATAGGAACAGAACACCGAAGAGAAACAGTTAAAAGAAAACAAATATAATGAGATGAAAAACGATAATAATAAAGTTAATGATAAAAAAATAATAAAAATAAAAATTGAAAAATAAAAAAGATAAAGATAAAAATAAAAATTAATAAATAAAGATATCTAAAAAAAGAAAAGGAAAAAAAACATATATCCCTTATCTTCACCTCTCCCCTGTCCCTCCCATCATTAACTTCTCTAACCGTGACCCAGAATCTCGGCAAATGCCCTATTCGACCCCTTGGCGCAGGGAGTAAACACGTTTTGTGTGCCCTGCCGGAGGATATTGATGCTGCGATGGGCATTGCTGTTGTTCAGGCTCAGGGTGGAGGGTGGGGAGGAGAGGTGGAAGGGGAGTAGGGGGTAGGAGGAGGTGGGAGGAGGGGATTAGGGAGGTGGTAGGTGGATTTTTTTTTCTTTGTTTGTTTGTTTGTCTCTTGTCTGCCTTCCTCTCTCTCTATCTACCTCTTTATATTTCTCTATCTCTTTATCTTTCTCTCTTTCTCATCCTCTCTCTCTTTCTTCCTTTTTCTTTTTTCTTCCTACCATTCACCCTTTCCTCTTTTCATCTCTTTACTTTCTCTCTCTCTTTATCATCTTCTCCTACATCCTTCCTTCATTCACTATCCTCCTCCGCTTCTCCATTATTTTTTTCTTCCCTTTTTTTTCCTCTTTTGGCCAGAGATCAGGTTCGCAAAATGCCCAGATTCTGAATATAGATATGGCGTCCCCGGTTCGCATCTCTGCCTGACTGGTATTGCCTCGGCTGCCTGTGGTACCCCCTCTTATAAGGCTCTACGGTGTGGTTCGAAAATGCATGATGTTACGTATAATTTACCGAACGTTAATATATGTTGAGGACTGAGGTGTTGAACTTTGCCGAGACTTGTTTTTATTTCTGGGGTGGTTATTGTTTACTGTTTTTTGCTCTTTTTTTTTTCTTTGGTGGATGTCGGAATTTGGAAATTTGCATATGGGATGGAGTTATTATGTGCTTGGATTTTGGGGAGATACAGACAACGGAGTTTGTAGTTTTTTTTCTTTCTTTTCCGTTTTCTTTACTCTTTTATTTCTCGAAGGTCGAGCATCAAGAATGAGTCGCAATTAAAAGCACTCCGTATTTTCGATCAGCAATGTCCCTCAAACTGTTAGGAATTATCTAAATCCTTTCGCAACCACAACTTAAATCCTCAAACATGCATAAATAACAAACGCCAACTCGTATTCCCGTTTTCTTTCATAAAAAGACTTGATCACGCCATTTTAAAGGGCAAACTATGCCAGAAACCAAGAAACAAATCTGAGACGGCTCGGTGGCAGACAGCATACATGTCAGTGTCAAATCTGCATACGTTAAACCTGGAACCAAGGTGGGGGGTGGCCTGGGGGTGGCCTGGGGGTTGTGGAGTATAGTTTGGGTTTTTGGGTAGGGGGGGGGGGGGGTAGGGATAATGTAGGTGAAAGGGAAGGGGATGTTGGGAGGAAGAAGGTATCAAGAGGGTAGGTGGGGAGGGGGAGGGGTGGATATGGGGATCGGAGAGGATAGCTGGGGTAAAATGGGGGGGGGAGTAAGGGGAGTGGGGTAAGAGACAGGAGAGGAGGGAGGGAGTAGGGGGAAGTAAGGAAGGGGACAGGAGAGGAGTATGGGAAGTAGGGGTGTGTGGGGTAAGGGACAGGAGAGGAGTAGGGGAGTAGGAGGGAATGAGGGAAGGGCCAAGAGAGGAGAAGAAGGAGTAGGGGGAGTGGGATAAGAGACCGGAGAGGAGGGAGGGTTTAGAGGGGAGTGGGGGAAGAGACAGCGGAGGAGTAGGGGGAGTGGGATAAGGGACAGGAGACGAGAGAGGGAGTAGGAGTGGGATAAGACAGGGGAGGAGAGAGGGAGTAAGGGGAATGAAGGAAGCGACAGGCGAGGAGTATGAGAGTAGGGGGGGGGGGAGTGGAGTAAGGGACAGGGGGACAGGCGGGAGTGGGAGGAGGGAGGGTGGATCCGGTTTGGCTCCTACCCCCTCATGGGCGTTGTTCTTGGACCTCAGCTACGTCTCTTTAGGCCTTAGGTGGTGTGTACGTACTTATGTATGTATGTATGTGTGTATGTACGTATGGCTCGGCTCCTTCTGCCATATATGTCGACTCAGGCGCTGTTAATGGGAGAAAACTGGCTTGTGTGTGTTTATCATGTGTCTGAATATTTTTGTTGTTGTTTTCTTGAGGTTTTGAGGCTAGTGGTGTCTTCATTAATGTTTTTATTCTCTCTCTCTCTCTCTCTCTCTCTCTCTCTCTCTCTCTCTCTCTCTCTCTCTCTCTCTCTCTCTCTCTCTCTCTCTCTCTCTCTCTCTTTCTCTTTCTCTTTCTCTTTCTCTTTCTCTCTCCTTCCCTCCCTCCCTCCTCCTCCTCCTTCCCTCCTTCTCTCCTTCCCTCCTTCCCTCTTCTTCTCTCTCTCTCTCTCTATCTATCTATCTATCTATCTGTATCTATCTATCTATCTATCTATCTATCTATCTATCTATCTATCTATCTATCTATCTCTCTCTCTATTTCTCTCTCTCTCTCTCTCTCTCTCTCTCTCCTCTCTCTCTTCTCTTCTTCTACTTCTCTCTCTCTATCTCTCTCTCTCTCTCTCTCTCTCTCTCTCCTCTCTCTCTCTCTCTCTCTCTCTCTCTCTTCTCTCTCTCTCTTTCTCACTCACTCACTCACCACTCACCATTTTCTTTCTTCTTCTTCTTCTTCCTATCTTCTCTTCCTCTTCTCTCTTTTTCCTCTTTTTCCTCTCTTTCCTCTCTTTCCTCTCTTTCCTCTCTCTCCTCTCTCTCTCTCAATCTATCCTTCTACGCACACGAAATTCAGAATTTACAACTTAAGTGGACCATTCTTGGAAATCATTTCTGCCTGCGTTTGCGTGTAGTTCCAAGTGGCTTTCCGAGAAGGTGAATTTTGCCTTGACATAAACTCAGCCTCACCGGGAAGTGTTCAGTAAAAGAAGATTTAAATTATGAGCACCATAACAGGGTTAAGGATTGCTAGTCACGAGTGTTCAAAAAATTTATTGTGATAGAGCAAAGGATGGAAATAAGGTTGATGAGGTAAACGATAACAATAATAAAAATCATGATAATAGTGATATTAGTACTACTATTGTCATTACTGTTACTATTATCATAATCATCATTCCCATTACTAGTATTATAGTTATCATTTTTATGACCATTATATATCATTATTGTTACTATTATCATTATCATGATCTTCACCATTACCATTACTATCACCATCACCATCGCCACCACCACGATCATCACCCTCACCATCATAACCACTATCACCACCACCATCATAATCATCACCATCACCACCATCATCATCACCACCACCATCATAATCATTATCACCACCATCATCATAATCATAATCACCATCACAACCACTATCATCATCACCATCACCACTAATCATCACCATCATCACCATTAAATGAAGAGACTTGCCAACAACTAAAGCGAAGCAAAAGAAAATTGGCCTTGGATGATTTCCCCAGTGCAGGTTACACTCACCAACTATCTCTTAAGTAATATATGCTTGCTCGCTTAGTCAGACAAGGAAGTGTGTGTGTGTGTGTGTGTGTGTGTGTGTGTGTGTGTGTGTGTGTGTGAGTGTGTGTGTGTGTGTGTGTGTGTGTGTGTGTGTGTGTGTGTGGAGGGAGAGAGAGAGGGAGAGAGGGAGAGAGGGAGGGAGGAGGGAGAGAGAGGGAGAGAGGGAGAGAGGAGAGAGAGAGAGGGAGAGAGAGAGAGAGAGAGAGAGAGAGAGAGAGAGAGAAAGGGAGAGGGAGAGAGGGAGAGGGAGAGGGAGAGGGAGAGGGAGAGGGAGGAGGGAGAGAGAGAGGGAGAGGGAGAGGAGGGAGAGAGAGGGAGAGGGGGTAGGAAGAGAAAGAAAGAGGGAGAGAAATAGGGTAGTAAGAGAAAAAGAGAGAGAGAGAGGGAAATAGAGGGAGAGAGAGAGAGAGAGAGAGAGAGAGAGAGAGAGAGAGAGAGAGAGAGAGGGAGAGGGGGTAGGAAAGAAAAAGAAAGAGAGAGGGAAATAGGGGGGCAGTAAGAGGAGAGAAAGAAAGAGAGAGAGAGAGAGAGAAAGGAAGGAGAGAGTTTTTTTTTTCAAAGAATCCAACCAATAAAAATTCCCTTTGCCTTTTGAGGTCAATGAATAATAACCTTCAAAACATGCATTATTGCTGCATGAGGTATTCCCCGATGAATGTTCTCGTAATCAAAGTCACTTGTTTTATGTATAAAGGAATTTCCGATTGCTGGCTCTCTGATGAGGAATTAAATGTATGTAATGGCATGTTCCTCCCTTTCAGTAGCATGGCCAGCGTCGTGTGTGGGTTGAGAGGAGGAAGAGAGAGAGAGGGGGGGAGAGGGAGAGGGAAAGGAAAGGGAAAGAGAGAGAGTTGGGTGGGTGAGAGGGAATGAGAGTGAGAGTGAGAGGGGGAGGGGGGGAGGGAAAGGAAGAGGAAGAGGAAGAGGAAGAGAGAGAGGAAGAGAGAGAGAGAGAGAGAGAGAGAGAGAGGGAAAGAAAATAATTATCGATGTTTACGAAGGAAGGGAGGTGACCTAAGGTCAATTGGCAGGTCGCTGATATTTTTTTCTGTCTGTTTACATATCAGCTTCCTCTCTTCCTCCCTTCCTCCTCCTTTCTTTCTCCCTCTCCCTCCCTCCCTCCCTCTCCCCTATCCCTCCCTCCCTCCCTCTCCCCTATCCCTCCCTCCCTACCTCCTTCTCCCTATCCCTCCTCCCCCTCCTCCTATCCCTCCCTCACCTTCTCCTCCCTCTCCCTCCCTCCCTTTCAACATCTTCCCTTTCTCCCTTCTTCCCATTCCCCCTTCTTCCCATTCCCCCTTCTCCCCGTATTCAACATTTTTTTATATCTAACTCCGAATAAATAAACATCTTTCTCAGTCTCGGTTTAACCCTTTGGCTGCGGGCGATGGCCAAGGGAAAGCGAGCTCGTGGATTGAAGGTGAATTAAAGTGATCAAATTGCGTCTAATGAAGCCAATTTCTGTAGTGTGGGGGTTCCTTAATGGCGTTTCTCTAGGGAGGAATTGGAGGAAGAGACATGTCGTGAGAATGAGGGAAGGGGATAGAAGGAGAGGGAAAGAGAGGTCGGGAGATAGATAGAGAAAAGAGAGAGAGGGAGGAATTGAAGGAAGAGAGAGATAGAGAGAAAGCGGGAAGGGGATAGGAGAAGGAAAGAGAGAGAGAGAGAGGGGGGGGGGGAGAGATAGATAGTTAGAGATCGGTAGATAGATAGAGAGAGAGAGAGAGGGAGAGAGAGACAGAAACCGAAATAAAAGAAAGAGAGAATGAAATAAAGAAGTTGAGAGAGAGGAAAAGAAAAGAGACAGACACAGAGACCTTAATTCTAAGGGAAAAGCTAAAGAATATCTAATTAGTGATGTAAAATTACTCGCAAAAATGTTGGAAATCAGCTGTGGAAGGGGACTGATATATTTTTGGCACTGGTAAATCAAGCAGTTTCTTGCGTCTTATGAAAGGCAGCTTTAAAGGCCTAATCAACGG
>NC_091549.1:4105894-4108394 GCF_042767895.1 Penaeus vannamei
AGAGAGAAAGAGAGAGAGTGAGAGAAAGAGAGAGAGATAGATAGAGATAGATAGAGATAGATAGAGATAGATAGAGATAGATAGAGATAGATAGAGATAGATAGAGATAGATAGAGATAGATAGAGATAGATAGAGATAGATAGAGATAGATAGATAGAGATAGATAGAGATAGATAGATAGATAGAGATAGATAGATAGAGATAGATAGAGATAGATAGATAGAGATAGATAGAGATAGATAGAGATAGATAGATAGAGATAGATAGATATATATATATATATATATATATATATATATATATATATATATATATATACATATAAATGTACTTACGTATGCTTGCATCAGTGCATATTGTACCCCTTTCTCTACAAATATCTTCTAAATAGGACACATTCCCCATCATTCTCTTTTTATTGTCCGTTGTGTCTCCTTCCAATTAGTCCCGACATCACGTTCTTCTCACACACGTATGATAAATCATGAATCCAATGCATTATTTTCTGTCACGTTATGAGTTCGTATTTGGCTTTTGTTTACTTTCCTTTTTCGTTTGTCACGGTGAAGGAATTGAGCTTCTGTGTTGATCGTGCAAGGCTGTGGTGGATAGTGTATGATCTATTCCGCTAAATATAAAGTATTGTATTGATATGGTTGAATAATGCGTTTTAAGCTTATCGTTTAGCATCGTCTTTTGGCTCTGTTTGTCTTTGTTAGTCGAGCCTGACGTCGCAACGACACGCTGGTCAGAATGGCAACAGCGCCTTGGTTAGAAGAGTGTGTTTGTGGTTTATTAGGAAGAGTAAGAACGGTAGGAGGAAGGAGGGGGTGGGGGAGGGGCGGGCGGGCGGGCGGGAGGGGGGAGGTTGTGGCCGCGGCCCGACCGAGACTTCAGTTCGATGTGCGAGCCCGTAGAGTTCGCTCGTCCCGTCAGCTGTCCCTTCGACGCCCCTCAGATCGCCGGTCCTTCCGCGTCGTGGCGTGTCGCTGCCGTTGCTTGTGGGTTCGCGTTGTCGTCGTCGGTGGCGGTGCTGTGGTCAGCGTGCGCGTGATGGGGAGGCTGAGCCGAGGCCGCAGCAGGGTCGCCCTCGCAGAGCGTGTGTGAGGGAGAGAAGAGGCTCGTGGCGAGAGAGAGAGCGACGAGGGGGGGTGGCGGGTGAGCAGCGCGCGTGTGGCCCCCCCAGCCCCTCCTCCCTCCCTCCCTCCCCACCCTCCCTCCCTCCTTCCCTTTTCTACCGTCAGCTGAGGGGGACGACGCGTTCGGTGCCAGGAATAGTGTGTATGAGTGTGTGATGTAGAGTGGCGCACCTCAGGAAGGAGGTGTTACTGCTGGTGCCAAGGCCAGGCCGCCTCCGCCGCCGCCACTACCTGTCCCGGCGCCGCTCCGCGACCACCCGAGCCGCATTTCACAGAGAAAACACTGACTTTACTTGCTATTGATCCGAGGCGTTATTGTCACGGGCGTGCGGCGACAAGGACAGCTCCTGGAGGAACACGGCGCCCGCGTCAGCCTCGCCTGCTTCTTTGTGGTCCGCGCCGAAGGGCGGCGGAGCGGGAGCTCGAGTCGACGAGGAGGGCGCCGCCGCCGCCCATGTAGGGTGCGTGGAGTAAGAGGCCCACGTGTGCGCAGTGTGTTGTGGCGGCCGGGCCCTCTCGCCGCCGCCGCCGCCACTGCCGGCCGCCGAGTGCCGGGTGCTGAGTGCGAGTGCTGGCCGGCGACTCCGCTTATCACACTGAGGTGTTGTGCTGCCGCTCGGGAGTTGCCACATCGGGAGTATCTCCGGCGACGTGGCCCAGAAAGGGGCAATACTGGAGGAGCCTCCGGGTTCCCACGAGGAGGCCGGGCCGCTCTTGGCGAGCGGCCCGGCCTCCTGCGCCGCCGGCAGCCAGGAGGGCGAGGTGGAAGGGCGAGGGCCAGGCGGGCGGCGAGAAGGCAACCCCTTCCGGTACCGCGGGCGGACGGTGTCCACTGAGTACGGGTGTGGGCGGGTGCCAGGGAAGCAGTCGAGCTTGGACCTGGTGCGGGGCCCGCGGCGCATCACGCAGCGACCTGACGGCGAGCAGCACCTCCCGCAGCGCAGCTTCTCCTTCAGGGAAAGGTCAGACTCGCTCGGAGGAGCTACCTCCCTCCACCCGCAGGCCTCCAACCACCCCACCCACGCCCACGCCCACCACCTGTCTATGGACCTTGAGCTTCCGGGCTCCACATTACGGCAGAATCTCACCGTCAATCACTCGTTCCCCGACCTGTACGACATGGCGGGCCGCGAGAAGCTGCCCCGCACGCTCTCCACCTCGGCGCTCCGCATCAAGACCCGCTCGTCCTTCTGGGAGAAGTTCTGGCAGTGCCACCAAGAAGCCCGGCTCGGGAGCAAGCTGTGAGTACCTGGCAGGGCAGGGCAGGGCAGGTAGCAGGGCAGGGCAGGGCAGGGCAGGGCAGGGCAGGTAGCAGGGCGAAGGGCAGAGAGGGCCACACCGCTTTCGGGAGTGTTGCATA
>NC_091549.1:4110894-4118394 GCF_042767895.1 Penaeus vannamei
GTGTGTGTTTGTGCGTGTGTATAAGCAAGATTCGGACTGCAAGCGACTCGCACACATACACACGCACGCACACACACACGCACACGCACACGGACACGCACACGTACACGCACACGTACACGTACACGTACACGTACACACACACACACACACACACACACACACACACACACACACACACACACACACACACACACACACACACACACACACACACACACACATATATGTTTGTATGTATGTATATATTATATATATATATATATATATATATATATATATATATATATATGTGTGTGTGTGTGTGTGTGTGTGTGTGTGTGTGTATGTATATATATATATATATATATATATATATATATATATATATATATATATATATATATACATATACATATACATGTATATATATATATATGTATATATATATATATATATATATGTATGTATGTATATATACACATGCATATACAAATGCATATATATTGGGGGGGAAGTAGTGTGTATGTGTATGCGATTCACATTATCAGTATTATTATTATTAGTAGTAGTAGTATCATTACTATTATTATTCGGGTGTACTGACAATCTTGTAATTACTGCAATTATTGCTTAACTTTTCTGTTAACTAAGACTCAACGATGGAACGCCTATTAGTGTGAATGATTAAGATTATTATCATTGATATTAACTTTTGTTGTTGTTATCGTTATCATTGTTATTATCCAGTGCTTCTGTTATCATTAGCATTACGTAGCACAGTGTTATTGTTATCACAGCCTTTGTTATTATCAGTGTTATTGTCATTATCAAGTAATTTATCATTAGTGAGTTTGTTATTGATGTTATTACACTGACACAATCATTATTATTAATGGTGTTGCTGTCACTGCCATTGCCAACGATGGTATCTGTATTATTTGCTGTTATCATTATTAATGGTGCTACTTTTTTATATATTTATTATAATTATCTTCCTGGGTGTTCTAGTTGTTGTTCCTCTATGTCTCCTTCGTGGCAAAAGAGGAAGCAACAATGATAATGAATTTATCAAAAATAAAATTGATTGAAAGAGAACAACGAAATAATATAAGAATTTAAGAACATTATCTGTAACTGATCCTTTGTTTTGTTTCTTTACTCCCTTTCCTCCTCTTCCTTTTTGTCTTTTTCTCCTCTTCCTTCTTATGCTCAGTTGACTTCTATTTCTTGTCCTCCTTCTGCCCCTTCTGCCTCCTGTTTCTTCCCCTCCTCATCCTTCTTCCTCTTCTTCTCCTTCCCTTCCTTCTCTTTTTTCTTGTCCTCCTTTCCCACTTCTTCGTCCTCTTCCTTCCTCCCCTTCCCCCTCCTGCTCTTCCCCTCCTCCTCCTCTTCCTTCCTCCCTCCTCCTCTTCCTTCCCCCTCCTCCTCTTCCTTCCCCCTCCTCCTCCCTCCTTCTTAACCCCCTCCCTCCTCCTTAACCCCCTTCTCCTCCTCCTCCTCCTCCTCCCAACCCTCCTCCTCCCTCCTCCTTAATTTTCTTCTCTCTCTCCTGCCTTAACCTTCCTCTTCTTCCCCCCTCCTTAACCCTCCTCCTCCTCCTCCTCCTCCCCTCCCTCCTCCTCACTCCTCCTCCTCCTCCTTAACCTCTCCTCCTCTCCTTCCTCCTCCCTGCTCCCCCTCTAACCCCTCTCTCCCTCCTCCTCCTTAACCCCTCCTCCTCCCCCTCCTGAACCCCCTCCTCCTACTCCTCCTCCTTAACCCCCTCCTCCTCCCCTCCATAACCCCCTCCCCCTCCTTAACCTCTCCTCCTCCTCCTCCTACTCCTCCTCCTTAACCCCCTCCTCCTCCTTACCCCCCTCCCTCCTCCTCCTCCTCCTCCCCCTCCTTGCTTCGTCAATGCAATTTGGACATTCATGAGCCACAGCAGCGACGGCGGGTGCTGTCAATATTTTATTGCACTTGCAACACACTCACGAGGTTTACACTGGACCCTTCCTTTCCTTCTCCTCCTCCTCCCCCCCCTCTCCTCTCCTCCAAAGGTGTACACTAGACCTGCCTCCTGAGCCTCTTATTCTTCCTCTCTTGTCTCCTGCTTTTCTTCCTCTTTCTCTACTTCTTCCTTCTTTTTTCTCTTACTTTATGTTTCTCTCTCTCTTTCTTCCGTGTCTCTTCTTTTTTGTTCTTTTTCCTGCATTCCTCCTCCTCCTTTTCTTTCTTTCTTCTCGTACTCCTCTTCCTCCTTCTCCTCCTCCTGCTCTTTTCTCATCTTGCTCATCTTCCTCCTCCTCCTCTTCACTCTCCTCCTTTTCCTCTTTTTCCTCCTCTTCCTCTTACTACTCCTCCTCTCCTCTTCCTCCCCTCCCCTCATCATCCCTCCCCTTAACCCCCCCACCCACCCCATGTCCTCAATCCTCCACGTGTTGTACCTTATGCCCTGTCTTCTTTCAACCTTGACTCTTCTCCTTCTTTCTCTTGCACTTCCTCCTTCTTTTCTTCTTCTTTCTCCTTGTCGTACTCTTCTTCTTCCTCCTCCTCCTCTTTTTCCATCTTCTCCTCCTCTTCCTCCTCCCTACTTTCCTCCTCCACTTCCCTCTCTTCTTTCCTCCTCCTCCTCCTCCCTCCCTTCTCCTTCCCTCTTCTTTTCTCCTCCTCCTCCTCCTCTCCCTCCCTTCCTCTTTCTCTTCCCTCTTCTTGCCTCCTCCTCCCTTCCTTCCTCCTCCCTCCCTCCTTCCTTCTTCTCCTCCTCCTCCTCCTCCTCTTCCTCTTTCTCATCCTCCCTTGTCACCAACCCTCCACGTGGTGTACCCTTTACCCCCTCTCTCCCTCCACCGCCCCCGCTGTCATCCTCCTCTGCTCCTTCCCCTTCCTCGCCCACTCCCCCCGCCGTCACTTCTACTTCCCTCCCCTTCTTCGCCCCCTGCTGTCATCCTTCTTGTCTCCCTTCCCTTCCTCGCCCACTCCTCGCCGTCACCTTTCTCGCCTCCCTTCCCCCTTCCTCGCCCACTCCTCGCCGTCACCCTTCTCGCCTTCCCTCCCCCTTCCTCGCCCACTCGCCGCCGTCACCCTTCTCGCCTCCCCTCCCCCTTCCTCGCCCACTCCCCGCCGTCACCCTTCTCGCCTCCCTTCCCCCTTCCTCCCTCTCCCCCCCCCGTCACCCTCCTCGCCTCCCCTCCCCCTTCCCCGCCCACTCCTCACCGTCACCCTTCTCGCCTCCCTCCTTATACTTCTGCAAATCGCCCTTCTCGCCTCCCTTCCCCCTTCCTCGCTCTCCCCCCTCCGTCACCCTCCTCGTCTCCCTTCCCCCTTCCTCGCTCTTTCCCCATTCAATTTACTATGTGTGTTTTGTTAAACGTTTTAGAACGGCTGGATGACGATCTTGTAAAATATGCTGTAAATGGTGTATGTGTGTGCGTGTGTGTGTGTATGTGTGTGTGTGTGTGTGTGTGTGTGTGTGTGTGTGTGTGTGTGTGTGTGTGTGTGTGTGTGTGTGTGTGTGTGTGTGTGTGTGTGTGTGTGTGTGTGTGTGTGTTTGAGTGATTGAGTGTGTCTTATGTGTGTGTTTGTATGTATTTGTCCGTGTGTGTGAGTGTGTGTGTATCTGTATGTATGTATGTGTATGTATGTGAAACGTGTGTGTGTGTGTGTATGTGTGTGACCATTGGCACATCATGACTTGTTGACCTTTATGAATTTTGATAGATGGAAATAGGTAATAGGAGGGGGTGGAGACAGGGAAGTGGGGTGGAGGGAGATGGACAAGGTGAATGAACACTGGAGAGAGTAGGATGAAAAGATAGGTAGAGAGAGATAGAAGGGAGAGGGAGAGGAGGAAGGGAGGAGAGAAGGAGAGGAGGAGAGGGAAAGGGAGAGGGAGGAAGGGAAGGGAGAGAGAGAGAGAGAGAGAGAGACAGAGAGAGAGAGAGAGAGAGAGAGAGAGGGAGAGAGGAGAGGAGAGAGAGAGAGAGAGAGATGGAGGGAGGAGAGAGAGAGAGATGGAGGGAGGAGAGAGAGAGAGATGGAGGGAGGAGAAGAGAGTGAGTGATGGAGGGAGGGGAGGAGGGAAGAAGAGAGATAGGGAGGGAGAGAGATGGAGGGAGGGAGAGAGAGATGGAGGGGAGGGAAAATGGAGGGAAAGGAGAGAGAGAGAGATGGAGGGAGCGAGAGAGAGAGAGATGGAGGGAGCGAGAGAGAGAGAGATGGAGGGAGCGAGAGAGAGAGAGATGGAGGGAGCGAGAGAGAGAGAGATGGAGGGAGCGAGAGAGAGAGAGATGGAGGGGGAAGAGAGAGATGGAGGGAGAGGGAGAGAGAGAGAGGAGGGAGGGAGGGAGAGAGAGAGAGATGGAGGGAGGGAAGAGAGAGATGGAGGGGAGGAGAAAGAAGAGATGGAGGGAGGGAAAGAGAGAGAGATGGAGGAGGGAGAAGAGATGGAGAGGGAGGAGAAAGAGAGAGATGGAGGGGGGAGAGAGAGAGAGATGGAGGGAGGGAGAAGAGAGAGATGGAGGGAGGGAGAAAGAGATGGAGGGAGGGAAGAGATGGAGGAGGAGAAGAGATGGAGGGAGGAGAGAGAGATGGAGGGAGGGGAAGAAGATGGAGGAGGGAGAAGAGAAGATGGAGGGAGGGAGAAGAGAGATGGAGGGAGGGAGAGAGAGAATGGAGGGAGGGAGAGAGAGATGGAGGGAGGGAGAGAGATGGAGGGAGGAGAGTGAGATGGAGGTAGGGAGAGAGATAGAGATGGAGAGAGATAGGGAGGGAGAGTGAGAGAGAGAGAGACAGAGAGGGTAAGTAAGAGAGGGAGAGAAAGAGAGAAAGAGAGAGAGAGAGAGAGAGAGGACAGAGAGAAAGAGAGAGAGAGAGAGGGACAACGAGAGAGAGTGGAGACGAGAGAGAGAGAGAGAGAGAGAGAGAGAGAGAGAGAGAGAGAGAGAGAGAGAGAGAGAGAGAGAGAGAGAGGACAGAGAGGACAGAGAGAAAAAGTGGACAACGAGAGAGAGAGCGAAAAAGAGATAGATTCAGAAAGAGAGAGAGAGAGATAGATAAAGAAAGAGAGAGAGGAAGAAAGAGGGGAAAAGTGGGGTGGGGAGAGGCAAAGGGGGGGGGGGTGCGTGATGGAGGTAGAGGGGGATAGGGGTGGGGGTTGGAGGGGGGGAAAGGCTATACCAGTTGGGTCCAGATTAAGACAGGAATGAATGATGATTGCGTAACGTGTATTGTCTTCTTTGTTGTTCTTTATACATCTCTATTCCTTGTTTATTTTCTCTCTTTACTGATTTTTTTTTTTTTTTTTTTTTGCGGTATGATTCTGTGTATATTTTTTTTCTTCAGTGTTTTGTTTTTTTTCTTCTTCTTCTTATCTCCTCCATTTCCTCCTCTTTCTTATTACTCTATGTGTTATTCTCTATATCCTCCTCTTCCTCTTTTTTTATTATTTTTACTTCCTCTTCTCTTTCTTCTCTTCATCTTCCTCCTCTTTCTCCCTTTTTCTTACACTTTCTCTTGTTTCTTATTTTTCTATATCATGGTTTTCTCCTTCTCTTCTTTTCTACTTTTCCTCTTTCTTTCTTGTTGTTTCATTTTTATTATCATTATTATTATCATTGTCACCATTATTATTATCATTATCACGTTGTTCTTATTGTTTTTGTTATACTTATTATCATTATTATTATTACTACTACTACTACTACTACTACTGTTATTGTTATCTTTGTTATTATTGTTATTATCATTATTATTATTATTATTGTGATTTTTATTATTGTTATTATTATCATTATCATTATTATTATCATCGTTTTTGCTGTTACTATCATTATTATAACTATTATCATTTTCCTCATTATTACCATCCGTAAACTGTATTTATGTTATAGCTGTTTCTATTATTTACGTTATGCCTTGCTATAATTCACAGAATTTAGTACAGCGTTTTGTTTATATAATGTATAATATACTATGTAAATAGGTAAAAAAATATATATGTATTGATATTTTTTATTTTATTATTATTTTCTTTATTATCTTTTTTTTGCAAGGGGGTATTTGATTTTTTTTTTTTTTTTCGTTTTCTTCTCTTTTTCCTTTCTTCCATAACTTTTGTGGTTTGCTTTTTCTATTGTCCGTATTCATCCCCCACCATTTTCTTTCACTGAATCTTTTTTACATTATTTACTCATTTCTTTTCTTTTCTTTTATTTGTTTTCTGTTCCTTCACTTTATCGGAATTCCTCCTTTTATTAACTTTATTTTTAATTTTCTGCTTTTTAATTTTTAATGATAAGAAAATTAGCATCATTATTATTGTCATTTTCTCCCTTTTGTTATACTTATTATCGTTATCACTACTATTGGGGTTATTATTATTATTATCAATGTTATTAGTGATATTATTGTGATTATTTTTATCATTGTTGTTATTAGTGTTATTTTCACTTTCCTTGTTGTTATTAGTGTTATTATTATTATTATTATTATCATTATTAAGATCATTTTTACCAATATCATTATTATCATCATAGTTATTATCATTATTACTGTTATTATTTCATTATTCATCTTTGCCCTTTTTTCCTTATTCATCTTCTCCATTCTTTATCTCTACGTTTTCTTGTTTTTTTTTTCTTTGTGTTTCCTATGTTTTTATTTTTATTTCCCTTTCTATTTTTTCAATTTTTTCTATTCTGTCTTTCCTTATTTTTCTTTTCTGTTTATCTATTTTCTATTTTTTTCTTCTTTTTTGTCGTATTTCCATTTCCTTTATTTTTCTTTTTTTTTTTTTTTTTTTTGCTCCTTTTTTCTATTCTCATCTTCTCTTTTCTTATTCCACCTTCTGTTTTCTTTATTCTCTCCTTCTACTTTCCTATTCCTTGTTCTATTTTTCTGTTTCCTCCAATTTTTCTATTCCTTCCTTATTCTCTTTTCCTGTTCCCACTTCGTTCTCATTTTTTTATGTGTGTGTATGCGTGTGTGGGTGGGTGCATGTGCGTGTGTGTGTGTGTGTGTGTGTGTGTGTTTGTTTTGTATTTGTGTGTGTGTGTGAGTGCATAAGTGTATGTGTGTGTGAGTGCATAAGTGTATGTGTGTGTGAGTGCATAAGTGTATGTATGTGTGTGTGCGTCTGTGTGTATGTACGCCTCTTCCTTTCTCAGCATACATTTACTTTCCCCTTCGTTCTCACCTGCATTGCTCTGCTTTCACACGAATCCGCTCGAATCCGCTCGAAGCCATAGCAGAACGCAAGCAGGCGCCGGTGCAGTTTCCCCTCCGCATTTCTAAATATAAACAGATGAGTACCCTTCATATCGTAGCTCCTGCAGCGTCTACCACAGTGGAATCACACGGGTTCCCTCATCTCTCGCCTCCTCTCTCTCTCTCTCTCTCGCTCACTTACTCGCTTTATCGTGTTTGTTTCGCTCACAGTCGGGGTCTCATTTTCTGTTTTTGTTTTTTTTAGGTGTTTTTCTGCTGATCCTGGCATTTTCTGTGTGATTGTCATGTACTCTGTCTTTCTGTCTTTCTCTC
>NC_091549.1:4143394-4145894 GCF_042767895.1 Penaeus vannamei
ACTTTCTCCTTTTCTATTTTTCTTTTTTTCTCTTTCTTTTTCTTTTTTCTCTTTTCTTCTTCTTTTCATCATCTTTCGTCTTTCTCTATATTTTTTGTTTTTATTTTTTTATTTCTCTTTCTCTCTTTCCCTCTTTATCTCTCTCTCTCTCTCTCTCTCTCTCTCTCTCTCTCTCTCTCTCTCTCTCTCTCTCTCTCTCTCTTTCTCTCTTTCTCTCTTTCTCTCTTTCTCTCTTTCTTTCTTTCTTTCTTTCTTTCTTTCTTTCTTTCTTTCTTTCTTTCTTTCTTTCTTTCTTTCTTTCTTTCTTTCTCTCTTTCTCCCTCTCACTCTCTCTCTCTCTCTCTCTCTCTCTCTCTCTCTCTCTCTCTCTCTCTCTCTCTCTCTCTTTTTCTCACGCACTCACTCCTATCCCTCTTTCTCCCCCATTATAATTGTCTCTACGCTCCTTTCACCTCTCCGCTTCACTCCCCTGTGTCCCCCCTCTCCCTTCTTCCTTATTCCTCCTGTTCTTCTCTCTTCTCTCCTCTCTTCTCTCCCTTGCGTCTCCTCCACCACCTCTCCCATATTTTTCCATCTCATTTTTGTCTCACTGTCCCTCTTTGCCTGCACTACCTTCTTCCCCTTTTCTCTTCCTCTCTCCTCCCCTCTCGTCTCCTTCCACCTCCTCACTATCTTTATCTCCCTTCTCTCACACTTCCACCTCTCTTACTACCTTCCACCTTTATTGCTCCCTTTCTCTTTCCATTCTATTCTTTCCGCCTCCTCTCCTCCCCACTATCTTTCTCTCACCTTCTCCATCCACCTCCCGCTCCGGTTACCATTACGTCTCAAGGCCTGCCCATCTCTCCCTTCCTCTTTCCACCCTCCCCCTCCACTTCCCCTCCCCACCACCTTTCTCTCTTTCCCTCTCTCCCTTCCACCCTCTCCACCCCCTCCCCCTCCACTTCCCCTCCCCCCTTTTCTCTCTCTCTCTCTCTTCCACCTCCTCCACCCACCTTCCCCTCTCCACTACCTTGCTCTCCCCCTTCCTCTCTCTCTCCCCCTCCCCCTCCTCCTCCACCACACTCCGCACTACCTTCCCCCCCCCTCCTCTCTCCCTCTCCCACACACACCCCTCCCACCTACCTTTCTCCCCCTCCTACTCTCTCCTCTCCGCCCCCTCCCCTCCACGCCCTCTCTCCTCCTCCACCACCCCTCCCCACTCCTTTCTCCCCCTACTCTCTCCCTCTCCACGCCCCTCCTCCCTCTCCACGCCCCTCCTCCCTCTCCCGCCCTCTCTCCTCTCCGCCTCCTCCCTCTCCGCCCCCTCCCCTCCACGCCCTGGGCCATCTTGGGTCTCTCTTGGGTTGGGTGTGATTCGTCACGTAGGCCAGCGCCCGGCGACGACTTGACGGGGAGTCCACCTGCATGCTGATAACGGGGTCTTTGGGTGGTGTGGGCGGCCGCCCTGCCCCGCAAAGCACCCTTCTTGGGTTTTTTGTTTTTTTTGGTTTTCTTGTTTTCGGATGGTTGTCTTTCGGTGTCTGTCTGTTTTTGTCTGTTTCTGTGTTGTTTTTTTTTTTTTTGGTTTTTTTTTTTTCTTGTTTTCGGATGGTTGTCTTTCGGTGTCTGTCTGTGTGTTTGTCTGTCTCTGTTTCCTGTTTTACATGTATATTGCACTTGTGTGTGTGTGTGTGTGTGTGTGTGTTTGTGTGTGTGTGTGTTTGTGAGTGAGTGAGTGAGTTTGTGTTTGTGTGTGTGTGTGTGTGTGTGTGTGTGTGTGTGTGTGAGTAAGTGTGTGTGTCTGTGTCTGTGTCTGTGTGTGTCTGTGTATGCCTGTATGTCTATATGCCTGTGTGCCTGTATATCCTCATACGAATACCCGAGTATGGCACATAGCATATTGTCGCCTTGGCTTCGTTATGGATATATTCCTCAGGTGACTCGACAAGAACGGGAACACGTGCTCAGTAATATATATAATTCTCCTTTTTTTTCTTTTTCTTTTTTTTTCACTACACAGACGAAAGACTCGGAGAATAGCAAGGACGAGCCAGAACTCAGACAAAACACTCATGCACATCTCCAAAGCACACAAAAATGCACACACACTGTGGATAGTAAACACGCCACACTGAGAAGAGTAAGCATACGACACTGAGGAGAGTAAGCATACTACACCGAGGAGAGTAAGCATACTACACTGTGGATAGTAAACACGCCACACTGAGGAGAGTAAGCATACTACACTGAGGAGAGTAAGCATACTACACTGAGGAGAGTAAGCATACTACACTGGGGATAGTAAACACGCCACACTGAGGAGAGTAAGCATACTACACTGAGGATTGTAAAGAGGATACCACATTGAGGATACTGAAGATACCACACTTTAATAATGATGATATTAATTATAATAATCTTATTCATAGTAGTAATAGTGTTAATGATCATAATGATAATAATAATGATAATAAAGATAATGATAAAGATAATAGATATGGTAATAATTACATTGATA
>NC_091549.1:4153280-4160780 GCF_042767895.1 Penaeus vannamei
TTTGGGTTGGTTGGTTTGATTTTTGTTTGTGGTTTGTTGAGGGCGGGCGTGTGTGTGCGTGTTGAATGGCTGTTGTTGTTGTTTTTGTTTTTTCTTGTTTTGTTTATTTTTTTCTGTTTGGGGTTTGGTTCTGTTTTTGGTTGTTCGGATATTCGTGTGTGTGTTGATTGGTTATTGTTTTTTTTCTGTTTTAGTTATTTATTTGTTTGTTCTTCGTGGTTTGATTCTGTTTTTTTTATTCGGATATTCGCCTGTGTGTTGATTGGTTATTGTTTTTTTTCTCTGTTTTATTTATTTATTTATTTATTCTTTGTGGCTTGATTCTATTTTTTGTTTATTCGGATATTCGTGTCTGTGCGTTGATTGGCTATTGTTGTTTTTTATCCCTGTTTTATTTATTCTTTTCTCTTTTGATTTATTCGGGTCTTTGTGTATGTATTAATTAGTTTTTTTTTTCTCTCTCTCTATCTGTTTTATTTTATTTATTAATTTTGTCGTTTGATTCTATTTTTGGTTTATTCGGGTATTCAGGTATATATTGATTAGTTATTTGTTTGTGGGGATTAGGGATTGGGTTGTCTTTGGAGTACATTTATCTTATTCTTCTTCCTCATCATCTTCATCCTACTCCTCCTCCTTCCTCTTCTTCTTCTTCTTCTTCTTCTCCTTCTTCTTCTTCTTCTTCTCCTTCTTCTTCTTCTTCTTCTTCTTCTTCTTCTTCTTCTTCTTCTTCTTCTTCTTCTTCTTCTTCTTCTTCTTCTTCTTCTTCTTCTTCTTCTTCTTCTTCTTCTTCTTCTTCTTCTCCTTCTCCTTCTCCTTCTCCTTCTCCTTCTCCTTCTCCTCCTCCTCCTCCTCCTCCTCCTCCTTCTCCACCTCCTCCTCCTCCTCCTCCTCCTCCTTCTCCTTCTCCTTCTCCTTCTCCTCTTCCTCCACCTTCACCTCATATATAATGATAATAATAATAATAATTATTATTATTATTATTATTATTATTATTATGAATTTATCCTTAGAGAAATTACGGAAATTATGATAAAAGTCGACGAAGAAACAGTGATAGTCTCACACAATTGAAAGGTCAACGTTATGCCATAACTATTATTGATATTGGTACCCCTGTCAATGCTGTAAGAATTTTAAAAAAAGGTAATTAGTCAAATGGTAATAGTAATGATAATGATGATAATGATGATGATAGTAATAATTAATATTGGTAATACTAATGATAACAGTAATGATGATAATAATAATAACAATAATAATGATATCAATAATAATAACAATAATAATAATAATAATGATATTAAAAATAATAATGATAACGATTATGATCATGAGTATGATTATAATCATGATTATGATTATGATTATGATAATGATCATAAAAATGATAAAAGTAATACTAATAGTATTAACAATGATATCAATTATAGTAATAATGATAATAATGATAATGATAATAACAGTAATAATAGTAATAGTAGTATAAGAATGATAATGATAATAATGATTATGATAATAACAGTAATAATAATAATAGTAGTAATAATAATGATAATGATGATAATGATTATGATAATAACAATGATAAATATCCTTTACAAACTCCGGATATAACAACATCTAAAACCGGTACATGGTTACGACACTGTACGATATCCCTTTATCCTCTTTATTAGATCTTGCACCGCCATTAAAACGCCATCATTCATTTACCGAAGAAGCGGAGAAGTTGCGTCATGTCAGATTGCAACAAAAGTCTTTCGCGGTGTTGGGGTCTTCGCCGTGCTCATGAGAACGCTATTGGGTCTTTCGTCTCTCTTTTTTCTGTTCTCTCTCGCTCTCTTGCTCAGTCTGTCTGTCTGTGTTTGTGTCTTTCTCGGTCTCTATCTCTGTCTCTCTGTCTCTGTTTCTCTGTCTCTGTTTCTCTGTCTCTGTTTCTCTGTCTCTGTCTCTGTCTCTGTCTCTGTCTCTGTCTCTGTCTCTGTCTCTGTCTCTGTCTCTGTCTCTGTCTCTGTCTCTCTCTCTCTCTCTCTCTCTCTCTCTCTCTCTCTCTCTCTCTCTCTCTCTCTTTCTCTCTTTCTCTCTTTCTCTCTTTCTCTCTTTCTCTCTTTCTCTCTTTCTCTCTTTCTCTCTTGCTATTACAATTATTATTATCATTATTATTTTCATTATCATTATTGTTATTATTATGATTATTATAATTATAATTATTGTTATGGTTATTGTTATGGTTATTGCTATTATCATTATTATTATTATTGTTACTATTATTATTATTATTATTATTATCTTCATTATCATCACTATTACTATTATCATTATCATTTATATTTTCATTACCATTAATGCTACTGCTACTAGTATTATTACTATTACTATTACTGTTATTATTATTATTACACTTACTATTACTACTACTATTAATATTACTATTACTGTACTTCTTCTACCACTAATACTGCTACTGCTGTCATTGTTATTATTGCTACTACTACTACTACTACTGTTATTGCTGTTGTTGCTATTTTTTTTGTTATTAATATTATAATTATTATTGCTATTGCAATTATATATATTATCATTTTCATTATTGTTATTATATTATTATTATTGTTATTATTGTCATTATTACTATTATCATTATTATTATTATTATTATTATTGTTATTATTATTATTATTATTATTATTATTATTATTATTATTATTATTATTATTATCATCATCATCATCATCATTATTACCATTATTATTACTATTATTACAAATATTACTGTTATTAATATTATTATCATCGTTACTGCCATTATTACCATTACAATTGTTACTATTATTACTATTATTATTAATAATGATATTTAATTATTACTATTGTTATTATTACTGTTATTACTATAATAATTATTATTATTATCATGATCATTATTATCATTGTTATTGATTATGGTTGTTGCAGTAGCAGCATTACAAACCCGCTAATAGATATCGCAAAATTCTATATTATTCTAGAACAAAATATTCCGATAAGAAATCATATTGAAGTTGATGATCGGTAAAATGAAGTTTTGAATACAGATGAAAATGAATTCAAAACCAGAAACGAATAGGGTTGTGGCGACATTTTTGCAACGTTGAAGCCATATTGCAAGGTTTTCGATGCATGGAGGTAGTGGAGTCGTGGTGCATAATGAACAGTGGAGGCATTTGCAACTCACTAATTACGCAGCATTTATTAAGAATGGTAATGAAGATGATAATGATTTCATTGTCACGGAAATGAAGCTCGGTTAGAAAACGGCGACGAAGAAGATTTTGTATGGGGAGACTATGTTAAATTGCTGAGAAGGGAAGCTGGTCTTGATTTTTGAATATTGAGGTTGAAAAAGGGGGAGATTTACGACGGCAAAGCTGCAATGATCGCTGAAGCTTGCGTAAATAAGTGAAGTCTGTGATGATGCAATAAATATTAGTGAAAGAGGCGTTTGATGAGAAAGTAGTGGATGGAGGGCGAGGAGGAGGGCGAGGGAAGAGCGGGAGGGGGAGGGAGGGAGGGCGGGAGGGGGAGGTTGCACTCGAGGCGGCGCCCAGGTAGCAACGGCGAGGCTTGGGCGTGGAGGGCGGCGTCGGAGGGCTCTGCGGGCGTCGGAAAGGCTCTCCGATGTGCTGTCGGCGGCGGCGAGGAAGGATGGCGGCGCGATGCTGTGGCGAAGATGAGAGCTGGGATGCTGCCGCGGCGGGTCGGGTCGCGGCGGCCCTTCGGAGGGACGGGCGGGCGCGGGGGAGCGGGGGAGCGCGAGCGGGCGAGGGCGGCCAGCGCCGCGCCGATCGATGTGCTCGCTCCTCCCTCCTCCACCTTCTCTTCCTGACGTCCGCCCTGTTGTGCCAGTCGACCTGCCCGGCTCTTAGTCCTCACCGAGCGCGTCGCCGGCACACACGCACGCCGGCCTCCTTCACCGCCGCCACCGCCACTTGCTGCTCGCCGCAGCCATCAGGGGCATCACGTCCCCTTCGGCAGAGCTCACCAGCACCGCCCACCGCTGCCACAGCCGCTAGAAGCGCCCGCGAGCCCGCTCAAGCCACCCTCCGCACCCGCCAGGAGCCTCGTCAGCAGCAGCAGCAGCCTGTGCGAGCACCTCCGGGCCCGCCTGTGTCGCCAGCCTCCCCAGCTGAGCCTCAAGCACCTCCGAGGTCGGCCCGACGCCCCAGCGGCCGAGGGGACGCTCGCCTCTCGCCCTGTGCCTGCGCCGCCTGCCCTCCGGACGGCGAGCAGCGTCGAGGGCATCGGGAAGCTGGCCGCGGACGACGTCGGCATCCAAGGCGACCTGAGGACGGCCGGAGCTCGTCTCTAAGCTTTAATTCGAATATACGAGTGCGTGTGCGTGTGCGTGTCTGTGCGTGTGCATCGGAAGCAAATTGTGTTGGAAGGGCTCTCCAGGTGGAAATGGAGGCCCAGTAACTCTGCCGGAAATGATTCGGTTCTCATCTGACCTGAAGTGACCTTCCTCGAGTGTTTTGAAGAGCAGATTGTAACTCAATCAAGGCCGACTTTGCTGGAACGGGACTGCCAGAGATTGATTGGCTGACACAGTGGGCATTGCCTGCGAGGCGTTAGTGCCATCTAAGTGCCAGACGGTGAGCGTCAGCATTCGCTGGGTCTTGGCTCCGACGCAGAGGCTGGCACCAGCTCCTGGTTGCTGACGTGCGATGCGTGTTTCCCAGATCGAGCTGAGGCGCTGAGCTCCCGAGGCAGAGCAGGTTGGGCGCCCCGTCGAGCGGCGATTATCCTCTCCTCCGGCAGCAGCCTCGGCCAAGGCAGCAGCATAAGCCTAGACGCAGGTGTGTGCGCGCGTGTGCCTCTGGGATGGCGGAGTAGAGGCGGCGGCCCCTTGTCCCCGGCGCAGCACCACAGCCACCGGCCTGGAAGCCCTCACGGTCGTCGAATGGAGGATGCAGCTCCTACTGAAGAGTAAGCACCGCGAGAAGGGCGGCGGAGGCGGCGGCGGCGGGAGCGGCGGCCGCGGCCTGCCGGAGGTGACGGCCGGCGGCCCAGGGCCCTCCAAGCCGTCCTCCAGGACCCCTTCGCGCGGCCCCTCCCGAGGCTCGTCGCGGCCGTCCTCGAGGCCGACCTCGCGGCCCGCCTCGCGCGACACGAGTCCGGTGCACGAGGCCGCCAACTTCCACCCGGACCTCGTGTCCCCGGGGGGCGCGTGCTGCGAGTCGCCCTACCGCCACCACCACTACCACCACCACGGCCACCACCACGGCCACCACCACCTCCACCACACCTGCCACCACGGGGCCTGGGACGCACGTGGCTCGCACCGCCAGTACCACCGCGGGGGCGCCGCACACGACCTGCTGGATGGCGTGCCCGACCCGCGCTTCGCCCCCACCTGCCCGTGCGGGGGGCGCCTCTCCCGCTCGTCCTCGTGGGAGGCCGACTGCCCTCCCGACGTGGCTGAATCCGGCTGCTTCCCGAAGGGCCGCTCCAAAGGGCATGGCGACGGGTGCTCGGGCGGGCGCTCGGGCCGTCGGGGGACGCACAAGGATGGCCGAGGGAGGATACGTCGTCTCATTGACTTGTCTGTGATAATGGGCATCTTCAAGCCCTGTAAGGTAAGCGTCGCCATGGCAACCGAAGGACGTCAGTTGTACACGGATGAAATTGCTCTCCTGCAGCATCAGGAGGAGACTCTAATACTCACGCAAGATTGAAGTTACTGATGCATGAAATCCATTTGATGATGTACGGCTCGAAGACTGACA
The DNA here is from genome assembly GCF_042767895.1 of Penaeus vannamei. Classification (NCBI taxonomy): domain Eukaryota; kingdom Metazoa; phylum Arthropoda; class Malacostraca; order Decapoda; family Penaeidae; genus Penaeus; species Penaeus vannamei. The sequence goes on from NC_091549.1 coordinate 4,159,049, forward strand.
CCGAAAGTTCATAGGCTTAGAGAGAGCGAAAGAGAGAGAGAGAGAGAGAGAGCGAAAAAGAGAGAAAGAAAGAGAGAGAGAGAGAGCGAGAGAGTTGAAGGGGATTTCTGTGGAATAAATCGTTCAAACACACTTCATCTGCTCTCCCTGTATCATGCAGTTCAGCAGGAAAGATGTTTGCGCCCCACATTTCATTTTTATTCCATTTTTTTCTCGGTGTGTGTGTGTGTGTGTGTATGTGTGAGTGTGTGTATGTGTGAGTGTGTGTGTGTGTATGTGTGTGTGTGTTGTGTGCTGTTAGAATTCTTATTCATATCGAATTATTGCTGATAAATGAATTAAAAATACTGGCAGTTACAGACGTAGTAAAAGGTTTTATTTATAATAACGAAATAAAAAAAAATAATGAAATAAAAAAAAAAAAAAAAAAAAAAAAAAAAAAAATATATATATATATATATATATATATATATATATATATATATATATATATATATTCTCAAAATCTTAACCTTTTTCTATGGTGTTCTTATCTCATCTATTTATGTTAATTATTTAAAAATCTTTCCTTATTTGCCATCTTCACTCCTACTACCATTAAATAACGTGGTGGTAGAGGACTCAGATGGGAGATGTTGTCAGGTGTAAGAAATGTCAGGTGGGAAATGCTGTAAAGTGCAAGAAATTTCTGGTGGGAAACATTGTCAGGTGTAAGAAATGTCAGGTTGGAAATGCTGCCAGGTAGGAAATGTTGTTATGTGTAAGAAATGTCAGGTGGGAAATGTTGTCATGTGTAAGAAATGTCAGGTGGGAAATGCTGCCAAGTGCGGGAAAATGTTGTCAGGTGTGGGATATGTTGTCAGGTGTGGGAAATGTTGTCAGCTGGGAAATGTCAAATGCGAGAAATGCTTTCAGGTCGGAAATGTTGTCAGGTGTAAGAAATGTCAGGTGGGAAATGCTGTCAAGTGCGAGAAATGTTGTCAGGAGTGAGAAATGTCAGGTGGGAAATGCAGTCAAGTGCGTGAAAATGTTGTCAGGCGCGAGAACTGTTGTCAGGAGTGAGAAATGTCAGGTGGGAAATGTTGTCAGGCGCGAGAAATGTTGTCAGGAGTGAGAAATGTCAGGTGGGAAATGTTGTCAGGCGCGAGAAATGATGTTTACTGCTCGTACCTGAAGCAACAGGCACCGTCTCGCAGTTATGACCGTTTCCGAGTAAGATTTTTATTTCCTTGATTTTTTAAGAGTAATTTGTTTATTTTCTTGTCTGTTTTAATTCGTAAAGTTTGTTTGTTGATTGATCGGCTGATTTTTTTTTTTTTTTTTTTTAGGGGGGGTTGTTTTGATTTTTATTGATTTTTGTTTATTTTTGTTTATTTTACTGCCTGTTTTCTTCTTCTTTTTCTTCTTTTTCTTCTTCTTTTACATAAAGTTTGTTCATTGATTGATCGACTGATCAACAGCTGTGTTCAATAGCTTTGATTTTGCTATTTCTATTTTTGCAATTTATTTTATTATTTTTCTAATATATTACAGACGATATTTTTTATTGTTTTTTTTTCTTTTTTTTCGTTATTACGATACGTTTTCTGAAGCGTTTTGTAGAGAGGAAAAAAGTCGAAACAGTAATTTGTTACCTGTGAGAAGTTAGAAAATTAAGAAATAGTAACTAACAGACTGGGGAGTTATTTTTGCTATTAGGAAAAGAAAATACATATTCCATTGAAGGCAAAGG
>NC_091549.1:4165780-4168280 GCF_042767895.1 Penaeus vannamei
TAATAATGGTAATAGGTAGAACATTCTCGTCACTGTATGCAATGAGGAACAGGGACAGCATTGCAACCTCTGACCTCTGTATGCAATATTAGGAATAACACCGCAACGTCTCACCACTTGATATGACATTGCAAATTGCTCACCTCCCAAGTTTATATGGAATCACCTCAGACCAAGTCACTGTTGAATAGGATCAATAGAAGAGAAACAATTCCATGTTGATAATGCAGTAGATTCCGAAGATATGTTCTTCAGTATATTCAAAATTCAATATGTGAACTTTCCATGTGTGGAGTGCAGGAGAGTGACCATCTCCCGTGTGCTTAGCGTGTGCAAAGATATCTTAACCCATGAATTACTGAGTATTGTAAGATCTTTAGTTGTAAGCGCAAGGCAATACAGGTTCCCGGATGAATCACAATATATATATATATATATATATATATATATATATATATATAATGAATTAAAATCACGAGGCGTCTTGGGGTAAATAATACAGTTTTTGTAGTAAAATGGCATAGGAACTTGATAAAGCAAAGTGGTCTGATATCCCCCGTTTTGTAAGTGTACCCAGACTCTCTTAAAAACCACTTGCTTAGTATAAAGATCGGTTGTCACATTGTAGGGAAATACATTAATCAAATTACATATCCAGACGAAACCGTGGCCACTCTCTCCTTCTGGTAAAGTGCAGCAGTCACTCCGTAACAACAGTATAGTGTATATAACAAGGATAGAAATGAGTGCATGGTTGTTAGGTCCTCTACTTACGGATCCGCTCACCTTGACAGCTTTATTTGTTGTTTCTCGTTGTTGGATGTCGTACACAGCTTTAAATACTTAAGACATACTATACCTGGTGACTTAAGGACGATTTAGAGAAGCAGCCGAGGAATTTTAATGCTATAGGGGATTGTAATTGTTTTAGAAGATTCCATATGCCAACTGTTTAGGACTCATTGGTCAGCTGTTTATTAAAGAGCCCTTTTGAGTGTTGATATAAATCTTACTTTTTATCAGGAAATTCAAAATATGTCATGGAAAGTACCCTTCGTATTCTGCTAGGTATTATAAGAGAAAATAGTGCATCTATGATATCAATACAGTTCAGAAACTAAGATATAAGGGTACCGTCTCTTTTTTTTTTCTTTTTTTTTAGATTTTTAGATTTTTCTTTTATTTAGACCGTAGCCTGATCTCTGTGGTCGTGAAAAAATCAAGAAAAAAACAGCCGGTGTCTTTAAATGATATATTGAGGATTACTTTGTTCAGTGTGAGGAAACAACTATTACAAGGTGAGAATTCTATTGCATAATTGCCTCTGCCAGTGCATTTACTGTCTCAGGTCTGAATTTACTCTGGTATCTAATGTTGCAATTAAAAGATCAATGCATTTATTTTAGATGTTAATTATCAGTGTTTTTCTTTCTTTTATAACTTTGTTATTTTCTATGTTTCTCTTTCATTTCTTTTTATTTATAGTAACTAGTCTGTGATGTATTTTATAAACAATTGTATTTTTTTTATATATATGATCTATAATATTAATCGAAATAAGGGTGATTGTTATTGTTATTATTGTTGTTATTATTATTATTATTATTATTATTATTATTATTATTATTATTATTATTATTTGTTATTGTTGTTGTTATTACCATTGTTATTATTATTATTATTATTATTATTATTATTATTATTATTATTAATGTGATGATGATAATGATATAATGATAATAAAAATAATGATAGACGATAAGCAACTATAACAATGATAATAATGACGTTATTAATGATAATGATAGTGATGATAAAAGTAATAACAGTGATCATTATAATGATGAAAATTAAGATGACAATGATAATAATGCTAATAACAATGACGATGCTCATTTGGATAATTATCATAATAATAATAACGATAACAAATAATATCAACAGTATTTTGAAAATCATGATGATCTTAAGGAGAAAAAGAAGAAGAAAAAAAGAAAAACAAAACCAAAAATACGAAAAATAGGAAAACGAAGAAAACAAATAGAAAAAAAGATAAAAAACCTAAAAGAAAAAGGAAGAAGAAAAGAAAAATGATGAAAAGGAAGAGAGAAAAAACGAAAGGACAAAACACATATGCCTAGCAGGTATAGCAGACTCGAGATGTGCTGTTCTTGGAAGGCGCATCATTATGTCTGTCATTCCCTCGACGACAAAGGATCAAGTGTTTGGCGGAAAAGGTGTAGAATAAGGGAAGAGGGAGAGAGAGGGGAGGGGGAGAGGGGGAGGGAAAGGGGAGGGAGGGAGAGGAGGGGAGGGGAGAGAGGGAGGGAGAGGGAGGGGAAGGAAGGAGGGAGAGGGAGGGGAAGGAGGGAGAGGAGGGGGGAAGGAGGGAGAGGAGGGAGAGGGGAGGGAGAGAAAGAGAGGCGGAGGAAAGAGAGGGAGAGAAAGAGAGGTGGAGGTGAGAGAGGGATAGAGAAGGAGAGGGGAGGAAGGGAGAGAA
>NC_091549.1:4178333-4198333 GCF_042767895.1 Penaeus vannamei
CATCCTCCCGTCATCCTGCTATTTATTTACCATTTTTATGTGAATGAATTTTATGCTGGTAGCCTGGGAGGAAAAAGCATGGTGGGTTTTTGCTTACGGTGCTGGGGGGGCTATCTCAAACCATGAGTAATGATGTTAGCCATAAACCTGACATAAAGCAGCTGATGGAGTACAACATGATGCATACTATGCTCTCAATACTCTGCTGTTATCACATGAGAAAATTCTACATTTCTACCTATTTCAAAATGTTTTTTTTGTTTTTTGTTTAAACCCATATTTTTTTATTTTTTCAAGTTTGCCCAACATCTATGACAGTGTCAAAATAAGCCATCTAAAAAGAGTAAAACCTGAAATGTAAACACTGCAAAATAAACACTAGTCATGAGCCCTGCATGAAAATTGGCACAGTCAGTGACTACAAAGTGATCCTGTAACGGCTGAGGAAGAAGAAGCGAAGCGATCACGTCGGCGCTTCTTCCGAGCCTCCCTCACTGTCTGTAATAGCTGACTTTGTCACGTCAAATTCTCTTTGCCTGAAAGGATCCACTGCCCTTGCCACCGTGTCAACACTTGGGCTTTGTACCACATGGCAGCAACAATGCCTTCTTTGGTGGCCACACAGCACCACCACGAACCTGAAGCAATAAATTATCTTTGGCTTCTTTGATAGCTGATCTGCTGTGAAAGATAAAAAGAGCAAGGAACCCTATCAGGCATCTGTTATAATGAAAGAGCTAGTAATGCCTTACACTCTCAAAATCATGACATAAGCACCATGGAGACATTATGTGCCCATCCTCCATCCCTCTATCTGATATGTACCACACACAAGCCGCAGTCCTCACTTAACATAAAACGTCCCAAACTTGTGCTCACTAATTTGTGATAAACATGTCACTTCCTTAGGGTCCATATTCAAAAGGAACAATTTGGCACTGTTCACTGTTGTGACCACCTACAACTCTACAACTGCTACAAGAAAATAATGATCTCACTAGGCAAGGATGGGTCAGCTGAGGAGGCTGGGCGAACGGCACAGTCTTGAGGAGCTCAGACAAACCCATGCGATCAACCCTGAACCTGCAGGGCACGCTATGGACACATGGCAAAACGTACATTCGGCTCACCGGGCGTTATCCACAAGAAACACCCAAGTGTTTGCACAACATACTCTTCACAAGATTGGGGCTCTGGCTCTGGGAGCATGCCAGATAGTCAGAGTGTCCAACTGGCTATGAAAGAAATCTCAAAAGATGAGGTACAAAGGTAAAAGTTGAAGACGAGGCCACTAACATGGAGGGGGACGATACTTAACACGGTTCCCACCTCCCATGGGGTTGGTCACTTGAGGTGCAGCCACCTCATCACTTTGCGCTTAAGTTTGGTACAGTACGAGGCCACCAGTGGTCACATTGTGGGGTCCTCCCCCTGAGCGTCTTCCGGTGGCGCTCTTTTTCCACTGCCTTCATCATCAAGCGTAAACTGGATCTGGATTCTCTCGGCTGCAGCACACAATTCCTCCTCAGGGCCATCCTCTGAGTCATCCCCTTGGCCCTCTTCTTCCTTGAGGTCATTTGATGAAGAGGATGGCGAGATGGGGATCATGCGCTGGTACCAGTCGCGATTCTCCTCCAGCGTGTCAAGGATGTCCTGCGCATCTGGGTGGACCAAGTCCGCCCAGGTTTCCCATAGTGGGTGCACAATGTAGTCAATGAAGCCAACCTGTAATGTTAAGAGTGGGATTATTTATGAGTGGAAAAATGAGTGGGAAAAGAAAAGTAATAGGAAAGCATTTCGTCATTGAATGATTAAGAGCTCCTAAAGGAATTCATTTTCCTAGGGAAAGAAATTATTTTCTTCAGCACAAACAACTTGCTTTCTTCCTAAGAATATCCAATATTGTGATGCAAAATCACAGTATTATCCATTACTGTGATAAAAATAATAAGAATATTAATAAACAATGGTTTTCTAGTACCATAATATAACAATACTTTATTCAAACAGTAATAGAACTAAAAAAATACAAAAGTGTAGACCTTCCTCTTACCTGAGACTTCTCAATGGTGGCTGAATGTCTATCACACATGGGAGATATATCCATACCCTGTTCCCTTTCACGGTCGCCTTGTTGGAAGAACTCCTCCATGATTGAGGAAACCCAATGTCGGTAGAGTTCCAAGGGCTTTGTGGGATTACTGAGGTCTGCACAGTGCACCATATTTTGAAGCACCTGAAGAAGTGACAAAACAATTAGCAATGTTTGTTAATGTTCAGAAACTTTGTCTATAACTTTGACTATATAAATTTCTGTTTTTACTAATAACATTTTTCTTGTGAAGCATGCAGTTCTCTCTTTCTCATGGGTGAATTTCACTTCTAAATATTACAATCAGACTTTCTATACCTTTAATAAGCCTTTTTTTTGTACATTAAAGTAATGTAACATAAAAAGAAAGAATGGTAATGACATATTTTTATTAATCTTTTATGTGTCACATTCACAGAGTATACTTTATATTTGCACCAGTATTTTCTTTTTCATTCCTTTTAAAAAGTAAAACAACTATTTACCTGTATCCTATCTGTATAATTATCCAAAAGGAGAACACCTGAACCTGCAACCTTCTTGGTTTCAACCATTGTCTTGAGATCAGCAAGGAGGCTCATGTGCTTGCTCATGTCTGTTGCAAGAACCATGTCTATCACCATCTTGCGGAGAGTCTGTCTCTGCTTTTTGCCAAGGTTGGCAAAGATATCACAATCCTCATTCTGCAGCAATTTGAAGGCCACAGCCAAATGATGGTTCTCAAGCACAGATTCATCGTTATACATGAGGGCGAGCTCCGAGGAGGAGTTGATCAGGTACTGGTTTGTGAGGCCTGGGTGGTCCACGTCGTGGATGGCGGCTGCGAAGATGGCAGCCAGGATTTCTAGGCTTGTGAAGACAGACTGCAGGGGTTAAGAGTACAGATTAATATTCACAGAAAAAATCAGTTATGACATCAATTCATTTTTATCTGTGCAAAGAAAATCTCTAAAATTTAGACTAGTTTTACACTGACTAAATGTTCCATCTCTTCTGTCTAAAGCTAATACAATCATCCACAGGGCATTCTAAGAAACATAATCATGTACTTAGTCATTACAAGTTACTAACATTATTAAATTAAACTATCTATTTTGGTAAATTTCTGATTTTTTAACATTGATTTCAGGTACCACTTGGGGGACCTAGAGTGGAGTGATCTGTCAATAGCCCCTTGCTTTTGCGAAGCAGCTGGATATCATTCATTCCACGTACCTCAAGGGCAGGTGAGTTGAGAAGAACATGGGTGGACTGAGTGACGTCAGCTGCATGCAAGGAATTGTGGTATGGAACGTCCTTCAAATAGTGGTCTTCAAGGGTCATCATAAATGTTATGAAAGTCTTGGGCGGAATTTTGAATGTCTTTAGCAAATCACGTTCCTGTAGGAGAAAGAAATGGCAGTTGATTATATTGATTTGGTTGAAGATTTTTGAATGTTCATAGTGGCAGTAGTAGAGGAATGGCATAAAGAAAAATTAAGAAAGGCAAAAGAAGAGGATCAGAAAGAAAATAGAGAAAATATATATATATCTTACAATCTATAAAGAATACATTCAATAATTCACAATAACTACATAGGCTATGTGGGTATCATGCAATTTATTACAAGTCTCAGTGATATACAGGTTATAACAGCCGTATAACTTTGAATAAGATGCAAGTTTTATCCACTTTTCATTCACACTTACCATGAAAATAGTATATGTGATGGTAGTTAAAGGTTTTCTATTTGATAATTCAGCTATCCTGTAGATATCAATGCCCCATTTGTCTATATCTTCTAGAATCTGAAAAGAGAAAAGGTTTACGTAGTTTAATCTTGACCATAAGCTGTGTCTTTATTTTTATGTCTTAATAACTATGGTAGTGTTTTTTGGTCGTATATGTATGTGGTGTATTTATGTATGGATATATCTGTATATAAATCATATTTGTATGCATTTGTTGTCACTTACGCATAACAAATACAAATGCAGAGATACGTATAATCCATTACACATATATTTTATGAGGTTTTCATTTAGTGTGTGTGTATATGTATATGTATATATGTATATGTATATGTATATGTATATATATATATATATATATATATATATATATATATATATATATATAAACATATATATAAACATATATATACACATATGTGTGTAGGCTAAGTGTGTGGGTGTGGGTGTGGGTGTGTGTGGGTGGGTGTTGGTATATGTGGATGTGGGGATGTGGGTACTTACAAATTATAAAGTCCTCCTTTTTTTAATACTGACAAATTTACATTAAAACTAGAAATTAAACAATGAAAATGTACTCCAATGTTTAAAGGAATCATTTATATACATGTTAATCTCAGTCATAAGAGACATTGTATGAAGAGAATCTATATGGTTACATCTGATGATATAAATACCTAAAAAAAAAAAAGATAGCTCAACTATTTTAGGCCTACTATTTTATTACATCACAAATATTCTTTTATCATATTTACAAATACTTTTTTTACTACCAAAGTGTGACTACGTGTATTTACTGTTTAATTTAGCTTATAAGAGAAAAAGTAAGTTTTTCATCTAGTTACAAGTTGAAAGAAAATAAATGGATTTATGCTGTATTGGCATGATATATGTACTACAACAGTGCAAATAGCCAAGAAAAACTGTATCATCCAAAACTGCCTGTAAACAGTTACAAATCTAGGGTGCATTGAGCAGTATGTCATGCTTGAGTCTCATAAACATGTTACTGTTTAGTGATGGCACGTGCATGTGTCTCCTGTATGTTTAGAAAGGACTCTTAATGCTCCAGTTCATTTCTAAGTCCAAGTTGTTATACGTCTCAGGATTCAGACCAAACATTAAAAAAAAAAACTGTGATCAGTTGACTCTGAATCAAGTTTCTGAATGACTGAATGACGCTGCAGTCTAGATATGTCTCTGGGATTGCAATAGTGATGTAATCTTTGTCATGTAGTGTTAGTGTGTTGCAAGCATGTATGTCTGTAAGGCTGTGCATATACTGGAGGCTACGGGAAATTGTTGTATTGAACTGTCTAGGAGGTGCTGTTTCTGGGTCATAAAGGAAAAAAAAAGGAAGTTAAAAGAAACAACATATTCTGCTGAAGTTTTACAAATGAGAATCCTAAATAACCTAGAAAGTGTTGCAGCATGGGAATGTTGTGACAGTAGAAAGAAGGAGCCTATGGAGGTGAGAAAGCTTGCAGTTGTAAAGAGCCATGAAGCTACAGGGAAAATATAACTTGTATGGTTGATTAAAAAGAAAGGAAAAGGAAGTAATGTGACAGTGATCATGAATTAAAGAGAGTGTGGTGAAGAAATGCAAAGGAATAGAGTTGAGAGGGAAAGGAAGCTATTGATGAGAGCAAGTGAGGGTTGAAGGTTGCATGGAGATGAAGGAGCTATGGGTGGTGTTCAGGTAACCAAATTACCTCCTCACTTATATCCTCCAGCTGCCCAGAACACAAACACATAAGAAGTAAGTAAGAGATAATGCATGTCTTGATAACATCGGTATGCACACAAAGAAGGTCCCTCTATCACAGTATTCTTTTTTTTTATTAACAGAACATGAAACATGTTATTCAATGTAATATTCAACATATAAACTAACACAAAAACACTGGTTGGAAATATAGGGCAGTATGTTTGCCTATTGACACAAAGTATATCCTCAAACAACTTACCTTTCCTCCACATTGTACATGAATCAGATTTACATGATACAAGGACTTCTGGCTAAGATGCCTAACCAATGTACATCCCATTATTATGCATGACCTTCAAGAATACTAAGGAATATACTTTAAATCAAACAATGGCAAGGGGAGATAAGATTCACAGAATTAAGTTATGGCTTAAAGACTGGGATGCAACTACGGTCCATAGACGTTATTTGCCGATTCTCTCGGAGATCAAATATAGGAATTCCTCATGAGTCCTACAAATTTACCGACCTTTGTAGTGACGCATCCTATCAAGGATGTTCTATCTTCCCTTTACCAAATTCTTCACGTATATAAACACACACTGACAAGGCCAATTAACAAAAAGGCCAAAGCCTCTCTCACCTTGCCCAGTTCCTCCTCCTGACGGGTATCGACGCCGTACTTGGGCAGCCTCTCGCCCGAGAAGGAGTTGGCATGTAGGAGCGGCTTCTTGACGCCCTGTATCTGTGACATCGACACATCCTTGATACCAGTGGTGGCAACGACGCTACCGATATCCGAGGTGGTCGTGGTCGTGGTGGAAGGCAAGGCGGCTACCACTGAAGCCTCTGGGACGACTGCCGACGAAGGGCCGCTTGACAGGTTGCGTTCCTTCCTCTTGGGTCGTTCGCCATCGTCCACCCTCAGGCTCGGGATGTCGAGCTCCTGTTGTTGGTCTGAGGAACAAAAGGGGTGGGGTCAGTCGTGGGAAGAGAAGGACTCGTGGGGAAGGAGAACAGCAAAAAGAATAAAAGAATGGAAATAGAAGAATGGATGAAAGGACACGCGAGGACCCAACACGATGAAAATGGAAGGAAGAAATTAATAAGAGCAAGGGGAAAGTGATACACGTGAAACCCAAGGACATGGATTCTTGTCGCACAGACAGAATTAGAAAGAATTGAAAAGAAAAGACGAAATCGAGGAGATCAAAGGGAGGGAAACAAGCATCCCGAACAAAGACGAGTCAACACCTTAATGAATTCCGAAAGAAGGAAGAAGGAAGAGATAAGAGATGCAACTGCTGCCATTGGATATTTTTCTGCTAACTACTCGTCCTTATTCACCTGTTGCCGATTCAGTACCTCTACTTCTATTGATCTTTTCTTCGCTAATGTAATGTAAAAACCTTATATTTATTAGATAAAAGTGATAATAATGATGACAATGCCGATGAAAAATAATGGTAATAATAGTTATATAACAATAATTTCAGAAGAGCGGTGAGTGCTCAATAGCAACTTCATCTCGCGTTTGCTTTCATATGATTGTCTCCCGCGTAATCCATATTTTGCCATTTTATTTCCTACTTTAAATGTGCACGCAAGAGGAGAGGCAGAATTGAGATGCCAGCGTGGAAAGTTCCCACAGGAAACTGCACATACAGCGAAGGGGAAGGTCGGCTGTGTTGAGATAGGGCATACATGTTCGGGTAATAGGAAAATAGAGCAGGCAGACATTTCTTCCATTGGAGAGGCTGGTGCGCCCTCCCTCCCCCCTCCCCAAATGCTCATCCAGCGAAATGGGAGATGTCATTTTGCCTAAGCGGGAAAAGGATGAATCTTTACTCTCGGTGAAATGGTAGTCCTTTATTCATCCGTTTTCATACGGTATGTATATGTATATATGTATTTTATATCGGTATGGTTGAAGTTCAGACTGTGAATGTGTGCAGAGGTATATTTCGCCCCGCTCAGCGCAACTCTGTGACGTCACGTGAGGTTGCCATGCCATTGGGCAGAGCTCTCATGACGTCATTCCTTCCTCGTTTATGGATTGGCGGACCAACTTACGTCATCCACTTCCAGGTTCCGGATTGGCTGGGGAGGAAGGTGTGTGTGTGTATGTGTTGGAAGCAAGTCAATAATGACACAAACATGTTCATCTTTTTCCAAAGGCACCTTTTCTTGTCTACCACTTATTCATCTTCAAATATATCACTCGTTGAGCAATGATCATTATTTTTTTCCTGCAGATTGCAAATGGTAGCTCTTCTCGCACGGAGAGAAAATGAAGGAAAACTGGTGAAGGTCAGGGTACCAGAGGGGAGCTCGGCACACCCATCTGTGACGTCATATGTAGCACAGGAAAATGGGGTGGGGGGGTAGGGGGGAGTGGGGGATGTATAGAAAGCGATGACGTTCTACGAAATGAACTGATATTGGCGGAGTAACACAATAATCGAAAACTAATAATGGCTGGTAATGGGAGTGCCGTCGTCACAAAGAGTGAAAGAACAGGTTGCGGCTGTGAACGCGAATGCTAACGAAGGAGCTAATCACACACACACACACACACACACACACACACACACACACACACACACACACACACACACACACACACACACACACACACACACACACACGCCATAGACATCACCCTGCCTAAAAGCTGTCAACTTTACGTACCGTCACTTGTTCGATGTTAGGAAATGGTGTCTGAATCCACAATAAACAAGCAATAACTTTGCCTCCATCGAAAGTCAGGTGTCGAAAGTCTGCCTTTATTTGTGTGTCTTTTTCAAGTGGAGGGAAATGGCCTTAAAAAGTGTTTGGAGAAAGAAGCATCTACTTTTTTTCTCTTTCTCATTTACTATTGGATCCGAAAGACACTTTATCCTCTTCCTTACTTAGGACATGCGACCGCACAGGCTAAGTCTCCGAATTCACATCGAAGCAAGACAGGCAGACAGAGACCGAGAAAGGGAGAGAGAGAGAGAGAGAGAGAGAGAGAGAGAGAGATAGAGAGATAGAGAGATAGAGAGATAGAGAGATAGAGAGAGATAGAGAGATAGAGAGATAGAGAGATAGAGAGAGATAGAGAGATAGAGAGAGAGAGAGAGATAGAGAGAGAGAGATAGAGAGAGAGAGAGAGAGAGAGAGAGAGAGAGAGAGAGAGAGAGACAGAGACAGAGACAGAGACAGAGACAGAGACAGAGACAGAGACAGAGACAGAGACAGAGACAGAGACAGAGACAGAGACAGAGACAGAGACAGACAGACAGACAGACAGATAGACAGACACACAGAGACCGAGAGAGAGAGAGAAATGAGGCTCTCGACGTAGAATCACTTCCCCGACGATTAAAGTCCTGAAGTACAGGAACCGCAACAACTCCAGCCGAACTTCACACAGGTCGACCAGCAATCAACAAACCGCCGCTTTGTCCTACAACGACCCATTTCAACGAGGCCCTTTTATTGTTTATTTTCTCTTCTCGGTCTTCGGGTTCAGGAGGTCCGAGGCCCTTGGCAGAATCGGGGACGGGGCGCAGTTATATGGAAGGGCGGGTTTCGGTGTGGGCGCCATAGATGAAGAGAGGGGCTTGGACGCGGGCCAGCCATGGGCGCCTCGTGGGGTGACTGGGGACGCTAACACACCACCCAAAAACAATACGAGAGGTTGCCATAAACTCAACCGAAAAAAAAAAAAAAAAATTGCAAGGGTTTAAGTATTAGGAAGGCTGGCCGTGTGAGATTCATCGGGTTGCGGGGTCATATGGTAAGCTCGTAGTCCTTAAAAGTATAAGAATTGGCTTCGAGAACCGTAGAGAATTGTGAAACATTGGTGGGGGGAAACTGCCAAAAAAACAACAACTACAAAACAAACACAACAAACAATCTGCGTGATACATACATTTGAAACATTGGTGGGGGGAAACTCTGCCAAAAAACAAACAAACAAAACAAAGACAACAAACAATCTGCGTGATACATACACTTACGAAGTGCGCTAAACTCGACAACGATTTTTTTTTTTTTTTTTTTTTTTTGCCTTGAGAAGCGTTAAGACTGTAGAATGAGGTTTCTTCTCTGTTTATTGGAAACCTGAGCATCCACACAGGGTAAAGGGATTTTATGTGCACTGACCTACACTTCGGATTAAACTAATTACCCTGGGTGCACTAGAGGCCTTTCCTTTATCATCTGTAGATGTTATGAAATATTTGATCTAATTGATGCGAATCCTATTAATAGTAGAGTAGTAGTAGTAGATAGGATAACGATCGTGGTAATATTAGTAATAATGACGATGGCAGTTTTGGTGTCGGTATAATAATGCCGCAAATACCGAAAAACAACAGAAAAAGGAAAAAAATCCGTGAAAAAGGGTGATAAAGAGAGAAACGAAGGGGGAAAATATAAATAAATATAGACATAAGCAGACGAACGAAAAACGGAGGAAAAGAAAAGAGAAAGAAAGGCAGACAGCAGCACAGGAGCAACCAAATACCATGATCGGCTTGGACGCGAAAACAAACGAATACCCGACAAGCACGTGCATCGGGCGGTCACCTCCACACTTAGGAGAGAGGGAGAGGGAGAGGGAGAGAGGGAGATGACTTAAGAGAGGGAGAGGGAGATGACTTAAGAGTGGGAGAGGGAAGGAGGGAAATTGAGAGAGAGGGAAAGGGAGAGGGAAGGAGGGAAATTAAGGGAGAGGGAGGGGGGTAATTGAGAGAGAGGGAAAGGGAGAGGGAGGGGGGAAATTGAGAGAGAGGGAAAGGGAGAGGGAGGGGGGAAATTGAGAGAGAGAGGGAGAGGGAGAGGGAGGGGGGGAATTTAAAGAGAGAGGGAGAGGGAAGGAGAGTAATCAAGAAAGAGAGGGAGAGGGAGAAAGGGAAAGGGAGAGGGGGAGGGGGGAAATTTAGAGAGAGAGGGAGAGGGAAGGAAGGAGAGGGAGAGGGAGGGAGGGAAATTAAGAGCGAGAGAGGGGGGGGGGGGAGGGGGGTGCCGGTTGGCTTTGGCAAGCGCTATCTGGAGGAGTGCAACTGCCTTTGGATTTAGGTTGGGTGCCCATCTGGCGACCCCCCCCCCAAAAAAAAAAAAAAAGAAAAAAATCCTTCTATCTATCCCTCCTTCCTCAACATTCCTACATTCTTCCTACTTTTCCTCTATGTCTTCCTTTCTTCCTTCGTCTCTCCCACGTCCCGCCATCGGCTTGTCCCTTTCAAATGACCAAACGACCAAATAACTAGTTTTATGTAACCTAATTCACATCCTAGACCTTGTCTTCTATCACCCCATGGCATCCGTTAAGTGTTTTTCTCTCTCTTTCTTTTCATCAGAATGCTTATCATTTTTTTCCCGTTGCACAATTTCCATGTATAATGTTAATCTTGTTTTTTTTTCTGTCTATCGTCTTTATCCTTTCCGCGACCTTTTCTTTCCGTTCACATCTCCGTGTATTAGTTTTATTTCTAGTCTTTATCGTATTTCTTTTCTGTATTTTGTTATTGTCTTTTTCTCCCTCAAGTTCGGACTTATTACTCATATTCTTCTATTTCTCTTTCTTAGAAATCCTTACAAATCCTTCAGGTATGCACTTACTTTTTATATTTATATTTCGTGTGCCTTGTTCTAATATTGTGTTTTGTCTATCTTCTCTCTCGTCTGTCACCATTTATCCAGCTATTATGCTCGCCTCCATTCGTTTCTTCGAATCATGCAGTCGCTTTATTTCTTTTGTCATTGTCTCTCCCCTTCTCTTTATCCCTCCCTTCTTCACTCTCTCCTCTCCTCCCATCCTCTCATTCTTCCTTTCTTTCTCCCTTCTTCCCTTTCTCCTCTCCTCCCTTCCTCCCTCTCTCCCATTTCCTCCCTTCCTTCTTTCCTCTCTTCCTCACTCTCACCTCCCTTCCTCCCTCTTTCTTCCCTTCCTCCCTCTCTCCTTCTTCATCATTTCCTCCTCCACTCCCTCCCTCTAAGGCCCTTCCTCCCACATTCTCCTCCTTCCTCCTTCTTCCTCCCTCCTTCTTTCCCGCCCGCCGCAGAAATCTCGACTTGACCTGATCTGACCCTATTTCAGGTTTGTCCTTTCGAGAGAGAGAGAGGCAAAAAGTCACCCCGGTTGGCCTCTCCTTGTGAAAGCGACCTTTACGACTTTTTAGAAAGGAAATAAAGAGAAAAATTGGAAGGGTTTTGTTCATGGGAGGGGGGAAGAGATAGAAGAATTGACGAGGTGGGATTGGGACAGGAGGAGGAGGAGGAGGAGGAGGAAGGGGATAGAGAAGGACTGTCAATTTTAGCAAAAGGTCAAATCGAACCTACAAATATGATTGGGTATGATGATTTTTATAATAATTTAAAATCGAAATGGTATATTTTTTCGTATTTCAGCGTTTCTGCTTATCATCTGCCAAGCTGTTGATTTATACATTGATATTATTATTTTTTAATTTTTAGTATTATCATCATTATCATTATTATTCTGCATAAGCTATGTTTCATTCTCAAAAATCTACACCTTGTTTACATACTCTCGAAGTGTTTGAAGAGTGTGACGTCATTCCCCGTGTACGCGTATCCGGATGGACGAAGAGGATAAAAAGAGCCAGAAGGAGAGAGAGAGAGAGAGAGAGAGAGAGAGAGAGAGAGAGAGGGAGAGAGAGACAGAGAGAGAGAGAGAGAGGCAGAGGGAGAGGGAGAGGGAGAGGGAGAGGGAGAGGGAGAGGGAGAGAGAGAGGGAGGGAGAGGGAGAGAGAGAGAGAGAGAAAGAGAGAGAGAGAGAGAGAGGGAAAGAGAGAGAGAGAGAGAGAGAGAGAGAGAGAGAGAGAGAGAGAGAGAGAGAGGAAAGAAGGAAGAAGGATAGGAGGGAGAGTGAGAGACGGAAAAGGGAGAAAGCGTGTCAAGCAAAGAGGTGATGAGAATGGTTATGAGGAAAAGGAAATGGAGGGATGAAGAAAAGAGAGGAAAAGAAATTGAAACGAAGGAAGGAAGGGGGGGGGGGAGCTGGAAGACGGGGTGGAGGGGAGGAAGGGGTGGGGGGTGGGAGGGGGGTGATTGGATGACAGGGTGGAGGGGGTTGGGGGGGGGAGGGGAGACAATACACAAATCTTGACTTTCCATCGTTTGTTGATTGCCATCTTAAGTGTTTGCCTTTCCCTTGCCCACTGCCAAGATTGCCCTAGGAGACGAGGGAGGAACGGGGGGGGGGGTAGGGGAGGGGGAAGAGATGGGAGGTGGATAGGGGGTGGGAGGGGGAAGGCAGGGGGGAAAGGGGAAGGGGGGAAGGGACGGGATTTGGGAAGGAAGGGGGGAAGGGACTGGAGTTGGGGAGGGAGGGGGGAAGGGATGGGAGTTGGGGGAGGGAGGGGGGATGGGGGAAGGGACGGGAGTTGGGGAGGGAGGGGGGAAAGGGGGGAAGGGACGGGAGTTGGGGAGGAAGTGAGGAAGAGGGGGAGAGGACCGGGAGTTGGGGGAGAAAGGGAGTTGGGGAGGGCCGGGAGAGCAACTCGATTCCCTCCCCTCCCCACCCCACACCCCCCCCCCCCAGTGCCCCCCCTCCCCCTGCCCTCGTAATGATCACCGCAACACCAGGTTTTCATTTGGGGCAGGAATGTTTTCCTTCGACAAAGAGACTTTTGAACCTTTCGTCCTAACATTTCATTAAACAGTAAGTATTTTTTTGTCCCACTTACATATATCACGGCGTTCGTAATTGGGGAATTAAAACTAATATGCCAATCCGTGTTTATGATACATGTGAAAATAAATGATTAACCAACTCAAAATAATTTTCACTCTTTATTCCTCTCTCCATTATGGATTCCATCAAGATTAACGCAATCATTTTATCTTATTTTTTTTTATTTATTTATGTATTTCTTCAACACGATCTTCTCAGAAAACAAAGACCAAAATCAATTGTTTATTTTCCTTGACATGTTCTTGGACTAAATACCTGTGCGAGCCAGACTTTTTAACTCGCACCGGATAAGACTTGAAGTTCAGACGATAGGTGAAGGTCTTGCCAAGGTTCTGCGCGAGCTGTGACATTTTCTGGTCTTCTGGGTGCGCATTTCCATTCATACATAGAACGCTGAAGGTGCTGTCACACTAGCACTTTTTCCGTTCATTTTTTTGACAATTTTATTGAACGTAAATACAAACGTTCTCGAATATAGGTCTTGATTTGTCTAGGCTTGGCTGAAAAAAGTTGACGGAAAGGTTTTCAGACGGAAACGATCACTATCGTCTGACTGGAAAATCGACAATTCGCTCAAAAATGGACAAAATTTCAGAAAATTGTAAAAAAATTGACGGAAAAAGTGCGTGTGACAGCACCTTTATCCTCCAAGATAAGATACTCATTCATAAACCCCTTTTGGAACATTTACTCTCGTCCTTAAAGGTGGAGGGAAACATGTGCATAAATTTCCCGAGAATCTCTGCTAGGACATTCTCGCCATTCGCAAAATCACCAACATCTTCCAGTAGGACCTATTTCCATTCATGAACTGGCCGATAACCTCAAATATGGGATAATGTCATTCATAAAGACACTGATATCCGCAGTTGAACAGAGACATTACCGAGATAAGGATTCAGATTGGCTTTACTTTTGCGCAGCGGCCGGGACGTGTGTAAAAGATAAACACGGGGCCATTTTTGTTTATGGTTTTCATTCAAGGGAACGGAAAATATTATTTTTTTTATATCGGAAGAAATTCTTGGCATTGCGGAGATGACGACATTAGAAAAACGACAAGGTTGAAGGTACAAAGGCAGAGCTGGAGAAGAGAAGCGAAGAAGGAATAGGGAGAGAGGGAATAAACGAAGAAGAGAAACGGAGAAAGGAAATAAAAGAAACAATATATATACCCTACGCACTCCACTACCCACGATCAATGACTTCACCTTCTCCTCCTGCACCTTCACCTTCACCTTCACCTTCTTCTTCTCCTCCTCCTCCTCCTCCTCCTATTCTTTCTCCTTTTCCTTCTCCTTCACCTTCACCTTCACCTTCACCTTCACCTTCACCTTCACCTTCACCTTCACCTTCACCTTCACCTTCACCTTCACCTTCACCTTCACCTTCACCTTCACCTTCACCTTCACCTTCTCCTTCTCCTCCTCCTGCACCTTCACCTTCACCTTCACCTTCACCTTCACCTTCACCTTCACCTTCACCTTCACCTTCACCTTCACCTTCACCTTCACCTTCACCATCGCCAATCAAACGAGTAATAATGAGACCTTAAAGGACACCTTCTCTTCTCTCTTCTCTCTTCGTCCTCTCCTTTCTTGTCATTCTGGCGCTCCAAAAGCTCCGCCTCGACTTCAACGTAAAGGTGAAGGAAAAGTGACAAAAAAAGATGACAAGACATGACACGGAATGGACATGACAAGGAAGCGACATGACACGTGGATGAATGAAAGTGCTGTTGCGATGACTATATAAGCTTATGGATCGACCGACTGGATTCATACAATACGCCATGATAAAAAAATAATTATGAATAAAATGTATACTCAGAGACAAGGAGTAAATGAAACGAAGCTTAAAAAAAAATATGAATAAAATGTATACTTAGAGACAAGAAGTAAATCAAACGAAGCTTAAAAAAATATGATGAATAAAATGTATACTTAGAGACAAGGAGTAAATCAAACGAAACTTAAGTAAAAAAATGATGAATAAAATGTATACTTAGAGACAAGGACTAAATCACACGAAGCTTAAGTGAAAAAAAATGATGAATAAAATGTATACTTAGAGACAAGAAGTAAATCAAACGAAGCTTAAAAAAAAATGAATAAAATGTATACTTAGAGACAAGGACTAAATCAAACGAAACTTAAGTGAAAAAACTGATGAATAAAATGTATACTTAGAGACAAGGACTAAATCACACGAAGCTTTAAAAAAAAAATGATGAATAAAATGTATACTTAGAGACAAGGAGTAAATCCAACGAAGCTTAAAAAAATATGATGAATAAAATGTATACTTAGAGACAAGGACTAAATCAAACGAAGCTTAAAAAATATATGATGAATAAAATGTATACTTAGAGACAAGGACTAAATCCAACGAAACTTAAGTGAAAAAAAATGATGAATAAAATGTATACTTAGAGACAAGGAGTAAATCACACGAAGCTTAAGTGAAAAAATATGATGAATAAAATGTATATTTAGAGACAAGGACTAAATCAAACGAAGCTTAAGTGAATGTCGATCGAGGACGAATACATACATAAATCCGAGGAGCATCGACGGATAAATAAACAGAAATAAATTAATGTGAATAGGTTCGTGGCCTCGAAACCGTGCCAGTGGTATCAGCGTTTAGGTACGTACCCTACTTCGTTCCTTTCATAGTGATGAATCAATCAAAGTGTGATGAATTGGAGAAAGCTGGAGGTGATTGTGGCGAACGGTTGCCGTGGCTGTAATTCTTTGTATTTTTTTTTCTATTATTATTATTTTTTAAGTCATTTTATTTATTTACTATTTTTTTTTTTGGGGGGGGGGCTAATTTTTTTAATTTTTTTTTCTCTGGTTCGCTCTTTCTCTGTCTTATTTTTTTGTCTTTCTTTGTTCATCGCAACGAAGAATTGAGTACAAATGAATAAATAGTTGTAATAGTAAAGCAAAATCGCAGGTACGTGACAAAAATTCCGTACCCTTAACAGAAAAAAAAGAAAGAAAAAAAAAAGAAATTATCGATCTATTTTAACTTTTCCGACATCCCCCCCCCTCCCCCCCTCCCATCGCCTTCGTCTTGCCGCTTCCCCATACTTTTCCTGCCCCCTCTCCCCCCTCCCCCTTTCCCTTCCCCAACCTAAGCCCCCACGCCTTCCCCAACCCTACCCACCCCATCCCCATCCCCATCCCCAACTCTCCCTAACCCCCTGCCTTCCCACACCACCAACCCTACACCCGCCATCCCCAACCCTCCCCCTCCCCAACCTCCTATCATCCCTCCATCCCCATCCCCAACCCCCCTCCCCCCCTCCCCAACCCCCTACCCTCCCCATCCCCAACCCTCCCTCACCCCATCCCCAACCCTCACCCTCCCCAACCCCCCCTACCCCAACCCATCCCCATCCCCTTCCCCAACCCCTCCCTCTCCCCCGCCCACTTCGCCTCGCCGTGGATGCATCGGCTGTGAGTTATTATCCCTTCTACGGGAGTTCGCCAAGGCCGCCGCAGCCAGCAGGAGAGTTCGGGCTAAGCGGGTCAGGGTCGGGAGACTAGCGGGTGCTGTTATTTGTGTTGCTGTTGCTACTGTTGTTTGTTGTTGTTGTTGTTGTTGTTGTTGGTGGTGGTGGTGGTGTTGTTGTTTTTTTGTTGTTGGTGGTGGTGGTGGTGGTGTTTTTTGTGGTGGTGGTGTTGTTGTTTTTGTTGTTTGTTGTTGATGATGTTTTTTTTTTTTTTTTTTTGCTGTTGTTTTTTTTTTTTGATTTTTTGTTGGTAGTGGTGGTTTGTTGTTGTGTTGTTTTTTTTGTTTTGTTGCTGATGTTGCCGTTGTTGTTTTTGTTTAGTTTTTTGTTGTTTTTGTTTTGAAGTTGTTGGTCTTGTTGCTGATGTTGCCTTTTTTGTTATTGCTGTTGCTATTGCTACTAGTGTTGTTGTTGCTCTGCAGGGATGTTGAGTTATGGCTTGCGCGTGTGGGTGTGGGTGTGGGGGGGGGGGGTAAGAAGGAAGATGGAGAGGGAGGGAGGAGGGAGGGAGGGAGGGAGGAAGTGAGGGAGATGGAGAGGGAGGGAGGGAGGGAGGGAGGGAGGGGGAGTGGATGGAGGAGGGAGGGAGGGAAGGAGGGAGGGAGAGAGAGAGAGAGAGGGGGGGGAGGGAGGGAGGAGGAAAGAAGGAAGAGGAAGGAAGAGGAAGGAAGGAAGGAAGGGAGGGAGAGAGGTAGATAGAGAGGGAGGGAGGGAAGAGGGAGTGATGGCGGGAGGTAGAGGAGTTGACTTAAAGGGGGAGGGGGGAGGGGGGGGGTTACTCCGCAAGGTTAGAGGGGTACAAGTGCTCGTTGTGTGTTTCGAGATCCGAGGTCGAAATGAGGGGGTATTTTTCTCTTTTTTTCCTAATGGTGTGCTTGGTGTGACGTATGAGTTTGTTTAGTCGGAGAGGGAGGGGCTGGTTACACATGAGTGATTTGTGCCTTTTATGTATATTTATCCATGTTCACATTTATCTATCTCTTTCTCATATTATGTCTGTCTGTCTGTCTGTCTGTCTGTCTGTCTGTCTGTCTGTCTGTCTGTCTGTCTGTCTGTCTGTCTGTCTATCTATCTATATATTTATCTATCTATCTATCTATCTATCTATCTATCTATCTATCTATCTATCTATCTATCTATCTATCTATCTATCTATCTATCTAACACATAGTTTATAGCTACATGTACACACCCTAACACACTCCCTCACTCACTTACTCATTCGCAAAGTCACTCAATCAATCATTCACTCTCACTCCACTCACTCACACACCTCCTTATAAGCATCATTAACATCGACTTTCAAGATGTCAGCGAATTGAAACGATGACAGCTGTTGACATGTTGCTCAGACTTTGATCGACAGCTTGGTAGCAAAGAGAGAAGGTCCTGTACCCTATATACGTCAATATGGGACGAAGAACTGGTCTGTCAACAGTCTCGCAACGGTAGTCAAGATTGCAGACTTTGTTCTTTAAGATTCCTTGTTCTTTAAGAGTGCACAAAGAGAATCTATGTCCTTTTTTGGATCGGTATTGGTCTGTATGCAAATGACTTTCTCCTTTTTTTTTTTTTTTTTTTTTACTTTTTTTTTCGTGTCGGCCAAGGCTTCGCGGATTTGTGCTGTATCGCTTTTCTTTCTTGTTGTTGTGGTTATGTTCATCTTCTTTTTTTTCTGCTTTATTTTTATTTCTGGTATTTGCGGTATTCATCGTGCAGGGAAGAGAAGAAGGTGTGTGTGTGTGTGCGTGTGCGTGTGAGTGTGTGCTTGTGTGTGTGCGCGTGCGTGTGTGCTTGTGCGTGTGCGTGTGTGCGTCTGTGCGTGCGTGTGCGTGTGTGTGTGCGTCTGTGCGTGCGTGTGTGTTTATGTGTATGTGTGTCTGTGTTTTTATTTGTGCCAGCGTGTGTGTTTGTGTATCTGTGTGTTTTTATTTGTCCGTGCGTGTGTATATGTACGTAATGCATTAACTGCCCACGTACAAGCATCAAAATGGCATCCGACCGGAAGTGACATTCTAATGCTCTTAAAACCTTTCCATTCCAGACAGCTTTGCACTGATGCTTAATTCTCGCATTGGAAACCATGCAGTCATTCACTTATTTCACTCTTGCAACCGCGTCACGTGTCCGGGCCATGCGTGTCCCTCCCTAGCAGTAGTAGGCGTTGGCAACATGGTGGTGATGTTGTTTCGCGAGCCACATAATAAAAAGTAGAGATGTCAGAGGTTACCGTAGCGTTAGAATTATTCCCGATAGATCTTGTATGCCATAAAGGATATGTGTTGTTTATTTTATCCTTTTTAGTTATTCTTTCCTGCTATGATGGCTTAAATCGTATGGCTATGGTATATGCTAAAGACCTTTAACGTACCGATAATAATAGCTACTCTTTCTACCTGACTCGTTTCTACCTGCGGCGTAATTGTAATTTTTTTCTCTCTCATTTCACAGCTGGCCAAGAGCAGGTGACAGACCCCGGGCAGAAGTAGTGCCAACTTACTGGTGCCACCTCGCTTGCCTTCGCACTCCGCAGAAAGTGTTACCTCATTACTTATTGCCACTACACTGTGTGTGTGTGTGTGTGTGTGTGTGTGTGTGTGTGTGTGTGTGTGTGTGTGTGTGTGTGTGTGTGTGTGTGTGTGTGTGTGTGTGTGTGTGTGTGTGTGGACAGATAGATAAGCTTAGGCAGCTATAGGTAGATATATATATCTATATCTAGATGTATTGATATGGGTAAAAATGTAGATAGGTTAATAGAAGGATAGATAGATAATAATTTTGGAGTGTTTGATCTATGTTTGATAGGTCTATAATGTAGATAGATTTGATTGGCACATAAACAGATACACATATGTGCGCCTGTGTTATTGTGTACACGTGGCTCATGTGCTCAGAGCCAGCGACTGCTACTGCATGCTTTGGCGAATTCCCCGAGCCATAAACCAATATTCCTTTGCCTAATGCTGACAGCGCACGCAAGCATACACGGGCGCAACTTGAACCGAGAACCGGGAAGCAAGAATAATAATAACCAAGAAATAAAAGAATCTCCTTTATCTACCGTTGTGATATGCATTCCTTTCTTCCTCTCCTCCCTTCCCTTCCCTTCCCTTCCCTTCCCTTCCCCTCCCACTCCTTTCCTTCCCTTCCCTTCCCTTCCCTTCCCTCCCCTCCCCTCCCCTTCCCCTTCCCCTTCCCCTCCCTCCCCTTCCCCTTCCCCTTCCCCTTCCCCTCC
>NC_091549.1:4200833-4215833 GCF_042767895.1 Penaeus vannamei
CGTCACTCTCCGTCTCCTGCTGGTGGTGGTGAGTGCTGGTGATGGAGAGGAATGGTGGTGAATGGATAGGAATGGTGGTGAATGGTGATGGTGATGAGTGATGGTGAATGATGTGGAGAAAGGTGGTGTCCTTTTCTCCATCACCGCCCGGTCGTCACTTCATCTCCTGCTGGTGGTGGTGATGGAGAGGAATGGTGGTGAATGGAGAAGAATGGTGGTGATGGTGATGGGTGGTGGTGTCCTTTTCTCCATCACCGCCCCGTCGTCACTCTTCATCTCCTGCTGGTGGTGGTGAGTGGTGGTGATGGAGAGGAATGGTGGTGATGGTGATGAGTGGTGGTGAATGGTGATGAGTGATGTGGAAAAAGGTGGTGTTCTTTTCTCCATCATTGCTCCGTCGTCACTCTTCATCTCCTGCTGCTGGTGGTGAGTGGTGGTGATGGTGATGAATGGTGGTGAGGAATGATAGTGATGAATGGTGAGGATGGTGTTGATGTCTGAGGATGAGGGAGGTGATGAGTCCTTTTCTCCATCACCATCGTCACTCTTCATCTGCTGGTGGTGATGGTGATGACTGGTGAGGATAAAGATAGTGTCTGGGAGGTGATGACTCCTTGTTTCAGATACTTTCTTCCTCACTCTTTTCCTCCCTCACTTCGCCGTCATCTCCTCACGGTGGTGATGGGGACAAGGACGATGGTGATGATGATGGTGAATAGTGATGACATATGATGTTCCAGCCCTTTTCTCTTCTTCCTCTTCATCACTATTATCTACTATTGGTTTTGATGATGATGGTATTGGAATGCAGAGACGAAGAGGAAGGCACTGGTGGTGATGGTGATGAAGAAAATGATAGTGATGATGATGATGATGATGATGAAGATGA
This sequence comes from Penaeus vannamei, assembly GCF_042767895.1. NCBI lineage: Eukaryota > Metazoa > Arthropoda > Malacostraca > Decapoda > Penaeidae > Penaeus > Penaeus vannamei. The sequence continues at coordinate 4,201,723 of NC_091549.1, forward strand.
AGATGGTGATGATGATGGTGGTGGTGATGATGATGATGATTGATGATGATGATGATGATGATGATGATGATGATTGAGGATTGAGGAGGATTGATGATTGATGATTGATGATTGATGATTGATGATTGATGATGATGATGATGATGATGATGATGATGATGATGATGATGATGATGATGTTGATTGAGGATGATGGTGATGTGATGATGACGATGATGATGATGATGATGATGATGATGATGATTGAGGATGATGGTGATGTGATGATGACGATGATGAACTGCACGTGGCAAAGAGAGACAAACAGGTAGAGGAAACAGAAGCAGGAAGAAGAAAAGAAGGAAAAGAAGTGACAAGTACTAGAAATGAATTATATGTTTTGTGTGCGTGTGCGTGTGCTTATGTGTGTGTCTGTAAAGAGAGAGAACAGCTGGCAATAAACTTCAATATAAAAGAAAAGAAAGAAGAAGAAGAAGAAAAAAAAAACGAAGAATAAGAAAAAAAGAGAAGAAAATTACTTCCATTGTTTTTCCTTTTTACTTCCAAGTTCAAGACAATGTCATTTCACAGCAACTGAACGGACACCATAAACCAAATGGTGTTTTACACAGGAAAAAAAAAAACACCACCAAGGGAACATATTACACTTCTCCCCCCCTCCCCCCTCCCCCCCTCCCCCCCACACACACCAAAAGGTCATGTTGATGGAAATAAACCTCTTATACCTTACATAGGAAAGGTCATAGCAATAGAGTCAACAGGTAGCTTTTTTCCCTTGATAGATATATCTACTCGAAGGGAGAGAGAGAGAGAAAAAAAAAATAAAATAAAGATGGATAAATAAAGTCAAATGGAATATATAAATGGGTTAAAATGAATGAAATAAAGGATATGAATATAAGCGAATGGTTAATAAATAGACATGTAAAAAGACAAATAAATAGAATGAAACATGAGCAGGTTTCAGAGTACGATCCAATTTATATATATATATATATTGATTTACTTTTGGAAATATCGTATATCAACAAGAATATAAGAAGATCCGAGGAGGTTAAAAAAAAAAAAAAAAAAAAAAAACGTTTTTTTCTTATATACTAATTCACTTTTGAAAAATATCTCATACCAACAAGACCGCAAAATAAATAAATAAACAAATAAACAAATAAATAATCAAACGAAAAACCGAGAAAGTAAGAAACAACATCGAGAGAGAGATAGAAAGATATAAAAAATAACAATAATAATAACCGACCACCATGGCACCTCCAGGTAAATATAAATTAAAACCGCAACGATAAAATTACGTAGATCAAAATACCGTATCTGCTTCGTCGCGTCTCGTGTCTTGTGAGCTTCGGGAACCGGGTGGACTCCGTGTGACCAGAAACCAGGAAGGATCTGTGTTCGGTTTATCGCAGTCGGGCAGCGAGGGCCTTCGTATTGCAAGGAGTGGAGTGGTATGGAGGGGGTTGGGTTGAGGGATCCAGGGTTTTTTTTTTTTTTTTTTTTCTTAGGTGGTAAGGGATGTGGCTACTTCGTTACGCTTTTTATTTAATTATTTATTTTATTTTTATTATTTTTCTTTGGGGGGGTTGTTCTTTGTTTGCTTTCTTTTCTTTTCGTTTTCTTCGTCTTTCTCCCTCCTCTCCTTATTTTTCTCCATCTTTTTCTTCTTCCTGCTCCTGCTGCTCCTCCCCCTCTCCCCCATTCTCCCTCTTCCCCCTCCCTCCCCTCGTCCTCATCCCCCTTCTCCCTCCCTCCTCATCCTCCCCTTCCCCTCCTCTCCTCTTCTCTTCCCCCCTCCCTCTTCTTCTCTTACCCCCCTCCGCCTCCTCCTCCTGCTCCTCCTCCTCTCTCACTCTTACCCCCCTCCACCCTCTCCTCCTCTTACCCCCTCATCCCCTCCCTCTCCCTCCTCCCTACCCCCATCCTCTTTACCCCTCTCCTCCTCTTACCCCCTCCTCCTCTTACCCCCTCCTCCCCTCCTCTCATCCCCCCTCCCTCTCCCCCTCTCAATCGGTTTATCTATCATGTCTTAATTACCTTCTTCCAAGACTTTTCTCTCTCGGCTCCTTCAGACGTCGCTTCAACTCCTTAAGACATGATCACTCTTCTATTTTTATCACTTAATTTCATTCGAATAATTTGAAAAAAATAATAAAAACGTACAATAGAGATCCTTGGCTTCATTTCCTATTATCCTACAGCAAAATTCTTAGGAGAGAGAAGCTCCAAAAAGAAAAAAGAAAAGAAAAAGAAAAATAGAGAAAAAGAAAAGAAAAGAAAAAAACAAAACAGAGAGAGAGAAAAAAAACAGGGACTTCTGTTCAATGGAGAGATGATAAAGACGAAGATGAAGAAGATAAAGAAGAAGATGAATTAGAAAAAGAAGAAGAAGAAGAAGAAGAAGAATTAGAAGAAGAAAAAGAAGACCAAACCCCACTTAGTGATAGGGCAATGATGTACTTGGCCCACTTTACCGCACAGCGCTCTCCAAACAGTACCCCCGTTTCTCCTTCATCACTGACTTCCTTAGAAACGGCAAATGAAAAGGACATTGCAGGAAGGGCATTGCAGGAAGGGCATTGCAGGAAGGGCAGTGCTGTAATCTTCCGAGAAATGGATTCAAGTGGGAGAGGATAGTGACTGTATGTTGGGGGGGGGGGGTCATTATCATATTTTCTTTATTCATTAATTGTTGTTTATGTATTCTGTGCTTTATTTGTTTATTTATTAGGGTTATTTATGTTCTATATTTATTATTTATTGTAATTAGTGTGTGTGTGTGTGTGTGTGTGTGTGTGTGTGTGTGTGTGTGTGTGTGTGTGTGTGTGTGTGTGTGTGTGTGTGTGCGCGTGTGTGTGCGCGTGTGTGCGCGCGTGTGTGCGCGTGTGTGTGTGCGCGCGTGTGTATGTGTGCGCGTGTGCCTGCATGTGTGCACATAAATCACCCGCGTCTTGCACGCTTGCATCTCGAGGAAATCAAACTATTTTTCCTGCAGCATTTTGCGCGTGTGGACAAAGCGAGAGGGACTACAAAGCAAATTCGTGTCTGCTGCAAACAGTCTTTCGTAACAAGCACTCCAGAATGCAAGCAACGACAATGAAAGAATTTGCTGACTTACTTCCCCTATCAGCTGTTTTATTCAGGTCATATCATATGATTCATGTCCATGATATCACTTCAGACATGGAGTCCGTGTTCAACAATAATGCAGTAGTATATGGTGAAGGCGAAGATAAAGATTGAAATAATAATAATGATAATAAAAAAATGATAATACAACCAAACAAAATCAATAATCCATGCCATAAAAAAACAACAATGTAACAATAACAACAAGAGTAAACACAACGACAGAATAAACACGAATAACCAAACACGTAAATAGGTATTTTCTCCCGCCCATATTTCATTTTATGTTATGGTATGTTCAGCGTGTCACCGCCCAGCCCCGTTATGGCCTTAACCCCTTTCTTGGAAACAAATCACTAATACTTAGTAACGGTTTCGATGTTGACGACGGCGTCCTGTGAGTCCCTATAAGGCGTCGAGAAAAATGTGTAGGAGGAAGGAAGAGGAGGGAGAGGCAAGGAGAAGGTGGAGATGCTGGAGACGAAGGAGGAGTAGAGGAAGATGGAGGAGGATCGGAAGAGGGGGAGGGAAATACAGGATTAAGTGGAAAAGAAGAAGAAAAAAAATGGCGGGTATGGCGGTTGAGTAATATCTGAATGAGAGAATCGCTTCACATTAACCTATTACCTCATATAAAAAAAAGAAAAAAAGAAATGAAAACCAAGCAAACAAGAGATAGACGGGAAAGCGAGAGAGAGAGAGAGAGAGAGAGAGAGAGAGAGAGAGAGAGAGAGAGAGAGAGAGAGAGAGAGAGGGAGAGAGACAGAGAGAGAGAGAGAGAGAGAGAGAGAGAGAGAGAGAGAGAACGCACTGTATATTAACTCAACAGTTTACCAAAGAAGCCGCCCATGAACCTCTCGCTCACTGGGTCGTGACCTTACACCAGGAAAAGCGAACAAGAAATACCAGGGACTTTGTGTTAAGAAGCTTGCTTTGGCGCAATTAGAGTCACATGACCTGTCAGATGAGGAGCGGGTTTATCGAACGCCAAATAGCTGCTTGACTAGGATTTTATTTGGTCAGCTACAGGTCATTAGCTACTGTATTGAGCGATTTGTCAATTAGCTAAAGTTGACAAGTCAATGGCTAACTAATTTGTTATTCCTCAAGCCTAACCAGCAACATAGACAATTTTCTGTTTAACAAGGCATCTAACCAGTTGATAAAATAGTTAACAAGGCAACTAACTAGGAGATAAAGCTAGCAACTAACCACCTAACGGGCCAACAAGTCGAGAAAACAAGCCAATAAGACAATGAACAAGCACACTAACTAACCATCGGATAATCCCCCAAGTCATCCGATTACCCAACTACCCATCAAGGCAATTCAAAACCACTCGTTTGTACGCACGCTCTCTCTCTCTCTCTCTCTCTGCGCCCACGATTCGAAGGGCGCCTCTCAGACCCACGCCCGCCGGCCAACCACGTCATGCACGGCGCCTCGTCTCGCCTCCCGCCCCTTGTTTGGCCATTGAAAAGAACTGCCCATGGGGGAACTGCATGATTCCGGTTTGGCTTGCCTGCCCCGGATACGAAGGGGAGGGGGTAGGAAAGGGAAGGGGTAGGAGAGGAAAAGGAAGGGGTAGGGGAAGGAGGAAGGGAAGGGAAGGGGAGGAGGAAGAAAGGGAAGGAAGGGAACCAGGAAGAGGGAAGGGAGTAGGGGAGGAAAGGAAGGGAGAGATTTAGGATAGGAAGGGGGAAAGGGGTAGGAAAGGGAGCGGGGAGTAGGAAGGGAAGGGGAGGAAAGGGAAGGGGGAGGGGGGAGTAGGAGAGGAAGTGGGAGGGGCCAGGGGAGTAGATAGGGTAGGGGGAGTGTTTTCAAATCATTCATGTAAAGAAGTACGATTTCTTACGGTAAAGGAGAAGGGAACTGGTGAAAGAGAACTAAGAGAGGGAGAGGATAAGAAAAATAGAAAGAGAGTGAGTGAGTGAATGAGAAAATAAAAGTAAAACACACAAAAAAGATAATCAAAGTGAGAAGAGAGAGAAAAAAAAGTCGAATACGAAGAAGGCAAGATCGGCAACAGTTCATGTCATAACCCCTTTCCCTGCGTCAGAAGACACGCCACATTGCAACACGCACGCTGCAACCCCCTCTTACGTAGGCGACACCGACAGCACGAGTCCCCCAAAAGGGATGCCATAGCTGCATAATGGCCGTGTTTCCCTTCGCATACCTGGGGAGTGACACTTTCGGTGAGTCAACAAGGGTGTTCCTCTTAACACCCGCACACACACGGGGGCATCCTCTCACCCCCTCCCCTCCTACCCGTGCCCTACCCGTGCCCTACCCTTCATTCGCATTCTACGCCCAGACCTGTTCGAGGGGCGTTACTCTACCGCTACCCCCCCTCCCCCCCTACCGAGTCCCTTCTCCTACCCTGCCCATCTCCCCGCCCCGTTCTTGTGCCCTAATCTTTCCCGCTCTCTTTCTCTATTCTTCATTCTCTATCTTTATCCTTGCTTACTCTTCTTCTTAATAGAATTTCACTCTGACATTACATCCCAGTGTATATATATATATATATATATAATAATATATGTATATATATATATATATATATGTGTATATGTATATATATATATATATATATATATATATATATATATATATATATATGTGTATGTATATATATATATATACATATATAAACCACTCATCTGCCTCTCTCGCTCGTTCCCTCTCGCTTCCTCCCTCTTCACTCCCTCTCCCTCCTCCTCCCCTCTTCCTCCCTCTTCCTTTCTCTCCTCCCTCCCTCCCTCTCCCTCTCTCCGCCTCCTCTCTCTCTCTCCTCCCTCTCCTCCCTCCCTCCCTCTCCTCCCTCCCTCCTCCCTCCTCCTCCTCCCTCCTCCTAATAATGGCCATAGTAAAATAGTAAACATGTGTAAACATGTAATATACTTCACTCTCACTCCCTCCCTCCTCCCTCCCTCTCCCTCCCCCTCTCTCCCTCCCTCCTCCCTCCCCCTCTCCCACTCAACCTCCCCTCTGGGCCTCTACCAGACACACCCACCCACACACACACACACAGTTTTGCCCAAGCTTAAGCGACTCCGCCCAAAAACCGGGGGGAGTCTACGCCCTTGAAGCACACCGCCACCACGCCCTTGCCACGCTCTGCCAATGCTCGGGCGCCCTCTGAAGAAGCTCTTCCCGACGACCAAGATGCCGAAAAAGATTGTTATCGTTAGAATCGCTTCGTGTTTTTTTTTTTTTTTACCTCCCTTTCTCTCGCTTGCTCTCTCCTTTCCTTTCCCTCGTTTGCTCTCTCCCTTCCTTTCTCTCGCTTGCCCTCTCCCTTCCTTTCTCTCGCTTGCTCTCTCTCCCTCCCTTTCCCTCGTTTACCCTCTCCCTCCCTTTCCCTTCTTTCGTATTTATTCCGGTATGCTCCTTCCCTCCATTCACTCGTCGATTACTACATATATGTTTATTTTTGATGGGTGGGAGGTTATCGTTTTCTTGTATTTTTTGGGTGTATTTTTTTTCTTTTCTTTTGAGTGTTCTGATTTTGTTTCCTTGGCCCTTCGTTCCCCTCTCTCTTCTTCCCTCCTTCTCTCTTCTTCCTTTTCCTCCTTTACCGGTAATTATCAAATAAAAAAGGTCAAAAAAAAAACAACTTTCAGGATAGAAAGATAATTATTTGAAGGCAAAAAATGGAACAAAAGTCATCTAAAACCAGACAGAGATTATCAAAAAAAAAAAAAAAAAAAAAAAAAGTGAAAAACACACAAAGGAGATCCTACCGTCCCCCTCCCCCCTCCCCCCACCCTCCCCCTCTTCTCCCCGCGTCCCACAGGAGACAAAGGAACCCCACACGAAAATTGCTTGGATTAATTGTCAACAGTCCTGGTGTTGAGGAGGAGAAGTTTCCCCTCCCTCTCCTCCTCCAACCCGCGCCCGCTCCTCTCCCTCCCCTCACGTGCCCCTCAACCTCCCTCCCTCCCTATTGTACCCCTCAATCCTCCCCTCCCTCCAGCCACCCTCATATCCTCCCTCCCATGCCCCTCAATCACTCCTCCCTCCGTACCCCTCCATCCTCCCTCCCCTCCCTCACGTGCCCCTCCAGCCTCCCTCCTTCCCTCCCGTGCCCCTCCAGCCTCCCTCTCTCCATCCCACCCATGCCCATCCAACCTCCCTCCCTCCCTCCGTCCCATGCCCCCCCAGCCTCCCTCCATCCCCTCCCAAGCCACTCCTGCCCCCCTCAACCTCCCTCCCTCCCTCCCCCTCTCCCGCCCCCCCCCAGCCTCCCCCCGCCCCTCCCCTTGCCTGAGCTATGACGTCAGAGGATTTCAGCTCCCTGTTGATGTGAGAGTCAAGTTTCTCTTCCTCTGACGCAAGGGCGAGGGTCATAGCGCCCTTGTTGGAGGGGGTGGAGGAGGGGGAGGGGGTAGGGGTGGGGTGGGGGAGCGAGAAGGGAGGGGTTTGAGGGAGTGGAGGTGGGGGCAGCAGAAGGGAGGAGGTGTGAGGTGGGGTGGGGGTGGGGGTGGCGGAGGCACAGAAGGGAGGGGTGTTGGTGGAGGGAGGCAAGAAGGGAAGGTGGGTGGAGTGGGAGGCAAGAAGTGGAGGGGTGGGTGGGGTGGGAAAGGAAGTAAGAAGGGGGGGTGGAGGTGGGGGAACAAGGGCAGAGGCGGCAAGAAGGGAGGGGGTGGAGATGAGGAGACAGAAGGGAGGAGGGGGTGAAGGAGGCGGCAGAAGGGTGTGGGGTGGGGAGAGCAAGAAGGGAGGTGTGGGAATGGGTGTGGGGAAGGGTAAGAAGGGAGGGAATTGGAGGTGGGGAAGGGGAGGAAGGAAAGGAGGAGATACAGAGATTACAGGGTAGAAAGTGAGCCATTCATTGAAAGGTTGGAGGGAGTGAGGGGGTTTGTGTTGTGCGTATGCACGTGCACTCACATACGTGCACGTGTGTGTGTGTGTGTGTGTGTGTGTGTGTGTGTGTGTGTGTGTGTGTGTGTGTGTGTGTGTGTGTGTGTGTGTGTGTGTGTGTGTGTGTGTGTGTGTCTCCACACGTGTACATGTGTGTATGCATGTGTAATTAAGCATATGTATATGTGCAGGTGCATATGCATACGCATTGATATGTATCTGTACTTATACATATAAACATGTACCTGCACACACATCCACATCCTCCATTAACACTTTAGACGTGTTCTATAATGCAATTCCGAAGGCGATCCCGATACCAGCACACGGACCTCGTAAACGTGACTGAATATGGTACCGTGGTAGTACCTGGTACGCGAGCTGCAACGTGGCTAATTAATGCAGCTGCAGGTCGGCCGTGCAACGACTCGAGACTAAATCCGAGGGTGTCAACAGGTAAAAAATCCTGATGATGAATGCCTTACGGTATGAATGATTCATCGGAAGAGATGGAAGAGGAGGAAAAGGAGAAGATGAGAGGGGAGGGAGGAGGGGAAAGATGTAGAGAGGGGAGGGGAGGAGAGGAAAGGTGTAGAGAGGGAGGGGAGGAGGAGAGAGGGGAGAGAAGAGAAGAGAAGAGAAGAGAAGAGAAGAGAAGAGAAGAGAAGAGAAGAGAAGAGAAGAGAAGAGAAGAGAAGAGAAGAGAAGAGAAGAGAAGAGAAGAGAAGAGAAGAGAAGAGAAGAGAAGAGAAGAGAAGAGAAGAGAAGAGAAGAGGAGGGAAGGGGAGAAGTAGAAGGAGGACAACAACAGCAATAATAATGGTGATGGCAAGAGCAAACAAACGGAAACGTTTAGTCAACAGAAAGTAAACACAACAAGCTGTTGCCATACAAAAATCATCACCCTTACAACGAAGTCCATAAATCGACGCACTCCAAAACAACAAACCGACGAAACGAGTCTATTCTCAAAACAATAACAAAGACCAGAATGTCATTAGCAGGGCTTGCTAGTCTAGCAGCTAGCCCCTGAGCCTTCCAATTTTTTTTTCTCCCTTTTTTGTGGAAGATGCTTCTCTCTCTCTCTCTCTCTCTCTCTCTCTCTCTCTCTCTCTCTCTCTCTCTCTCTCTCTCTCTCTCTCTCTCTCTCCTTTCTTCCTTTCTTCCTCTCTCTCTCTCTCTTCTCTCTCCTCTTTCTTTCTCTCTCTCTCTCTCTCTCTCTCTCTCTCTCTCTCTCTCTCTCTCTCTCTCTCTCTCTCTCTCTCTCTCTCTCTCTCAGACAGGTTTAATCTTTTACCTGGCGCCATGGGTGAGAGATAGTACTAAGGGGCTTTGTAAACTCTCCATTCTTCTCCTGTTGAGGGCAAGGGTAGGGGGGGTAGGGTTGGTTAAGGATGAGAGATAAGGTAAGTGAGAAAGGTAAGGGTGGAAGGGAAGGGAGAGTAGGAATGGGACAGAGGGAGAGAAAGATGGGAGAGACATGAAAAAGTGTGCGTATAGATATTGTTTTGAATAATAATAACAAAGATGATGATAACTGACGCGAATAAGCAGATGCTTACGATAAGTATTGCTATTAATTATAATAGTAACGGTGATGGTGACTTAAAAAGACAACACAGCAAGTAAACAGATAAATGAATAAGAAAATGAAGCAAAGAATGCTAGAGAAAAAAAGAAAGAAAAAAGACAGTTCAGTCGCATAGCTTTAAAAGGAGTGTGACGCATACTAAGATCCAGCATGGAAGGCGATGAACTTCTCAAAACCGATTATGGAAAAAAGATTCAATGTCGAGACGCTAATAAAGAATCTTATCGTGGTCTTTCTCTCTCTCTCTTTCTGTCTCTCTCCCATCCCTCCCCCTTTTCTTCTCTCTCTTTTTTTTCTCTCCCTCTGTGCCTAATTCGCCCTTTCTTTAGTTTTCTTTCTCTCTCCTCTTCATCCATTTTCACTCTCCCTCCATCACCTCCTCCTACCTTACCCCCCACAGTCATATGATCTATGGTGTTCCCCCCTCCCCCTCCTGTATCCACCCCCCCCTCCTTTAGGCTACACGCCCTACCCTTCCACCCCCACCCCCCCCCCCACCCCACCCCCCACTCCTAATCCCCCACAGGTATATCATGGTCCCCGATGCCCCGAATCCTCGCTTCCTTATGTCCATAACACTTAAGGATCATAATACCCATTATTTCTGTGCCCTTGTGGGAGAGTGAGAGTGAGATGCGTGTGTGTATGGAGGTGTGTGTACACTGGGGAGGGGGCGAGGTGTATCACACACACATACACATATACATACAGAGAGAGAGAGAGAGAGAGAGAGAGAGAGAGAGAGAGAGAGAGAGAGAGAGAGAGAGAGAGAGAGAGAGAAAGAGAAAGAGAAAGAGAAAGAGAAAGAGAAAGAGAAAGAGAAAGAGAAAGAGAAAGAGAAAGAGAAAGAGAAAGAGAGAGAAAGAGAAAGAGAAAGAGAAAGAGAAAGAGAAAGAAAGTTAGAGAGAGAAAAAAACCTGACAAAGAAAGAAACAGAAGACAGACGCAGACAGAAACTAAAACAAAAGAGAAACAGAGGGACCCTAATAAGCCGCAAAGTTTTGAATTATCTCGATGATTTCAACACCCGCACCATCAATTTTCTCCAGCAGAGTTCTCCGTCAGATCAGCTATCACAAACAGCAGATAACGAGAGATAGGAGATGAAAGGGAGAGAGCAAAGATCAGGACGGAGGCTGCAGTTATAGCATCTTCGAAGACAAAGATACGTACAGACTCCAAGCTGAGTTTTTCTTTTTTTAATTCTTTTCTCTCTACTCTTCCATCATCCCTCTCTCTTTCTTCAAAACATTTCATCCATCGAGCTGTTCAGTTATCTTTTTAGCCATCCATCTATCGGGCAGTGAATAAGTGCGTTCGCTGTCGGTTTGTCCATCCATCTATTCACCCATTCACTATCCATCCATCTATCATTCCATCCTTCCATCCATCCACCTACCTACCCACCCACCCACCCACCCATCCATCCATCCATCCATCCATCCACCCACCCACCCATCCATCCATCCATCTATCCACCCACCCACCCATCCATCTATCCACCCACCCACCCATCCATCCATCCACCCACCCATCCTCCCACTGATCCACCCATCTACCCACAAATCTATCCATCCATCCATCACCCAATCCATTCTAATCGACAAAGCGATATTTTTATTGACTACTATTGCCCTTCCCATTGCATCCCCGTCTGCATGCAAGCCCTGCAAGCTATTAATACGTGAGTACTGATGACAGCAACGAAGCGGGAGAGAAAATGTTGTGCTTGCAACAGGATACACCATGATTTACAGTGTCCTAAAGGTCTGCTTATGTTCCTGTGTAGTGCGGTGGTGATATAGTGTTGTGTACTGTGTCTAAAAATAGATTTTATAAATAAGGGAGAGAGTGCCGTCCTGGAATTAATCTTATTTTTTTTTATTTATTACTTTTTTTTTTTTTTTTTTTTTAATGGGAATTTGTGTATATTAATAAATTGATGTAGGGGAGACGATGGTACATAATGTCGATGATTCTAAACGATTAGATACAAAAATTGAAGGCAATATTTGGTATATAAGGGGATGAATGGAGACAGAGACAGATAGTGAAAGTGAGAGTGAGATGGAGGGAGGAAAGGGAGAGAGGAGAGAGGGAGAGAGGGAGAGAGGGAGAGAGGGGAGAGAGGGAGAGAGGGAGAGAGGGAGAGAGAGAGAGAGAGAGAGAGAGAGAGAGAGAGAGAGAGAGAGAAAGAGAGAAAGAGAGAAAGAGAAAGAGAAAGAGAAAGAGAGAAGAGAAAGAGAAAGAGAAAGAGAAAGAGAAAGAGAAGAAGAAGAGAAGAAGAAGAAAGACAGAGACAGAGAGACAGACAGTGAGATAGAGAAATAAGTAACGAAAAACCAAGGTACAGCGACAGAGAGACAGGAAGAACCGGAGACAGAAACAGATGCACCAGTAAAAAAAAAAAAAAAAAAAAAAAAAAAAAAGTCTAGATATGTGGGTGTAGGATTTTAGACATGACATTCGGGCAAAGCTGTGCAGTCATGTCAATGTTTTTAAGCGGGTTGTGTGAGTGCTATACATATCCCTTGCCCAGAATACCTCACACTTGCTCTCGCAGTCACTGATTGGCTAATAGAGGCTGCATTCTCCGCCACCTGTAGCAGCTCGGTACATTTTCGTGCGAAATATGTGTGGGAGAAAGAACAGCACTCGCCAGTAAAGTGTATTTTTAAGTACATTCGTCATTATAGAAGGAATCTTAATTGGAAATGCTTCTTCAGTCGCTCCGTATGAAATTCTTGATAATCTGTGCATAGGACTGTTACTAAGCTCAGAATATTTGTGATGATCAAAATCTAAATACAGTGTGAGTGAAAAATAAATGATTGAAGTGATTAATTGAATGAAAGGTGACAGTAAAAAAAAAAATGATTGAAATTATTGTCGATATGAAAAAATAAGAAAGAAGAGGGGGAAAAGAATAAGAAAAGGAGAAATAGAGTAAATGATAAAAGGATCAAAGATGGTAAGGAAGAAAAATAGAAAGGAAGGAAGAAAGAAAGAGAGAACAAGGATACCGACGAAGAGAAAGAAGCAAAGGAGGGAGGAAGGAAATAAAAACAGAAAGGAGAAAAAAGGAAGAGAGAGCAAGGAGAACCGACGAAGAGAATGGAGGGGAAGAGGGAGAACGGAATAAAGGAGGGAGAACATAGGAGACGAAGAGAAGGAAGGAAGGAGGGTGTCCAGAACATACCAAGGCCATAGGGAAGGGCACCAGAGGGGGGGGGGTACCAGGGGGTGAGTATGGCACTGTCTGCCGTCCAAAATTACGAGCGTAAAATAACCAAGGTCGCGAGGAAGAGGAAGAGGACGGAGAGGAGGAGGAGAAAGGGAGATGGGAGGAAGAGGACGGAGAGGAGGAGGAGAAAGGGAGATGGGAGGAAGGAGAAGAGAGAAAGAGGAGGAGGAGAAAGGGAGATGGGAGGAAGAGGAAGGGGAAGAGGACGGAGAGGAGGAGAAAGGGAGATAGGAAGAAGGGAGAAGAGAGAAAGAGGAGGAGGGAGGAAAGGGAGATAGGGAGGAAGAGGAAGAGGGAAGAGGGACGGAGAGGAGGAGGAGAGAAGGGAGATGGGAGGAAGAAGAAGAGGACGGAGAGGATGAGGAGAAAGGGAATTGGGAAGAAGGAGAAGAGAGAAAGAGGATGAGGGAGGATAAAAATGAGATGGGAGGAAGGACAGAGAGAGGAGATAGAGGGAAAGGAGGATAAGAACAGGAGGTGGGAGGAAAGAGAAGAGAGGAAAGAATAGAGGAGGAGGATAAGACAGGGAGATGGGAGGAAGGAGAAGAGAGGAGGAAGAAGGAGAGAAAGGAGGAAGAGGGAAAGGAGGATAAGAACAGGAGATAGGAAGGAGAGAGAGAGAGAAAGAAGAGGAAGAAAAGATGAGGGAGAATATGTTATGGGAGGTGAGACTGGAATAATAATAAGAAGAAGACAAAGAAGAGGAAGAAGAGAAGAAGAAGAAGACGAAGACGAAGACAAAGGAGAAGGAAGAGGAGGAGGAGGAGAAGGAGAAGAGGAAGACAAAGAAGAAAGGAAGAAAAAGAAGAAAAAGAAAACGAAGAAGAAGAAGAAGAAGAAGAAGAAGAAGAAGAAGAAGAAAACGAAGAAGACGAAAACGAAAAAAGACAAGAAGAAGAAGAAGAAGATGGAGAATGAAAAGGAATATGAGGAGTATGAGGAGGTGGGTGGGTGGGTGGGGGCCGGAGAGGAACGTAGCGGGCGCCGGCGTGTCCCGCTTCGCCGACAGCCACGAGGGGGGTCAGCTAATCACAGTACCTGGAACGTGTTGCTTGACTCCTCCCCCTCCCTCCCCCTCCCCCACCCCCTCATCCTTCTTTGCTTGACCTCCTCCTCCCCACCCCCCATCCCCTCATCCTTCTTCTTGAGGCACTCCTCCCCCCCTCCCCCAACCCCTCATCCTTCTTCTTGACCGCCTCCCTCCCCACTCCCCAACACCCCCCTCTTCTTCTTAGATTCAGCTGCACTTAACCCTACTCTATATTCCTTGCT
>NC_091549.1:4229039-4231539 GCF_042767895.1 Penaeus vannamei
CAACCTAACCTAACCTATCCTTTCCTAACCCAACTTAACCTAACCTAACCTAACCAACCTAATTAAAGTTCAAATATAATTTATCAAACCCACTATGTAAAGTAAACAGGAGCAAATAGGACTCGTTATCAACCAACATTCACAAGGTATGATCTTTTTCAGTGAAATCATTTATCTTATTATATAGTATCAAATTAATCACTCAGTACCTGTCCTCTATAGGTATTATGTGTTACATGATAATGATCATATCATACAATCCTTTTGTATGCATCTTCGAAAGTAAACATAAGTTTTTGTCTCTTCTACCGTATGCTATCTCTTGTATGCTGAAACTGTCAAGGAAGAGCAACTGCAGTGGATTCAGTTTATATTCAGCTTCATAACTTAATATGAACAGCTTTACTCATGTAATAATAATGAAAAAAAATCCTAGGCAAATGCCTCAGCCAATAGGTCCGTTAATACCTTTGTCCATGTGTACAAAGTCATGTATAACCTTGTTGTGTTCAGCAGAGTTAAGGGTAGTGTTTTTCGTTGTATAATGAATGATATATATTTGTGTCTAATAAGTATGCTGAAAATGTACATGAGTCTTGATTTAAGAAGGGTGTAGAGATCTTATGAACTCTTATTATGACAGTTTGAGTAATTTTTAACGAAAAATGGGAAATTTAATATTTTGAATTTGGCGGCAAAATCATATAAGTACATGAAACCACCTCGTAATAAAATCAGAGCTTCTTAAATATTTATTAATGTGTATAAGACTCCATTTTTTATATATGATTTCATCAGTTACCATTTATTAAACAAGACATAGTATTGTAGATTATTTTTGTGTTAAATGAGACAGGAGAGAGAGCAATAACGCTAGCTGGGAACGTAGTTTTTCGGTTGAGCTGATCAAGGGGAGGAGTCGCGAGACGAAGCGAACCAGACCTTCGCTTGTCATCTGGGCGTTCAGGTTATATTGTTTTGACCTGAATTATTGCCAATTTTGGGAGTAAATACTATGAATTAGGACATCTTGAGTAATTAAAAGTATGTCATATGATGGTAGGAAGAGTAGGAGTTGTGTTTGAAGATTAACTAACGAGAACTTCGCTTGTAATCTGGGTGTTCAGGTTCCTTGCTGGCGCCGTCGAGCTCTCCCTGTCCGCCATTGCACGTTCCCTTGTCTCTGGATAAGATTTATTTTTAGGAATGATGGTTGTATTATGTGTGATTTACGGAAATGTGTTATGAGGATGGAACGTGCCTGTGGTAAGGCCTGTGTAGGTAGCAGTGGGGAAGTGTAACCCGAGTTATCAGAGAATAAATAGTGTTTGAAGTATTCTGCAGAAATTCTAAGTGTTATCGTGACGTCTTTTCGATTGGTTATTAAATTTATTCAAGATTTATTATTATGAAATGTGTGTAAAGAGATTGAGGGAAGGAGTAAAATTTCAATTATTGGTTGTGGGAAAAGTCTGACAAATAAATAGAACATAACATTTTGGTAAAGTAAAAGTTGATTTTATTATTCAAGGGAGGAATATTTTGCTTCATTGATCCATGCTCATTCGTAATAAATCTGGTTGTTGTTAATCTATGATGAGGGTTTATGTAGCCTGATCTTTTAAAAGTAATTACATGATTAATACCAGAAGGACCTGCCATTGCTTCTGAAGTGACCTTAATTCCAGTGTCTGTTGACCCAAAGCATGCCAGCTATCTTACATATAAATGATCTTAAAGAGTGAAAAGGTTAAGTTAACCAATTATCCCACAGCCTTAGACTACAAAAATGGTTACTCTCTCTCTCTCTCCCTCCCCCCCTCTCTCTCTCCCTCCCCCCCCTCCCTCCCTCCCTCTCTCCCTCCCCCCCTCTCTCTCTCACTCACTCACCCTCTCCCCATCTACTTCCCCCTTTCCCTCTCTCCCTGTGTGTGTGTATTTATCTATCCATGTATCTTCATTTTTATTTTTATTTATTTATTTTTTCTTGGGTACAGATGAGGATACAGCGCACTGAAGCTCCCGGTGACCTTCTCCCATGCCTCCTGCTTCTTAGTAATACTATCAGGATCATGCATTTCCCCCAGGATAGCTGATTTGTGCTCCGCTATTAGAGAAAGGATGATCTCCCTCTGATCCTCCTATAGGTGAATTTGTTTCCCCGCTGAGCAGCCATCACCGCGCGCTGTTTGCATCCACTGACAGGAGAACAGGCGTGCCAACTGTTCGAAAACGGCGAACGTTTGGGGCCCAAAGTGAATGGTGCTTGCTTGGCCCAACGCAATTTACGCTCGTTTAATAAATACATTTGAACTGTTCGGGCTAGCCGCAAACAAAATTATGAGTGTGTGGGGATATCCCGAATTGCGATATTTAACAAACTGGCCGATGGTATGTAATTATAAAACCGGCACGAAGTTCCCTGTATATACATACAGTGAATTAGGTGGTCTCAATAATATATCAAATGATAATTTTTAAATATTTTCTATCAAAGATT
>NC_091549.1:4284039-4294039 GCF_042767895.1 Penaeus vannamei
TCTTCTATTCGTGCTTTTTATGGGAGCTTGGAGTGACAAATACGGGCGAAAAGTAAGTAATTGAACGTGGCATTATGGTCAGTCGTAATTCTGATAATGATGATTTAAGATTTGATATATATTACTGAGTAGCATTATGTGTCTATGTGAACGTTGTTATTGATGTGAAAAAAATGCGTTGATGTCTGCCGTAAAGTTTGATTTAAGAAAATTTAAGAATATTGAATTCTCTCTCTCCTATAGTCCAATAGGCACTTCATAACAAACATTATAATGAAGAATAAAAACGAAGTTGGCAACCCTCTTCTACCTCTCCTTCCCTCTCTGTGATGAGAATAAAATAAAGCAAATCCGATATTTCACTGCGGTTCTCCCCCCCTCCCCCTCCCCCAGATCCCTCTCCTGGTCACCGTGGGCTGCCACGTGTTCTGGTCGGGCGGCTACCTCCTCAACACGTGGCAGACGGCGTGGCCAGTCGAGATCCTCTACTTTGTGACGTTCCTCGGCGCCGTGGGCGGGGGTCCCCAGGGCCTGCTGTCCTCCACCATCGCCTACATCAGCGACGTGACCTCCGTCAAGAGCCGGACGGGCCGCGTGAGCAACACGGTGTCGTCGTGGTACCTGGGCGGTCCCCTGGGCTTGCTGGTGGGCGCCGTGGCCATCCAGAACGTGGGCGTCGAGCTGGCCCTCGCGCTCGTCTTCGCGTCCTACGTCAGCATCTTCATCTACATCTTCTTCTTCATCAAGGAGAGCCACGGGCCGTTCGCGGAGGTGAAGGGCGTCGAGGAATCCCCGATCAAGAAGGAGGACGTGACGAAGCTGCGCATGCTCGTCGACCTCTTCAGCTGGCGGCGCGTCCTGGAGTCCTTCAAGACGGCGCTCAGGAAACGGGAAGGAAGCGCCAGGGTCATCCTCATAGCGCTCATCGTCAGCAACATGATCCGGCGCGCAGCCAGAGGTAAAAAAAAAAGAAAAACAAAAAAGAAAAAGCAATGATACATTTCCATTTAAGTAAAAACTCTTAACCCATTCACGAGATCGAGATGGATCAACCGACAGACCAATAGAATCTTAATCATTCAGCCCAGTAATGTTTGAAACAATGATTATGAATATTTAATGAAAAATTTAAAAGCCCCAAACTGGAGATTCTCTGACGCCACGACGCGGTTCCATTGCAGGGTTCTACATGTACAGTTTCGTCCGCCGCGCTTTATCCTGGGACGCTACAGACTTCTCTTACTGGTCCTCTTACCGCAGTCTTGTCTCCGCCGTCGGTAAGTGAAAACAGTCCTTAGAGCCTTGTCCTTCATCATGAATAGTAAGAATTAAATGCCGTGGATTGTCATGGTATGTCTTCGACTCGTGTACGATGTCAGATTATACACGCGATCATTTCGCACAGAGATCGTGGACTATTTTCGACAGAGAGGGAGATCGAAAAAAAAAAAAGAGACGACCATGCAAAAACCAGACTGAATCTCCCGCAAAAACACGCCCCCTACATTCACTCGACGTCTTAAAAGACCCCCATCGTTCTTATTCCCACCTTCTCCTGCTCTTAATTTCACCATCTTTTTTGTTTTTTATTCCCCACAGGGTCGCTCATTCTGGTCCCATTGCTTACGCGTCTCATCTCCGTATCCGACCCCATGTTGATCGTCATCGGGTCTCTGTCAATCATTGGGGAATACTGTTGCTATGGCCTCATCGGCGGGGTGGCCACGGGCTTCTACATCTGGCTGGGTCCTCCTGCGGGTCTCATCTCCAACGCCAGCATCATCGCGCAGAAGTCCATGGCGACCAAGCTGGTGGCTTCGTCGGAAAAAGGTGAGGAGTCTGTCAGGTCTTCGAAATAGGGTGTTTGTTTAGGTCGGATCCTGCGTCTGTCTTCTCTTCTTTTTCTGTTTCTGTTTCTCTTTCTGTCTGTCTTTCTCTCGCTCTCTCTCTCTTTCTATCCCTCTCTCTCTTTTTATTCCTCTCTCTCTCTCTCTCTCTCTCTCTCTCTCTCTCTCTCTCTCTCACTCTCTCTCTCTCTCTCTCTCTCTCTCTCTGTGTGTGTGTGTGTGTGTGTGTGTGTGTGTGTGTGTGTGTGTCTGTGTGTGTGTGTGTGTGTGTGTGTGCGTGTTTGGACGTAACCTCGCATGGTACAAATATCCATGCTGTCGTGAGAAAAGGTCAACGAGAGGACGAGAATCAAAGCCTTGAATACTGATGAATGCCAAAGCGTTTTAGGTACACCTCATCAAGCCAGCATTTTGTTACATAATACCCACCTCGTCGAAATGAAATCAAAGAAAGAAGCAGCAGAAGAAAAGAGAGAAAAAAAAACTTCAAGTCGCAAAAAATATAAAAGTAATTTAGCAAAGCAATCAAAGGTTCACGAATTCCCCCTTTTTTTATTGTCCCCAAGATCATAAAAGACGGTCAATGAGCCCTTGATGGATCCACCGAATTCTTCAATTTTTCTTTTTTTTTCTTTCTTCATCCTTTTTTTTGCTTTCCAGGTCGTGTTAGCGCTGTCATGGCTGCTACCCAGAGCCTCATGCCTATGGTGGGCTACGCTATGTACGCCCCTATATACCGCCAGACTGTGGAGAAGTTCCCAGCCGCCCAGTTCTTCTTCGGGGCTGGACTGGCCACTCTCATCATGATCACTTTCCTGTAAGTACATATTTCTTTTACGTATTTTCTTTGTATATTACGGAGGATTGGAGATTGTGTATTTTCTTTGTATATTGCGGAGGATTGGAAATTGTGTATTTTCTTTGTATATTAAGGGGGATTGGAGATATTCACGTATTTTCTTTGTATATTAAGGGGGATTGGAGATATTTACGTATTTTCTTTGTATATTAAGAGGGATTGGAGATGTTTGTGTATTTTCTTTTTATATTAAGGGGGAATGGAGATACTTACGTATTTCCTTTGTATATTAAGAGGGATTGGAGATGTTTGTGTATTTTCTTTTTATATTAAGGGGGAATGGAGATACTTACGTATTTCCTTTGTATATTAAGGGGGAATGGAGATACTTACGTATTTCCTTTGTATATTAAGGGGGATTGGAGATATTCACGTATTTTCTTTATATATTAAGGGGGACTGACGTTGTATATTAAGGGGGAGATATTTGCTTGTCTTTGTGATATCTTAAAAATCTTAAATCTTACAGGGGGATTAAATGTGGGTTTTTGTCATGAAGGATTTATATTTTAGTTCTTTAGGGGGTTTAAGGAGGTAGATCTTAGCGTGCTTTATGTCTTGTTCACGGGAGCGACGTCTGTCTCTCCGTAAGAGAATGTAAACAGGTGTGTGGTTTCGAGATAAGAGCGAAATGGCTTAGCGCTTCTCGGGAACTTTCGGATGACCACTTTCATCCTCGGTTTCAGGGTCATCCAGTTAGCGAATGTGTCTTACGAAAAGGAGCTAGCGGACGTCGAGAAGAAGATACCCCAGAACGCGGACGACAACACGATCCAGATGAAACAGAAGCCGACCCCAGAGAATCCGGAGAAGAAGGAATCGACGCCCAAGACCGATAAAAGGGAGATAAAACCGCCCTTCGCCGACGAGCCTGTCCCGAACAGGACCCACGCGGGAGTGACTTCTATCAGCAGGAATTTTTATCACCAGAATGAACACACGGGGCCATTAGGGAGAAAGAGCTTGAGCGGCGGAGAGAGAGAGAGACGGCAAGAGAGAAGCGTCAGGGTAAATGAGTACCCGAGGTGGCAGGCGTACGAGAACAGTGCCACCGATGAGGAAATTCGACAGTTGGAGACAGTGCCAGTTTCCAGTCGCGACAGAACGACATGTGATAGAGAGAAAACTATTTAATACTGAAACCAAAAAAAAAAAAAAAAAAAAAAAAAAAAACTGTTGTTCTTATTTGTTATGTTTATACTTTTAGTCATTCAAGATGGCCGTGGTATACTTAACTGTACTATTTTTTTTTATTCCTTTTAGTGTCATCTTGTTTATGATTAGTTTTTTTAAATACTTTTAGGTGCCATGTCTCCCATGTATTTATCTATTGCTGTATAACCTCTGATGATCTACCTATGAAACTGTGAAATATAAGACTGTGTTCTATAATAATTCCATTTTGTCACTGATTCCCTGTATACTAAGAGTGTCCAATCTACCAGTTAATTGCTTGTTTACCACCAATCCAAATCCTATGACTTGACACTTCAATTATATTACTTAACAAGCTGATTACGTACAACCTGCCAGTCTACTATGTAAAAGCACTAATTTAAATCATATTTAAAAAGAAGTTACAAAGTTCAAAACACTAAATTTAAATCATATTACTTTAAAAAGAAGTTACAAAGTTCAAAAGTATCTTTGGGTTTCAACAGTTGCCAAAAACTTGATTACGAAGACAAAAAGGTTGTTCTTGGTCTTGAACTTGTATGTTCTTAGATTCTGCCTTGCTACTAGTTCTTATTTTTCTTTTTCTTTTTTTCCTTTTTTGTCCCATGTGATTAAATTATCTGGAAATTTCCTGGCGGCCCCACAGACAGCAAATGGCTATTTATAATCCCCGTCAAAGATTAGGTCGAATATTAAATAGCTTCTGGATACCTGCTCGTTGTATAATTAGAAAAAAACAAAAAAAAAAACACAGACAGAGAAATCAAATATACACATATCCCACCCACAAAAAAAGTCTTTTAAATAAATTGTTAAAACACACAGACATAGAGAAATCAAATATACACAAATCCCACCCACAAAAAAATGGCTTTTCACGAGTTGGCAGGATCCATGGCGCCACAGAAACACCTTTCTCCATTACGATAATTTTCTAAGGGGTTCAGTTAGCTAAGTTCCTGTCTTAAATGGCTATATGGCGCTTTCGTTAAAGGCGAGTCGCACAAAGAACTGGTTTTCCAACTTGTTCATTCTGCGGTTTTCGTCAAAAGTGTTCGTCTTTTTCCCCCCCACAAGAATATTTCGCCAAAGCTGAGAGACACGGGTTGAAGGGCTACTGATAAGGAAATGAAATAGACGATATCCTCTGAAAAAAAAATGTCATTAAGATTGATATTTCAGTGAGGGGAAGGAAACTCACCGTCTTTTCCTCCCGAGTTCCTCAAGGGGAAAATGGAGGTCGGAAGGAAAAAAAGACAGATTAAAAAAAAAGAAAAAAAACAGAAACTAGCTACCTGTTTCCAGACACTCCAAGGTTGTGCAAGTATAAGAGATCGAAGGAGGTTTTGTGGATTCAGGTCCTAAGATGCTACTTCTATAGACCATCGAATATTACTAAAACTAATAGATTGATTTTTCTTACGCTGACATTGATAATCCATATCATAGGTGAAAATATGTGTGAAATCAGCTGTCAAAATCATACATACATAGATTCATACATATATATATATATATATATATATATATATATATATATATATATATATATATGTATATATTTATGTATGGGTATATATATATATATATATATATATATATATATATATATATATATATATATATATGTATATATTTATGTATGGGTTTATATATATATATATATATATATATATATATATATATATATATATATATATATATATATATATATATATAGCTACATATTCTATATGCACACACACACACACACACACACACGCAGAGACGCACACAGACACGCACGCAAAAGGTCAAAAGTTCATCTGACACTCAAAAAAGAACAAACAAGCAAAAAAAGAGAAAAGTCAACACATTCGAAAAGAACGTAACTTGAACCACCTTGACCCGAACTTGACTCCAAACTGAACTTACTGACCCGAGTCAAGACCTAAAACGACAATTGGAATCAGGTCACATCCCCTGACTCTGTTTTGGGGTAGAAGAAGGAGCAAAAGAAGTTAATGAATGATAATGATGATACTTTGATATCGAGATGTGGCGAGAGAGAGAGAGAGAAAAGGGGGGGGGGGGATAGAGATAGAGAGAGAGAGAGAGAGAGAGAGAGAGAGAGAGAGAGAGAGAGAGAGAGAGAGAGAGAGAGAAAGAGATAGAGAGAGAGAGAGAGAGAGAGAAAGAGAGAGTGAGAGAATAGGGCAGGGCGAGAGAGAGAGAGGAGAGAGAGAGAGAGAATAGGGCAAGGAGAGAGAGAGGGGGGTGGGGGGAGAAGGGAGAGAGAGAGAGAGAGGGCGTGAGAGAGAGAGAGGGCGGGGGAGAGAGAGAGGGGGCGGGGAGAGAGAGAGAGAGAGAGGGCGGAGAGAGAGAGAGAGTGCGGAGAGAGAGAGAGAGAGAGAGAGAGAGAGAGAGTGCGGACGGGGCGCAGAGAGAGAGAGAGAGAGAGAGAGTGCGGACGGGGCGCAGAGAGAGAGAGAGAGAGAGAGAGAGGGCGGATAGAGAGAGAGAGAGGGCGGATAGAGAGAGAGAGAGAGAGAGAGAGAGAGAGAGAGAGAGAGAGAGAGAGAGAGAGAGAGAGAGAGAGAGAGAGAGAGAGAGAGAGAGAGAGAGTTCAATTTAAATTCAAACACTTTATTCCATTAATTACAATGAGCATTCTATTTACATTTAAGGTGTTTACACAGTGCAATAGGATGCTATGAACATAGATATTGTACAATGCTTGGGGAACAAAATTACACATAACACAAATACTATATGTGATTGAAATATCGAGTTCGGCTTGATGTTAATGCACCTGATGTCACTGGCATTTCAGTAGATGTTCTTTCACTTGTTTTAATTGTCGTTTGGTTGGAAATATTTCTTATATTTTCGGGTAGTTGGTTCTTAGTCACCAGTCCTCGTATTTGCATATTTCTTATCCCGGTTTCTGTATCTGATCTTTTGATATATAAGCAGTTGTTTTGCCTTGTTTGGACACCCGTTGTGTTACCTGTTATCTGTATAGGTAATAGCCAATTTGGGTAAATTCCTTGTACGATTTTATGGATTAGAATACATGTGCCATAGTTGTATTTCTGTTGTACTTGTAGCCATTTTAGTTTGTTGATATGTGGTGTGATGTGGTCATATTTATTTATATTTCCTAGTGCTATTCTTGCTGCAAAGTTCTATAGTTTCTGTGTCCTTTGTAT
Source organism: Penaeus vannamei (assembly GCF_042767895.1). Taxonomy (NCBI): domain Eukaryota; kingdom Metazoa; phylum Arthropoda; class Malacostraca; order Decapoda; family Penaeidae; genus Penaeus; species Penaeus vannamei. The sequence goes on from NC_091549.1 coordinate 4,291,113, forward strand.
TTGTGTTCTATTTGTGGAGCCCCGGATGTTTGGGCAATAATTGATTATACTAAGTGCTAGTGTTTGTATAACAATAATCCTTGTTTCTGTAGGTATTTCATTCCTGTAGATGTGGTCAATGTGTCTCTTAAATGTCATGTATCTGTCTATGTATACTCCTAGATCTTTTACTCTTTGATGTAGCAACCCTGGAATTCTATAACTATATGTGGGTATTTTTGCAATGTTCTGACGGCTGCCTATGAAAATACATTGTGTTTTCTGTGGATGTAGCTTCAGACCATTTATTTCAAAGTAATGTTTTGCTTCCGTTAGGATTTGTTTAGCTTTTCCTATCAACTCATTTAAATTGTTAACAGAGGTGGCGTGAAGAAATTGAGAGTCATCAGCGTACTGAATAAGAAGACAGTTTATTTGCAATTGATGACAGATCAATGATGAAAATAGAGAATTAGATTGGGCCTAGGATGGAGCCTTGTGGAACACCGAACGAAACTTGTTTCTTTGATGATGCTTTTTCATTAATTTTGACTAATTGAATTATCGCGGACAAGTAATTTTTGAACCAAAAGTTATCAGTTCTGTGATTTGTTAGTTTGTATTTCATGTCTGACTCTGCCAATGGCCTCCGATAAGTCACACAAAGTGAGCAGATTTATCTGGTTGTTGTCAATGTTGTTATAAATTTCATTTGTGACTTTTAGTAACGCTGTTTCGGCCTATAATTTACTTTTAAACCCGTGTTGGGTGTTTGATATAAGGTAATTCTCTTCCTAAAATGCTGTTAATTGGTTCGCGCCTATTTTCTCGAGTACTTTAGATAATACTGGCAGTATTGTGATGGCTCGATAATTACTTATTTCGTCTGTATCACCGGATTTGAAAATAGGTGTAATGACACCATGTTTCCAGAGTGATGGATAAACACCGGTGACTATGGATGTATTAATGATGACGGTCAGATAGCATGCAATTGCTGGTAGACTATCCTTTGTGAAACGCTGTGTTGTGTCATCAGCTCCTACGGAATTTGTTTTTCTTGTGTTTTACTGTTAATATAACTGTTTCTACTCCTACTGGTTGCGGTCTGAAAGAGTTTGTTATAGGCCTTGTTTCATTTATGTTGTGTGGATGTGTGGAGGCGGTTGTCTGTTCGTAAGTGACCCTACCGAAGTTATCAAAGTGTTCTATATCATTTATGGAATTTGTGGAAATGTGTGTGTTTTGTTTCCTATTTGGCACTAGTCTCTTAACCAGTTTCCATGTTTCGGCAGAACTTACTTTTGAAATGATTTGTTTTCGCACTATGAATAAGTGTTTTCACATTCCTTTTCTTGTGTTTATATTCATCCTGAAGGGTGGTGTCAGATCTGTTTATCTTGAGAGCTTTCTGAGTATTATTTCTGTCATTTATGGCTCTCTTGATGTTGTCATCTATCCAGGGGGCGGGAGGACGTTTTACTGTTTTAGTTTTAATGGGTGCGGAGGCGTTTATGCTGTTTTTTTTATCACCTGTTAAAATGGTAATTTGACTGTCAACATTATCTGTTGCTAAAATATCTAAGAGCGATGATTTGTTGGCTATTTTTTGTTCGCAGAGTAATTTAGGATCGCAATGAGTTAGATCTCGAGAAGTTTTGGTGACTGGTTGTCACTTTGTTTTTTCTATATTTAAGATCAAGGTTACAAGCTCGTGATTAGCATTTGGGCAAGGAATAACATAGGAGACTCCAAATTTCGTTTTCTTACGTAAGGTTTATATTAAATCAGTTTAATGGATGTCAGATTACATTAGCTGGAATTTGGTGAGGTTAGGTTAGGTTAGGCTAGGCTCAAATTTGACCAGGAGACTCCAAATTTCGTTTTCTTTCATAAGGTGTGTGAAGAATAATATCGGGTGTTTGTTATTATGACATCTAATGTAGAAGAAGTACTTTCTGTCCTTATAAACTTGTTTTATAAGTTGTTTTAATTTATTTTTGTTAATTATTCCTGTTAACTTTGCATTTTATTTGTTTAAGTCGTTAATTAAATCACATAGGATGAATAGGAGTTTTCTTTTTAATGACATATTTTCAAGATACTCAGAAGATTCTGTCGTAACATGTGGGTGTCTATAGATTGTGCCGACGAGGATGGAAGGGTGCATATTACTTTGTTCGGTTATCTAGATGCCCAGTTATAGAGATCCTATTTGATTTAAGGGTATCTCTTACATATATACCGACTCCACCTCCCCGTCCTGCATCACATCTGTAAATATGAAAGTCTGAAATGCTGATGAAACTGCTTGATATTTCATGGTAAAGCCAAGTTTCGCAAATGCCCAGGATATTGTTATTTCTCTCCTTAACTATTAATTCAATTTCTTCAAAGTGTCCGAGGAGAGACTGTGCTTTGATGTGCTCAATTCTGATTGTCTTAGTGTTTTGACCACCGGACTTACAGCGTCAAACATCCTGCTCGCCTTTGTACTTGTTTCTATTTAGGAACACCTTTACATTGTCAGGAAAGACGTCGGACTCTAAGAAAAATTCTGGGTTGATATCCTTGCCTCTTATAGTAACTGTGAAGCTCGAGTAATAATTGTGTGTCATTTTCGTTTTGAATGCTTTCACCTTGGAGATAATGTCGAATTTATTTTCGAGGAAGTCCTCAATATCTTCCTCGTTTGTATGTGGATGGCAACTCGTAATATACAAGAACACTACCTGAGGACAGTCGGCACCTTGCAAGGGTTTTGGCGATTGGCGTTCCTCTCTTGCTTTTCTATTCTATCTATCTATTTCTATCCTCTCTTTCTTTTCTATTGTTGACTTGAACGGACCCTTCCTCGTCTTGGTGGGGCTGCGGCTGCACGTTCGTTTGTTGCCGTGTTTCCGTTCGTTCTGCGTAGTTGTTGACGACGAGTTGCGCTGCTTGTGGAG
>NC_091549.1:4314039-4316539 GCF_042767895.1 Penaeus vannamei
GAGAGGGAAAGAAAGAAAGAAAAAAAAACAAAAATCGTACCTGGCTTCGCGTGGCATTGGAATCTAATGGGAAAGGTCACTGCTGCGGGGAGCTTGGACGGCGTCTTTCCTGTCGTTCTTGCGGCGTTGCGTAAGAGCACGATTCTCTCTGCTTTTTTGGCCTTTAAGGACAATAATTCTGTTTTGAGGAATGCTGAGGCTGAGGGGATGTGGTTGTAGGAATGAGGTTGTATTTTCCAGGGTTTTCTAAAGTGATATTGTATATACACACATATGTATATACAGTGTATATATATATATATATATATATATATATATATATATATATATATATATATATATATATATATATTGTTGATAAAACATACATTTCATTCATTCTCAATTTCTTTTTTATACACATACATACATACATATATGTATGTGCGTGTGTGTTTGTGTGTGTGTGTGTGTGTGTGTGTGTGTGTGTGTGTGTGTGTGTGTGTGTGTGTGTGTGTGTGTGTGTGTGCATATACATATGCATGTATATATCATAATCATTATCATCATTATCACTGTGATCATGACCATTATCATTATTATCATCATCTTTAATTATTATCATTATCATCATCTTCATTATCATCGTCAACCATTTTATCACCTCGTGGAAACTCAGGTCGGCCATTTTGAAGGGACTCAACTAGCACCACGAATAATTGCACTTTGATGAGGGAAATCCTCATTGAATAGCAATAAAAATGGCCCTACCAGCAATTAATGACCCCCCCCCCCAAAAAAAAAAAAAAAAAAAAAAAAAATCTGACTTTTACTTAAAAAATACACCTTCTTCAACATTCACTAATCACGATGGTATATCCTTATCCTATACAAATGCCAAACAACAAACAAACAAACAAACAGACCATCCTCTAAGGAGCTCGGCTAGTCCCGTCATCCCACACTTCGAGTTTATGGTTATGAGGCTGTTTTTTTTTTGTTTGTTTTTTGTCACTAACAAGGGGAAGCCACAGGATTAGCAAAAAAGGGAGGAATTAGCAAACCCGAAAACGTGTTGCTAGTTCATCGCAGAAATTACCATGGTGCGTCTTTGGCATATGGGTTAGGGATATATGCGTATATGTAAGTGCATGCATATATACACACGCATATATGTACATATACATTTTCTTTATTTATTTGTTTATCTATCTATTTATCTATATCTATCTATCTATCTATCTATATCTATATCTATATCTATATCTATATCTATATATATATATATATGTTTGTGTGTGTGTGTGTGTGTGTGTGTGTGTGTGTGTGTGTGTGTGTGTGTGTGTGTGTGTGTGTGTGTGTGTGTGTGTGTGTGTGTGTGTGTGTGTGTACACAGTATTTCAATATTTGTATGTGTGTGTGTGTGTTTGTGGGTGTGTCTATCTGTCTGTATAGATAAATATATAGATTAATAGCTAGCTAGCTAGCTAGTTAGATTGACTGATAGATCGCGTGATTGATTAATATATATATATTTATATATATATATATATATATATATATATATATATATATATATATATATAGAGAGAGAGAGAGAGAGAGAGAGAGAGAGAGAGAGATAGAGAGATAGATAGACAGATAGATGGATAGATAGATAGAGAGAGAGATAGAGAGAGAGAGAGAGAGAGAGAGAGAGAGAGAGAGAGAGAGAGAGAGAGAGATAGAGATAGAGATAGAGATAGAGAGAGAGAGAGAGAGATAGATAGATAGATAGAGATAGAGAGAGATAGAGAGAGAGGGGCGGGGCGAGGAAACCCTAATCTTAATGAATCATAATCCTTGGCAGACTGACGATCATCATATAATATGAAATTTTACAAGACCTTCATTTCTGCAAAACACTACCTGATGTTTGGTCTGTGCGTTGCCTATTTGATAGAAGGGTTGTCTTAAGTCTTAACCAAAGCCTGTCTGCTGACTCGTCTCAATCTCTCTGTCTGGCTCTGCCTGTCTGTCTCTCTCTCTCTCCCTTCGTTCCTCCCATTCCCTCGCTCCTTCCCCTTCTCTCCTTCCTCCCCCTCCTCTCCTCCCTTTCCTCCCTTTCCCCCACCTCCCCCTCCTCTCCTTCTCTCCCCCTCCTCTCCCTCCTCCCCCTTCTCTCCCTCCCTCTCCTTCCTCCCCCTCCTCTCCTTCCTCCCCCTCCTCCCCCTCCCTCTCCGTCCTCTCCCTCCTCCCCCTCCTCTCCTTTCCACCTCCCCTCCTTCCGCCCCCTCCTCCCCCTCCTCACCTTCCTCTCCCTCCTCCCCTTTCCATCTCCTCTCCTTCCTCCCCTCCTCTCCCTCCTCCCCTTCTCTCCCCCTTCCTCCCCCTCCTCTCCTTCCTCCCCCTCCTCTCCTTTCCACCTTCTCTCCCTCCTCCCCCCTCCTCTCCCTCCTCCCCTCCCTCCCCTCCTCTCCTTCCTCCCCCTCCTTCCCTTCTCTCTCTCCTCTCCTTCCTCTCCTTTCCTCTCCTTCCTCTC
>NC_091549.1:4329039-4331539 GCF_042767895.1 Penaeus vannamei
CTCCTCCTCCTCCTTACACGCAAACACCGTCTTCCATTCTTCTTCTCATTATTTCCCCTTCTCCCTCTCCTCCCCTTTTAGACTTCCTTCTCCTTCGCTCTCTCGTTTTATATCTTTTATCCTTTCCGTTTCGCTGGTTTCCTGTGTTCTCTCATTCTCTCTCTTTCTCTTTTCCTCCCATATTTTTCCCCTTCTCCCTCTCCACCCCTTTCAGTCTCCCTTCTTCTTCGCTCTCTCGTTTCCTCTCGTTTCTCTTTCGTTCTCACTGTTTCCTCCTTACGCCACTCCTTCTCTCCGCTCACGCATCTTCGTCCATTTCTGTCCTCCTTCACTTCTGTTCTCCTCCCTCTCTTCTTTCACTCCTCCCGTTTCTCCCCCCTTCATCTTCCTCCTTCGCATCCCATTTCTTTACCTCTCTCCTCCTCCTCATATTTATCCACCTCCATCTTCCTCCTTCGCATCCCATTTCTTAACCTCTCTCCTCCTCCTCCTATTTATCCACCTCCATCTTCCTCCTTCACATCCCATTCCTTTACCTCTCTCCTCCTTTTTTATCCACCTCCTCCATCTTCTTCCTTCGCATCCCATTCCTTTACCTCTCTCCTCCTCCTCCTATTTATCCACCTCTTCCATCACCTTCTTTTCCTCCACCTCTGTCCTCCCGTTTTCCTCCTCCTCCCTTTCGTCCATCTTTATCTTCCCCCTTCCCTCCCCCCCCCTTTACCTTTTATTGGGCTTCCCCTTGAGCAAGATGGCCTTTTTAAGCGTTTTAGTGTCGGCGAAACAACGCATGATTGGTTCCTCGTAGCAACTTAATAAATAAGAATGGCCGGTGCGAATAAAAGTTTATTTTCTCACTGATATTTTTACGTTCATTATTAAAAAGCCGTTTTATTGTTTTTGTTTTAGTTTTTTTGGTTAAAATTCCGGGAACTCCATAGTTGACCGATGATACTCATTATGTTAATTAGGAATGTGAAAACGATGGCATCAAATATAATGATGCCGACTGAGGACTACATCTAGAACCAGATTTGGAATAACTGATTATTTTATTGATAAAGTAAGCTGCCTTATATGGTAGTGATGTTAAACGCGTTTTAATATTTTGATTTAATAATCTTACAGAGAGGATCATGAAAATAACAGAAAATAGGTTGGGTTAGCAGATTTTATTGTATAAACTTCATGGGAAAAAAGGAAAAATAGTATTACCCAATCTGTAACATGAATAGAATCAAATGACATGATTAAACTTCCTTTTATTAAGATACTTCAGTTGAATTTATCTATCCAAATTCTCCAGAAAAAAAGACACCTTTCTCTTTTCAATTTTTCTTCTGAAAGGCCAGCGAATTTCCTCTAGAGCTTCTCTCTCTGCGCCAACTTCTCCCGCGCCTTAAACAGCGTGGGAATCAACCCAGTCCCTGAAGTACGCCACTTCGGTATACACCCCGGGGTAGTTGGGGCGAGCGCAGCCATAGCCCCAGGACGTGATGCCATGGAGCTTTCCCCCGCAGACGAAGGGGCCTCCGGAGTCACCCTGGCAGGCGTCCTTACCTCCTTCTGGGAGTCCTGCGCACAGCATGGAGTCGGCGATCTCCGTGACGCCGTAGGATTGCCTGCAGGTGTCGTCATCCACAATAGGGACGTCCACCTGAGGAATGAGAGTTTGGAATCAAGAGACATTTGTTGTTTTTACTTGTTTGTGTCTTTATATCGATAGATAGGTTGATAGATATCAAGGCGGATGCTTAGATAGATAGACAGGTAGAAAGATAAATGTAGAAAGAAGACTACTTACAGCCATTAATAGAGAAACAAGCTTAAAATGTAAAGCTAGTTACGTTTCATTTAGTTAGCTTATAGATATCAAGGTGGATACTTAGATAGACAGGTAGAAAGAAAGATATAGACAGAAAACTACTTACAACCTCACATTATTAGAGAAACAAGCTTAATATGTAAACCGCGTTAAGTTTCGTTTTGTTACCCCTAAAACAGAGTTCCATCTACGTTTTCTTTCACATGCAAGACAAGCAAGCATCCCATGAGAAGTTTGCAAAAACTTTAACAGCCAGGACGACTTTACACAAGCTGAAGAAACATAAAAAAGATCGGAAAGATTAAAAAATAACCTTGATATCTTGCGTTAATAGCACCTCCTTGGTTGTGGCGTAGTTATATGGAAAATGGATCTTCTCGAACAGTATCGTACATGACTAGGCAAAAATGTTTCTTAATTGAATTTGAAATTTCTCTGCTTATCTATTTATTAGTTTATATTCCAGCAGGTGTCATATAGATTTATTTGTTAATTTAATCATATGAATCTCTTGATAACAATAAGGCATATAAACAAAATATTTTTTTAAGAATCGTACAAACCAAAAATTTTCCTATATAGGTTCCCTCCCCCTCCTAAAACTCCAAAAAACAAAAGACAAACAAGCAAAACAACTACAAAAACTACACAAATATATACAAAAAACGAAAAAAA
>NC_091549.1:4336539-4339039 GCF_042767895.1 Penaeus vannamei
CTTCCCCTTCTTCAACCTTTAACTCTCCCCTGCCTCCCCCTCCTTATCTTTTCCTCTCTATTTCTCCCCTTTCTTTCATTTTCCACCCAATTCTTCCCCTTCCTTAATCCCCTAACTCTCCCCTCTCATCTTCTCTTCTCTCTATCTCTCCCCTTCCTTATCTCCCTCTCTCTCTATCCCTCCCCTTCCCTTGTCTTCCCCTCTCTATCTCTCCTCTTTCTTTCATTTTCCACCCAATTCTTCCCCTTCCTTAACTCCCTAACTCTCCCCTCTCATCTTCTCTTCTCTCTATCTCTCCCCTTCCTTATCTCCCTCTCTCTCTATCCCTCCCCTTCCTTGTCTTCCCCTCTCTATCTCTCCTCTTTCTTTCATTTTCCACCCAATTCTTCCCCTTCCTTAACCCCTAACTCTCCCCTCTCATCTTCTCTTCTCTCTATCTCTCCCCTTCCTTATCTCCCTCTCTCTCTATCCCTCCCCTTCCTTGTCTTCCCCTCTCTATCTCTCCTCTTTCTTTCATTTTCCACCCAATTCTTCCCCTTCCTTAACCCCCTAACTCTCCCCTCTCATCTTCTCTTCTCTCTATCTCTCCCCTTCCTTATCTCCCTCTCTCTCTATCCCTCCCCTCCTTGTCTTCCCCTCTCTATCTCTCCTCTTTCTTCCATTTTCCACCCAATTCTTCCCCTTCTTCAACCCCTAACTCTCCCCTCTTATCTTCCCCTCTCTCTATCTCTCTCCCTTTCTTCCCCTCTCTATCTCTCTCCCCTTCTTTATCTTCCCCCCTCTCTCTCCCCCCCTCTTTAGCCCCTACTCTGCTCTATCTCCCCTATTATCTTCCCCTCTCTACTCTCTCCCCTTATATCCCTCTCTCTATCCCTCCCCTTCTTTCCCCTCCCTCTATCATTCCCCTTCCCTCCCTTCTCGTTATCCCCCCCCCCTTCCTTATCTTCCCCTCTCTCTATTTCTCCACTTTCGTCCCCTCTCTCTATCTATCCCCCTTCCTTATCTCCCTCTCTCTCTATCTCTCTCCTATCTTATTTACCCTCTCTCTATCTCTCCCCCTTCCTTAACCCCTAACTCTCCTCTATCTCCCCCTTTCTTCCCCTCTCCCTATCTCTCCCCTTTATCCCCATCCCTCTATCTCTTCCCTTCCTCATTTACCCTCTCTCTATCTCTCCCCTTATCTTCCCCACTCTCTATCTCTCCCCTTCCTTATCTTCCCCTCTCTCTATCTCCCCTCCTTCCTTATCTCCCCCTCCCTCTATCCCTCCCCTTTCTTCCACTCTCTCTCTATCTCTCCCCTTCCTCCCCTCTCTCTATCTCTCCCCTTCCTCCCCTCACAACCTTACCCATGGACGCAGTGACCGGCCGTGACGATGTAGTTCTCATTGAAGATGGAACCCCCACAGGAGTGAGATTTTCCGAAGATGCCGTTCCTCTGCATGGAGATCTGGTGAGGAAACTCCCCAGGGGAAGCCTCCACTCCCCCTACGATCTTGGGGAGGCGGGGGAGCCCTCCATCGAGACGGGGCACGTGGGGCACGCCTGGGGGGGAGGTGGAGGAGGGAGTTATACGGGGGTGATGGTGGGTTGTTGGTTTGGGGGTGTTTGTGGGTGGGGTTGGGTTGGGTTGTATGGAGGGGTGTTTGTGGTTTTGTGGGGTATGTGTACTGTTGTTGTTTAGATTCATATATATTCTTGTACGTTTATATGTGAATCTATTTATGTATATATACATATATATATTTACACACACATACACACAGACACGCACGCGCACATACACACACAAACACACACACACACACACACATATACACACACACACACATACACAAACACACAAATATATATATATATATATATATATATATATATATATATATATATATATATATGTATGTATGTATGTATGTATGTATGTATGTATATAATCACATCTAAATATAGTAAAACTACAGATGGATAATACAGCTGTCCCAATTATTAAGCATATACGCGAATAGGTGAGGAATTCATTCGCTTCTATAAAAGAAAATTCGACAGGTGGGGAAATGCAGGTATTTTCCCTAACGTGCAATTATAATTCGCAAACTGCCATGATAATATTTTGCGAATATCGATTACGTAATTTATATCTAGACTTCAGCAAAATTCTGGTAAATGAAATATAAATTTTGAATTGAATGAGGGGTTTATATTTCGTGTTTGCAATAGTTTGTCTTTGTTTTTTTTTATGATGTAATTATATAATATCGATATGTTGACTTTTTCACTATTAGATATTCTTAGATATTAGATATTAGACTGGCATGTACCAAGCACAATCACAGTACCTGATATTACCTTTGTCTCTGTACTCCCACGTGTCCTATCCCTTAGACACGCAATATTACAATAAAAGTCGTATTACATGGAAAATCAGCAACACTTGTCATGGCTCATCGCAATTAATTCACTCATCGATGCAATAATTAAGACTAATTTGCATCGTCCAATCACT
>NC_091549.1:4371539-4374039 GCF_042767895.1 Penaeus vannamei
CACATTATCATTACATTACCACTCATTATAACCATCACATTTCCATTACCATTATATCCATCACTTTACCATTACCATTATAACCACCGCTTATTATTACCATCACATCACCATTATCACTATAACCACCGCTTATTATAACCATCGCATTACCATTACTACTCTAACAACCACTTATTATAACCATCACATCACAATTACCATTATAACCACCGCTCACTACATTGGAACTTCTTGGACTTGGCACCTCAAGGGACCCGCCCAAAAGTGCCTATTTCGAGAAGGTGCCGAATTCGGGAAGCTGGGGTCCAAGGCAAAGTCATAGCTATAGTATATAGACACGTTTATTAACATATATTATATGTATGTACAAAATTAAAAAATATATATATTAGCAATTTGAAACTGACCAGAAAAATGAGTGAAAATACGCACTCTTGGCACGACTTGCAAAGATGCAATTTCAAAACCTTATTTACAAAAAGCATTAGCAAAAAAAAAAAAAAAAAAAAAAAAAAAAAAAAAAAAAAAAAAAAAAAAAAAAGATACATGTATATATATATATATATATATATATATATTTATATATATATATATACGAGTGAAAACAAGACATCAACTCAGTCTGACGAGAGGATTACGCAAAGTTGTTGAAGTAGAGACTAAGATTAATCAACTTTTTACGCGCGTGAAAAAAATAAATAAATAAAAAAATAAATAAATGTCAACCTGCCGGGAGGATGGCACGAGTTTTTTCAAGTAAAGAATTGTTCATCTGTGTCGTCACCTGCACGCTGTCTGACATATTCTCGCTCAGAAAGAAGTCCCGAAGTCTTTCCGCCATTTCTACCGCTTCTCTGATGGTTGCGTCCGGACGTGTTTCGCTCTCCTCGCCTTCGTCATCGCTGTCGTCGTTTTCATCAAAAAGTCCGTTGTCCGTTGGTGCGACGTCGTTCGTGACCTGTTCGTTATCGCTCGTGACCTGTTCGTTGTCGTTCGTGACCTGTTCGTTGTCGCTCGTGACCTGTTCGTTGTCGTTCGTGACCTGTTCGTTGTCGCTCGTGACCTGTTCGTCGTCGCTCGTGACCTGTTCGTTGTCGCTCGTGACCTGTGTCGCACTCCACGAATTCCGTAGCTGTGAAGTCTCCTGACCCGGTTGCGCCTTGGAATCATCGAGCGAGATCGGCCAACGGCACTTCCTCTTCTGGGTCCTCCGCTACCTCAGCCGTGAAACCAGCGCGCCCAAAACACGCCGCGACGGTTTTCTAAGGCACGCGCTTGACTGCCTCTTCCGTCCACAGGCACGCATCGAACACAGACACGGCGGTTTTGTTTTTTTGTTTTTTGCCCACCGTCTTCGACATCCTTGATTACTTTGCGCAAAAAACAGTTGTCGACAGTGCGTCTTCATGGTCTTAATGATCCCTTGATCCAGCGGTTGCAAGTGCGACGTCGTGTTGGGCGGGAAGAGAACCAGTTTGACGTTGCTAAATTTCATCGTTTGTCCCACTGCCGATTTCGGGAAGCTGACTGGCTAATCGGGACCAGGATTTGGCTGCCAATTGCTGGAGACGGGAAGTGCTTGGTCCAGGAAGTTCCGTTAATAAGAAATTACAAAAGCCTCCTATTAGAAGAAGCCGCCAAGTCTAGGAAGTGCCTATTATAAGAAGTTCCCTTGTATAACCATCACATCACCATTACCACTATAACCACTAATTATAACCACCACACTATCATAACCATCACCATTATAGCTACTAATCCTAACAACCAGTATAAGTACCATTTATATACACGCCTTCACTCATCATAACCATCACACTACCATAACCATCACCATTATAGCTACTAATCCTTATAACCAGTACAAGTACCAGTACTATTTACATACACGCCTTCACTCATTATAACCACCCCACTACCATAACCATCACCATTATAACTACTAATCCTAACAACCAGTATAAGTACCATTTCCATCCACGCTTTTGCAGTACCAGCCTTTCCTGATGAGGGCGAAACCGTGCAAAAAAGATGGAAGCGTCGGCCTCGTCTACAAGGGGCAGCCGTGTCCTTCTGCGATGCTTGGTGAGAGGGAGGGAGAGTGGGGGGAGGGAGGGGAGTGTGAAAGAAGGGAAGGGAGAGAGAGAGGAAGTGAGAGGGAGGGAGGGAAATATGATAATTGTAATGATAATAATCATTGTTACTATTACTACCCTTATGATTACTATCATTATCATTATCAATATTATTGTCTATTAATACTACAGCTACTACTATTAGTTTTATTGATATAACTTTTGTTTTCATTATCATCATATCATTACTGTAATTATTATTACTGTTGTAATTATCATTATCGTTGTTATTATTATCTTTAGTAGTAATGGTAGTATTAGCAGCAGTAGTAGTATCAATGTTTCTATCATAATTACCTTTACTACCATTATCATTATTGTTTTTTTTTTTTACAATTATCATTGCTCTTATTCTTGATGCT
>NC_091549.1:4379039-4384039 GCF_042767895.1 Penaeus vannamei
TTTATTCACTCTCTCACTCCCTTCTTTTTTTCCCTTTGTCCACCCTCTCTCACACACTCCCTTCTCCTCCTTTCTCCTCCTCCTCTCACTCCCCTCACCCCCTCACCCTCCCCACCCCCTCACCCCTTCTCCTTCCCCCCTCAACTCCCTCACCCCCTCTCCCTCCCCACTACCCTCATCCCCTCTCACCCCTTCTCCCTCCCCACTACCCTCATCCCCTCTCACCCCCTCTCCCTCCCCTCCCCCATCCTCCATTCCACACGTACAAATACCTCGTAATGAGTACATCCTCAGAGGTCCCCCTCGACCTCCCCCTCGACCTCCACCTCCTCCTCGACGTCGACCTTGAGGGACGTGAGCTTTTGAGCCCTTGAGCAGAGGGGGGGGAGGGGGGACGGAAGGGGGAGGGAGAGGTTAAAGGAGGTCATTCTCCGGACTCGAGAAAAGTCAGAGATTTCAAGGGAAATAGACAAGGAGAGAGAGAGAGAGAGAGAGAGAGAGAGAGAGAGAGAGAGAGAGAGAGAGAGAGAGAGAGAGAGAGAGAGAGAGAGGGAGAGAGAGAGAGAGAGAGAGAGGGGGGGGGGGCAAAGAGAGAGTGAGAGAGGATGCTAAAAGAGAGAGAGAGACAGCGAAAAGCAGAGAGAAGAGAGAGAAAAAGGGGAGGCAAAGAGAGTGAGAGAGAGAGAGAGAGACAATGAAAAATAAATAAAGAAAAAAAATCCAGAAAGAAAACGAAAACGAAACAGAAAACAAGAAACTAAGAAGAAAAACACAAAACAGACACAACCACAAAGACAGATCCCAGCAGAGAGAGGAAGCCCCCTCCTCTGCGCAGGGGAAACTCAGATAAAAACGAGATTTGCGGCGCCCCTGGCCACGCCCCGGGGACCAAGGCAGGCAGACAACCCGGGGAGAGAACAAAGGGCAGCGGTGTGGGCGCGGGCGGGCCGGTGGGCTTGGCGTGGGCGGTGAGTTGTTAGTCATGGGTGTCGTGTGGAAAGGTGGGCGTAGGAGTATGTGTGTTTGTGGTAGTAGATAGGTAGATAGAGAGAGAGGGAAAAGAGAGTGAGTAAGAGAGAGAGACAGAGAGAGAGAGAGAGAGAGAGAGAGAGAGAGAGAGAGAGAGAGAGAGAGAGAGAGAGAGAGAGAGAGAGACAGAGAGAGAAAGAGAGAGAATGAAAGAAAAAGAGAAAGAGAGAATACAAACAGGTAGATAGATAGAGAATGAGACAGAGAGAGAAAAGAGAGGGAATAAGAGAGAGAGAAAAAAAAGAAAGAGGGAGAGAGAGAAAAAAAGAAAGAGAGAGAGAGAGAAAGAAAGAAAGAAATAAATAAAGAGAGAGAAAATATAAATACGTAGTTAGACAGAGAATGAGACAAAGAAAGAAAGAAAAAGGAGAGAGAGAAAACAAATCAACAAGCAATGATACCAAAATAATACTAACAAAACCACCATTTGAGAACGTGAAGGTGAACCACCATCCAGGATAGAATGCTGCGCTGCAATACACGCAATGCAACTGTATCATACGACAGCATGAACACAGCGAACATGGCAACTAGATTCTCCGGCTCGTCTTTCAGTATGCACGGGGTTTCTCTCGCCATTTCACACGTGGCTTCATTCATGTGCAATTCTTCGTGGTATGGGTTTGCAATTTTTTTGGTTTTGTTTGTTTTTTTGTTTTGTTTTGTTTTTTGTTTTTTGTTTTTCATCTGGTTGTTATTGTGTGTTTTGTTTTATGTTTGTGCTGACTTCTTCTTTTTATATGGAAGAAAAACCCATAATGCACAAACTAGATTCATCAATAAATCTAGTTTGTGCATTGTGGGTTTTTCTTCCATTTTATCAACACGGTATTGTGTTTTTCATTGCTTCTTTATATATATATATATATATATATATATATATATATATATATATATATATATATATATATATATATATATATATATATATATATATATATTATTTTTTTTTTTTTTTTATTTTTTTTTTTTTTCAGTGTTTTTTTTTTTATGTTTTTACCGTTTTTTTTTCTTTTTTTTCGAAAGAAGAAAATCTTCCATTAACGAAGGAATTTCCGAGGCTTGGCTACCATCATTACGAAGATATCTCTAAAAATAAAAAAATCCAGAATTTTATTTTTTGTAACGACCTCTGCTGACCTGCCAAGCAGATGGAGAAAGCGGGAATAATCTTTCCCTCTCTTTGACCTCAAAAAGGGTGAGGGTTGAGGTCAAGAATCGCGAGGAGGGAGGGAAGGATGGAGGGAGGGGGGGGGGTCAAGGACTAGGTGTGGGGGAAGGAAAGTTGGGAGAGGACGGGGGGGGGGGGCGAGGGGGAAGGAACGGAGGGGGGGGAGGGAGGGCGAGGGGAAAAGAGGGAGGGGGGGAGGGGCGAGGGGAAAGGAGGGAGGGAGGGAGAGGGGGAGGGGTGAAGGATGATGTCAAAAGGGTAGGGGTGAGAGGAGAGGGATGGATGGGGGTGGGGAGGGGGGGGAGGGAAGGGAGGGGATAGGTTAAAACGGGTTCTGTCTCTGGAACTCTCTTTCTCTCATGCTTTCCTTTTTAACTCTCTCTCATTCCCCTTCGTCGCTGTAATTCCTTCACGCCTTCGTCTCACTGTTTCCTTCGCTAATGACTAATTTTATGCTACTGATGACCTGTTTATTTATTTATTTTCTTCTATTTCTTTATTACTATTCCTGTCATATCTATTGGTGTCTCTCCATCTGTCATTGTCTCTATCTCTTTTGTCTCCCTCCCTCATCCTCTATCTATTCCATCGCCTCCCCCCCCTCTCTTTGTCTTTTTCTCTCTCTCTTTTTTCTCTTTCCTTACATTTCTCACTCTTTCTCTCTCACTTTCCGTTAGGGGTGTGATGTAAGCTTTTGTGTCAATAAATTTATTTATTTTCTTGTCTCTCTCTCTCTCTCTCTCTCTCTCTCTCACTCTCCGCCTCTCCCCCGCCCTCTCTCTTTCCCTGCTTCTTTCTCTTCTATATATTTTCTTTCTCTCTTTCTCTCTATCTATCCCCCTTTTTCTCTTCTTCTCTCTGTATATATCCATGTTTGCCAAACCGAAGTAAGACTGACTCCAATGGAAAGGAATGTTGCTACGTTTTCCCGGTGAAGATAACCTCTATTTCGAGAACCTTTCCCTCTCTCTCTCTCTTCCCTCCTCTCCATCCCTCTCTTCGCTCTCTCTTTCCCTTCTTCTCTTTCTCTCTCTCTCTTCCTTACCCATTTTCTCTCTCCTTTGCTGTGTATATATCCATGTTTACCAAACCGAAGTAAGATTGACTCCCGGTGAAGATAACTTTTATTTCGGGAACCCTTCCCTCTCTCTCTCTCTCTCTCTTCCCGCCTCTCCAACCCTCTCTTCGCTCTCTCCTTCCATCCTTCTCTTTTTTTCTCTCTCTCTCTCTCTCCCTTTCCCCCTTCCTCTCTGAATATATTCCATGTTTGGCCAAACCGAAGAAAGATTGACTTCCGGAGAAGATAACCTTTATTTTGAGAACCTTTCCCTCTCTCTCTCTCCCTTCCCTCTCTTCCCTCTCTGTCTTTCCCTCCTCTTTCTCTCTCTCCCTTTCCCCCTTCCTCTCTGTATATATTCCATGTTTGGCCAAACCGAAGAAAGATTGACTGCAAGGTAAAGGAATGTCGCTTCGCTTTCCCGGTGAAGATAACCTTTATTTTGAGAACCTTTCCTTCTCTCTCTCTCCCTTCCCGCCTCACCATCCTTCTCTTCGCTCTCTCTTTCCCTCCTTCTCTTTCTCTCTCTTCCTTATATATTCCGTTTTCCATATATTCTGTATATATTCCATGTTTGGCCAAACCGAAGAAAGATTGACTGCAAGGGAAAGGAATGTCGTTTCGCTTTCCCGGTGAAAATAACCTTTATATTGAGAACCTTTCCCTCTCTCTCTCTCCCCCTTCCCTCTCTTCGCTCTCTCTTTCCCTCCTTCTCTTTCTCTCTCTCCTTTCCCCCTTTCCTCTCTGTATATATTCCATGTTTGGCCAAACCGAAGAAAGATTGACTGCAAGGGAAAGGAATGTCGCTTCGCTTTCCCGGTGAAAATAACCTTTATTTTGAGAACCTTTCCTTCTCTCTCTCTTTTCCCTCTCTTCGCTCTCTCTTTCCCTCCTTCTCTTTATCTCTCTTCCTTATATATTCCGTATTCCATTTATTCTGTATATATTCCATGTTTGGCCAAACCGAAGTTAGATTGACTGCAAGGGAAAGGAATGTCGTTTCGGTTTCTCGGTGAAGATAACCTTTATTTTGAGACCTATGAGTCATGCACGAGAGATCCGCAAGCCAGTGGGCGTCTCAGCCTCTTCGCGTCATGCACGGAGGAAATAGAAGAGAAGAAGAAAGAAAGAATGAGGAAAAATGATAAATATAGGAAATTAGATTAATGAAAACGGTACTCAAAGCGTTATGGAGAAAGTCAGTGACCTACAAAAGAGTTCTCGATTTATGTGTGGCAAATTTGTTTTCTTTTTTTTTTCTAGCGTTCTTTTTTATTGTTTTCTCTTTTCTTCTTTTTTGTTCGCTCATCTCGTCTGCAATTACGGTCATCTCGGGTTGATTAAGGTCATGAGCAAGCAATGACACAGGGAGTTTTGCTTTCAAGTCCGGCTGGGAGTGTGTTTCTGCTTTTTTTTTTTTTTTTTTTTTGCTTTCTCTTTTTTATTTGTTTCTCTTTTCTTTTCTTTTTTTGTTTTTTTTTTCTCTCTCACTCTCTTTCTCTCTCTCTCTCTCTCTCCCTCCCTCCCTCTCCCTCTCTAGTCATTTATCTTTCATTCTCTCTCTCTCTATCCATCTCTCTCTTTCTAGCTATCCGTCTCTCTCCCTCTCTCTCTCTCTCGCTCTCTCTCTCTCTCTCTCCCTCTCTCTCTCTCTCTCTCTCTCTCTCTCTCTCTCTCTCTCTTATTTATTCATAAACTAATTCAATTTCTCCGTCTCTTTTTCCCATACTTCAGAAATTGTAT
>NC_091549.1:4419039-4424039 GCF_042767895.1 Penaeus vannamei
ACTCACTCACTCACTCACTCACTCACCCACTCACTCACTCACTCACTCACTCCCTCACTCACTCCCTCACTCACTCACTCACTCACCCACTCACTCACTCACTCACTCACTCACTCACTCACCCACTCACTCACTCACTCACTCACTCACTCACCCACTCACTCACTCACTCACTCACTCACTCACTCACTCACCCACTCACTCACCCACTCACTCACTCACCCACTCACTCACTCACTCACTCACTCACTCACTCACTCACTCACTCACTCACTCACTCACTCACTCACTCACTCACTCACTCACTCACTCACTCACTCACTCACTCACTCACTCCCTCACTCACTCCCTCACTCACTCACTCACCCACTCACTCACTCACTCCCTCACTCACTCACTCACTCACTCACTCACTCCCTCACTCACTCACTCACTCACTCACTCACTCACTCACCCACTCACTCACTCACTCACCACTCACTCACTCACCACCACCACTCACTCACTCACTCACTCACTCACTCACTCACTCACTCACCACTCACCCACTCATCACCACTTACTCACTCACTTACCACCACTCACTCTCACTCACGCTTACTCACTCACTCACTCCCTCACTCACTCACTCACTCACTCACTCACCCACCCACCCACTCACCCACCCACTCACTCACTCACCCACTCACTCACTCACTCACTCACTCACTCACTCACTCACTCACCCACTCACTCACTCACTCACCCACTCACTCACTCACTCACTCACTCACTCACTCACTCACTCACTCACTCACTCACCCACTCACTCACTCACTCCCTCACTCACTCACTCACTCACTCACTCCCTCACTCACTCACTCCCTCACTCACTCACTCACTCACTCACTCACCCACTCACTCACTCACTCACTCACTCACTCACCCACTCACTCACTCACTCACCCACTCACCCACTCACTCACTCACTCACTCACTCACTCACCCACTCACCCACTCACTCACTCACTCACTCACTCACTCACTCACTCACTCACTCACTCGGGCCGTGTTTTGCAGATCGTCGCTATCCGGACTACATCGTCAACCCTCCTGTACAGTGCACCGCTGAGGGATCGTTTCACCATCCAAGGAACTGCAGTTGGTATTATAGGTAAGCCACACACACACACACACACACACACACACACACACACACACACACACACACACACAACACACACACACACACACACACACACACACACACACACACACATATATATACATATATATATATATATATATATATATATATATATATATATATATATATATATATACACATATATACATATATATACACATATATACATATATATATATATATACATATACATATATATATATATATATATATACATAAATATATATAGCATGTATGTATAAACATATATATATATATATATATATATATATATATATATATATATATATATATATATATACATACATATATATATATATATATATATATATATATATATATATACATATATATATATATATATATATATATATATATATATATATATATATACATTTATATACACGTTTATATATGCATACATATGTATATATATATATATATATATATATATATATATATATATATATATAATATATCTATCTATCTGTCTATTTATCAATCTATCTATCTATCTATATATATAAATATATATATATATATACATATATATATATATATATATATATATATATGTATATATATGTATGTATATGATATATTTACATATATATATATATATATATATATATATATATATATATATATATATATTCATTTGTATATATTCTCTTTATTGCTAATTTATATATTACTCTTAACTGGTCTCTCAATCACTCTCTCCCTTTCTTAATCATTATAATCATATTATCAAACAAGTCTTATTATCATGATTCTAGTTTCTCTCATTCTGTTTGTTTCTGAGTGATATTATCATTATTTCTATCATCATTGGTTTTATCACTATTGGTGTTGTTATAATCACCATTAACATTATCGCTACGAGTGCTTTCCTTTTCATTATCATTAACTACCATTGTTATAATTGATAATTTTACTAATGAAATGTTTCTTTCCAGATGTGTAGACAGAATGAAGATTGGATATTTCCACACTTTTCACTTTGAGTGCGAACCAGGTATTGACTTTCTTTTTTTTTATTTAGTGTGTGTATGTTTCTTTATGTGCGTGTGTGTGTTTATGTTTCTGTGTGTGTGTGTGCGTGTTTCTGTTTCTGTGTGTGTGTGTGTGTTTCTGTGTGTGTGTGTGTGTTTCTGTGTGTGTGTGTGTGTTTCTGTGTGTGTGTTTATGTTTCTGTGTGTGTGTTTATGTGTGTTTCTGTGTGTGTGTGTTTATGTTTCTGTGTGTGTGTGTGTGTTTCTGTGTGTGTGTTTATGTGTGTTTCTGTGTGTGTGTGTTTATGTTTCTGTGTGTGTGTGTGTGTTTCTGTGTGTGTGTGTGTGTTTATGTTTCTGTGTGTGTGTGTGTTTATGTTTCTGTGTGTGTGTGTGTGTGTGTGTTTATGTTTCTGTGTATGTGTTTATGTTTCTGTGTGTGTGTGTGTGTGTTTGTGTGCGAGTGTATGTCCTTGTGTGTTTGCGTTTGAGTATATGTATCTGTTTACATGTTTGTGATTATTTGTGTTTTGTATTTGAATGTACGTTTGTGTGTGAATGTGTTCACATATGACTGAATGCGCGTGAGTGTGTGTTCGAATTCCTGTTTTTTTTAATGAATAAACTGTCACTTCACACCTGTACAGAATTATCTCATCCCGTAACAGAAAACCTCCCTTTTCTCCCATAAGGCCCAAAAAGCCCTCATCCCTTTTCACCCATAAGGCCCAAAAAGCCCTCATCCCTTTTCACCCATAAGGCCCAAAAAGCCCTCATCCCTTTTCACCCATAAGGCCCAAAAAGCCCTCATCCCTTTTCACCCATAAGGCCCAAAAAGCCCTCATTCCTAACGACTTCCCGAACTTGCAGGCACCGTCTTCTCCGACGACCTCGACCAGTGCGTGTTCCCCCACTTGATCGGGCCCCCTTGTGGCACGGCAGGTGAAGGGCCAGTCACGCCGACACCCCCTGCGACCTGTGTCTTCGAAGATCAGGACTGCTACACCCAGCAGCTGTGTCAGCCGGACGAGTCGAGGGTCTATTGCACCAAGTGTCGAAGGGGACAGCAGACGATCACGACAGGAATCTTCTGTGGAGAAGCCGGGGCGGTGTACGACAAAGGCCTCGGGCAGTGTGTGCCGACGCCGGTGCCCGGTAAGCATGCGGCCCCTTTCTCTCTCTCTCTCTCTCTCTCTCTCTCTCTCTCTCTCTCTCTCTCTCTCTCTCTCTCTCTCTCTCTCTCTCTCTCTCTCTCTCTCTCTCTCTCTCTCTCTCCTTCAATAGCTATCTTTGAAAACTAATTGTGCGATGGAAGGATATATATGTTAGAAGAAGCTTACCCCTTTATGTGTGTATATATATGTATATATATCATACCAGTACATGCACGTACAAACACACACACACACACATATATGTGTGTGTGTGTGTGTGTATTCGCATGTGTGTGTTTTAAGTTCAGAAACCCAAAAGAGAAGGTAAACACCAACGGACCTCAACGTGTTTCAGCCTCGCGCCAATGCCCGACCCCCACTCCCCCCACTCCCCCCACTCCCCCCACTCCCCCCCCGACGCCCCAGCCCTGCATCTTCGAAGACCAGGACTGCAAGACGCAGCAACTGTGTCAGCCGTCAGAGGAGAGAGTCATTTGCGAGAGATGCCGAAGAGGCCAAGAGATCGTCACCGCCGGCATCTTCTGCGGTGTTCCCGGGTTGGTGTACGAGAGAACACGGGGCTCGTGTGTGGCGGCAAATATCCCTGGTAAGCACGGTGTTCCTCGCTCTTGCTCTATCTCTGTCTGTCTATCTGTGTTTTTGTATGAGGTATATGTATATATAAAGATTTGTCTCTATCTTTCTCTTTCGCTCTCATTCTCTTTCTCTCTTTTCTCTCTCTCTCTCTTTCTTTCTTTCTTTCTCTCTCTCTCGCTCTCTCTCTCTCTCTCTCTCTCTCTCTCTCTCTCTCTCTCTCTCTCTCTCTCTCTCTCTCTCTCTCTCTGTCTCTCTCTCTCTCTCTCTCTCTCTCTCTCTCTCTCTCTCTCTCTCTCTCTCTCTCTCTCTCTCTCTCTCTCTCTCTCTCTCTCTCTCTCTCGCTCTCCGCCCCTCTCTCTATATATATGTGTGTGTGTGTGTGTGTGTGTGTGTGTGCACGCGCGCGTGTGTGTGTATGTATGTACAAAGTCAAGAAGCCCAAAAGAGAGAGTGAACACTACCGGATCTAAACCTATTTCAGCCTCTCGCCAATGTGCGCCGCCCACACCCAAGCCTCCCCAGCCCATCGTTGACAGATGTGTCTTCAACGCCAGCGTCTGCGAGAAACGCGAGCTCTGCCAACCCCAAGAAGTTGTGACGCTGTGCAAGCAATGTTACTTTGGCGCAACACTCGTAGACTATTGCGGGAAGAACAAGCTCTATGACCTGGACCGGAAGATCTGTGTACCGGAGCCTGACGGTAAGTAGATGTGCATTTGAGTACTTATAAGTAATGTATCTGTCTGTTTGTCTATCTGTTTATCTCTCTATATGTATGTATGTTTGCATGTATTTATGCATGTACGTATATGTATATGTATGTATATATATATATATATATATATATATATATATATATATATATATATATATATATATATATATATATGTGTGTGTGTGTGTGTGTGTGTGTGTGTGTGTGTGTGTGTGTGTGTTTGTTTGTATGTATACATACGTACATACATACATATATATATATATATATATATATATATATATATATATATGTATATATACAAATATATATATATATATATGTATATATATACATATATATATATATACATA
>NC_091549.1:4426539-4434039 GCF_042767895.1 Penaeus vannamei
TCTTACCCACACACCTCTCCCTCTTACCCACACACCTCTCCCTCTTACCCACACACCTCTCCCTCTTACCCACACACCTCTCCCTCTTACCCACACACCTCTCCCTCTTACCCACACACCTCTCCCTCTTACCCACACACCTCTCCCTCTTACCCACACACCTCTCCCTCTTACCCACACACCTCTCCCTCTTACCCACACACCTCTCCCCCTTACTCACATACCTCTCCCTCTTACCCACACACCTCTCCCCCTTACCCACACACCTCTCCCCCTTACCCACACACCTCTCCCCCTTACCCACACACCTCTCCCTCCTACCCACACACCTCTCCCTAATCTCTCCCTCTTACTTCCCTAATCTCTCCTATACCATTGCAGATTCGAGGGTGTGCAGTGCCTCCGTGATTGGGCAGAACACAGTGGAATGTACCGATTCCAACACCCGTCCCGGACACGATTGGATCAAGAGGTTCTACTGCACTCGCTACAACCTGTGTGACGCTAATAACAAATACAAGGTACTGGTTGAGTAGAATTATGTGTATGCAATTTTTTTTTTTTTTTTATGTATGGTATGAGGTGCTGTGGGTGTTTTTTTTTTTTTTTTTTTTTTTTTTTAGTGTACAGTATGAGGTGTTGTGGGTGTTTTTTTTTTTTTTTTTTTTTTTTTTAGTGTACAGTATGAGGTGCTGTGGGTGTTTGTGTCTTTGTGTAGGGGTTTGTTGGTGTGGGTGGGTGTGTGTGTGTGTGAGGGTGTGTGTGTGTGTGAGGGAGGGTGTGTGTGTGTGAGGGAGGGTGTGTGTGTGTGGGGGGGTATATGTGTGTGGGGGGGGGGATATGTGTGTGTGTGTGTGTGTGGACGTGTATATGTACAATGTATGTTGATGTGTAGATTAGGTTAAGTGTCTATATATATATATA
This sequence comes from Penaeus vannamei, assembly GCF_042767895.1. NCBI lineage: Eukaryota > Metazoa > Arthropoda > Malacostraca > Decapoda > Penaeidae > Penaeus > Penaeus vannamei. The sequence continues at coordinate 4,427,464 of NC_091549.1, forward strand.
TATATATATATATATATATATATATATATATATATATATATATATATTATGTGTGTGTGTGTGTGTGTGTGTGTGTGTGTGTGTGTGTGTGTGTGTGTGTGTGTGTGTGTGTGTGTGTGTGTGTGTGTGTAAATTTGTGTCTTTTTGTGTCATTCTCATCTCACAATCTCTCGGCGCCTCTTTCTCTCACCAGGCGGCAGTGAATCTTTGCACCAACTACTACCAGTGTTACAAGAACGCAGATGGTTCGTGGTTCGTGGAAAAGAGGAATTGCGTCGGCGGCAAACTGTACAGCTTTGACAACGACAGATGCGAAGACAGACCATCAGGTATCTTAGAGGATTTTGCAGGATGCCCTAAAGGGAGGGAGTGGGTAGGGGAAAGGGAAGAGGAGGAAGGGTAAGGGAAGGCGAAGAGGTAAAGAAAAAGGGAAGAGGGAAAGAAGCGGGAAGAGAGAAGGGCAAAGATTTACCCATGAGATATATCATTCAGAAAAGACAAAAAAAAAATAGATACGTAAATATGATGATGCAGGAAGCACGTTCCTAAATACTGCCTCCCCCCCCAAAAAAAAAAAATAAATAAATAAAATAAATGAAATATTAATGAATAAGATAAATAAAAAGGGTAAAAATCCAATGTGCAAAATAACTGACCATAATGATAATGATAATGAGATAGATGGATAAGCAACTACATCTAGACTACTATTTCCTTCGTATTTTTTCAGATGATCAACTATGCACCTAAGAACCTGAACCTAACCGAAGCTTCGTTACACAGCTGTGTTTTCCTCGAAGCTTTCAGAGGAATAAAAGGTACTTTGTTGGTCATAAACTTAATTACAAAACCACTTCTTCCACCTTGTACCTTTTTTTTTTTTTTGTGTCGTGTCCCGTTGAAAATATTTTTTGTCAAGTATTTATTTATGAATATCTAATATTTATTGTGTACAAATGAAAGCCTCAAATGCCCGAGAGAGGATTCAGATCATGTTGATACTTACAAATTGTTCTTTGCATGTCTTTATTGTTAGGTTTTGAATATTGTTGTTAGGTATTTATATTGTTACTTGAAATAAAAGTGCCAAACTAAAAGTTCCATAAAGGTGTTTGTTTTCTTCAGAATATATTCCTCAAGGAAAAAGTGGCTTGTGATGTTCAAAAGTAAATTGCTTATGACTAAATTGTCTGTCACGAAAATTTAAGCAATCTTACAGTTTTATGATCACACACACACATAAAAGTGTGTGCACACACGCACACACACACACACAAAGAAACACACAAACACACACACAAAGAAACACACACACTCACTCACACACACACACACGCACACACACACACATATGTATGTATGTATATATGAGTGTGTGTGTCTCTCTATATATGCTGAGAAACGCCCCCTGGTCAAGGTCTGATATTTACACAACATACGCGAATTATTTAAATCTTTCTGGATATATTTTCTTGTAATCCTTTCATTAGTGATACACAGAGAATCCACACATACACACACACACGCACACACAGGTTGCAAGATTCGACCACAGGCGCTGGAGGTGGCCTATCCTCATGGTCTCCTTCCGCGTATATGTATATATATATATATATATATATATATATATATATATATATATACATATACATATATATATATATGTGTGTGTGTGTGTGTGTGTATATATATATATATATATATATATATATATATATATATATATATGTATATATATATATATATATATGTGTGTGTGTGTGTGTATATATATATATATATATATATATATATATATATATATATATATATATATATATATATATATATATACAAAAAAAAATGTTTATAAATAAATATATGCTTACGTGTGCTGTGTCTTTCTACCATATACATATGTTTACACAGACACACACACACTGTGTATGTGTGCGTGTGTGTGCATCCGAGTGTGAGTATGTGTGTGTATGTGTGGATTCTCTGTTCATCACTAATGAAAGGATTACAAGAAAATATATCCAGAAAGATTTAAAAAACTCGGGCATGTTATGTAAATATTAGACCTTGATCCGGGGGCGTTTCTCAGCATATAGAGAGAGACACACACTCATATATACATACATACATATGTGTGTGTGTGTGCGTGCGTGTGTGTGTGCGTGTGTGCGTGTGTGCGTACGTGTGTGTGTGTGTGTGTGTACGTGTGTGTGTGTGTGTGTGTGTTGTGTGTTGTGTGTTGTGTGTTGTGTGTGTGTGTGTGTGTGTGTGTGTGTGTGTGTGTGTGTGTGTGTGTGTGTGTGTGTGTGTGTGTGTGTGTGTGTGTGTGTGTGTGTGTTGTGTGTGCGTGTGCGTGTGTGTGTGTGTGTGTGTCCTATTTAAAAAAAAAAGTTAGTTGTGTGATACAACTATGGAAGTTATCCTCGCACTAAATGACCGAGGTTCAAATTATCTTCACACAAAGCAAGGGAAACTAAAACGAAGGTGCCGACAATCTCTGAATATACTGCTAATCAGTCATGTCAGATCATTTTCATTCATGCATTGATAGATAACTGATGTGATGTTGAATGGACTGATTCTTTTAGAATCGACCCAGAACCTTATCTCAGATTTTTTTTCTTCTAAAAGCCAGTTGTCAGATACAAGAAAAGGAGGTTAAATTATCCTCACACATTTTTTTTTTTTTTTTTTAACTGTAGACCAGCTATGACAACCCTTTTCATTTATGCATTGATAGTTATCTTAGATTAAATTATTTATAAATATTTTGCATCGTGAGGAACCTAAAAAAAAAAAAGCATGAACGTAAGGATGGACAGATGACCAAGTGTGTGACCTGGTTTTGTTGCTATAATATGAGAAGCTCGTTTTTTTTCTTTCTTTCGTTCTTTGAGGCCCTTGCTCAGGGTCTTGGCTCGTGCTTCTTCGTCCAGAGCGAAGACAGGTTGCGGAAAGGAATAGATTATACAGTCCCGAAGGATAGGAAAATGAACGCCTTGCAATGTGGATTCACCGTCGCTGTCGTCCTTGTGTTTTTTTTCCTGTATGTCTTCTCTTTGTCCTTCCAACTCGTTCGGCTTCCCACGGGCCTCCTCCTTCCCTCTCGTAAATGGCAAACCACCGAGGATGCTTGTTTTTAAGGTGTGTCCATCTGCGCCTCCTCGGCTCGCTCGTTGGTTCAGTGAAGGATGAACAAAACCTGTGAGAATCTTGAGGATTGTACCAATACCCTCGTGGAACTGGGACGGCCTTGGGATAGCCTCAGCCTCCAAGAATTCTGGGATGACTCGCTGCTGCTCTTGTAGTCTTCTGTAAAGTCCTCTTCAATCCATAGAGTGGAACCAACCTACTCTTCTGGACGAGTTTTTTTCCCTAATGGTAATTAGCACTAATCACACTGCTAATAATCTAAATCTTGTATGTTATATATAGGTAGGTTATAGCCTTATCGGAAGGTCTCCTAGAAATACTCTAGACCCTGTTGGACGCTGACACATCTTCAGAGAGAGGGTGGTGCCAGGAAGCCCCTGAGTCTTAGTAAATGATTCCAGATTCCCTGTTCAACAGCGCTGCATAAGACACCTTACCTGGACAATCTTCGTGAACCATTTGGTTAGTGTGAGGAAGTAGGTATGCTGTGTAACACACCTTGTCCCGAGCACAGAATTAGCTTACTCTATTTTCGAAAGCTTTGGCAGTATTTTGGTCTTTCTTCACTCTCCTGAGCTGCCAGATATCATAGATTCACAATCACAGCTACTCTGAATGTGTAACAAGATGCCTAGAAGAAACTGTTGGCAAGCATTTGGATTATGCTGTTTCGCGTAATATATTCCAGACCACGGAATTCAAACAGCTTTTATTGAACACATCTGAAGCTGACGTAGGGGCAACAGAAATGACATACTGTAATAACAAGTGCATAAACTCATGCAAATATTCACAAGAATATGTGTGTGTGTGTGTGTCTAAAATATCGTTCTTGGCTCAGGTATTTAGGGGGCAGTCATGTAAACATTTACCCAGGTACTAATGTTTTATTATGATTATTGCAATTACAATTTTCTTTTTTTTTAATCTTTAAAAACGTATGGCTGAAAAAAAAGGAAATGGCTTCCGAAGCAAGATCTATGAAGCCGAATAGAGTTAGCCTAGTTAAGACACCCTTCAAATTCAAGACGACATAAAAAATTACGTTTTCCCACATTTTCTCCAAAGAAAACGTTCTTTCCCAACGCTTGGAATAAAATTTAACGGTAAGACTTAAATATATAATAAACAATCTGTTTAAATACAGATCTTGGATCTAACACGGAAATCGATGTCATGCGTCATTTTAAATTTACCAAAATATGTAATAGATATTTCCTTACCTAGTTTTGAAAATATCTTTTCTCCTAAAACAGAGACCCTAAAAGAGTCACGCAATTTAACGAGATGTTTTATATTCTCTACATCAGGCCATCGCACTCGAAGTTCCTGCTTTGCGCCCACCACCCACAGGTCCCGACAACGCCCACCTAAGAAAAAAAATCATAATTCTCAATAAATTTCATTAGTCACCCCCCAAAATCGCACAACACACCAAACGCTTTACTCCCATGCCTTCACGTCGTCAAATCAACACAATAAACACATCTTGCACCTCCCTGCCATCACCAACGAGGTAGCTATGAAGTGGTAATTCGGCATCGGTCTCAGTGTGGTTTTCATACCCTGATAAGACAGATGTGTAGGCCTACATACAAGAATACATATATGAGGGCATTCGTGTAGGCCTACATACAAGAATACACATGAGAGCATGGATGTAGGCCTACATACAAGGATACACATATGAGGGCATGCGTGTAGTCCTACATGCAAGAATACACATATGAGGGCATGGGTGTAGAACTACTTAGAAGAATACACATATGAGGGCATGGATGTAGGCCTACATACAAGGATACACATATGAGGGTATGGGTGTAGGCCTACATACAAGAATACATATGAGGGCATGGGTGTAAGCTTACATACAAGAATATACATATGAGGGCATGGGTGTAGGCCTACATACAAGAATACACATATGAGGGCATGGGTGTAGAACTACTTAGAAGAATACACATATGAGGGCATGGGTGTAGACCTACATATAAGAATACATATATGAGGGCATGGGTGTAGGCCTACATACAAGAATACACCTGAGGGCATGGGTGTAGGCCTACATACAAGAATACACATGAGAGCATGGGTGTAGGCCTACATACAAGAATACACATGAGAGCATGGGTGTAGGCCTACATACAAGAATACACATGCGAGCATGGGTGTAGGCCTACATACAAGAATACACATGAGGGCATGGGTGTAGGCCTACATACAAGAATACACATATGAGGGCATAGGTGTAGGCTTACATACAAGAATACATATATGAGGGCATGCGTGTAGGCCTACATATAAGAATACACATGAGGACATGGGTGTAGGCTTACATACAAGAATACACATATGAGGGCATGGGTGTAGGCCTACATACAAGAATACACATATGAGGGCATGGGAATAGTTGCTCGATGTGTCATGGCGTTTTTCAGAAAAAGGCAACATAGGTCTTAATTGCTTTTAGAAATAGATAATGAACAAGGAAAAAATAGCCTCATCAATTTTCATTTTGTGGCCTAAGGTCAGTCTACCCAAAAACTGCATAAGAGATCTTGATTATGAGAGGAAAATTATTGAAGAAAATGAGGTTAGTCTCTGTGTGGTACAATCAAGTAACGTCTTTTACGTCAAATAATAACTACAATGATAATAATGATGATAGTGTTAATGATAATATAGGCAACGACAATGATAATCACAATGATGATTAAGATAATTACAATGATAATGATAATTATAGTGAATATGACCATGATAATGATCATGATATTGTGATAATAGGGATGCAGATAGCAACAACATATGATAATGATGATAATAACGATGATGATGATAATGATATAAAAAAATTACTACTGCTACAAATAGAAATAACAATAAAATGATAATATGATTATGATAATAATATTCTTAACAATAATAACGATAATGCGCTGTGTAACCTTATATAAACTGCCTGTGTATGTAGCACAAAGTCACTCAGAAATGTTTGAATTATCATACCGAAATTTGTTTTTATTAAACGTGCATTCCTTCTATATTATTATGTATATCCTGTGTTTTTGTTTTTTTCTTCTTCTTAATTAAAAATACTTGTTTGTCTTCCATCCGTCGCCCATACAGAGCCATCTACCGGTAGATTTGACAGTTCTGTTGTTTTAGTGCTCATTGCTCGTTTCGAAAAAGAAGTTTGTTTACATTGTTACTTTGTGTCTCTGAATTCTTCCCCGATATTCCAGTGAAAATAAATTCCTAATGAAACTGTGACGATATCGTGAATTACGCAGAAATAAGTGAAGTGTATTAACCGTGTTTCAGCTGCAGATATTCGTCAGAGATTCGTCACTTCCCAGCTAATCTTCCCTTTTCATTAAGGTAAACCCAATTTGAATATCTTTTATAGGCTGAGAATACGAGTAC
>NC_091549.1:4441539-4444039 GCF_042767895.1 Penaeus vannamei
ATATTTGATTGACCTTATTTTGACCTTATTTATCTACCTTCATGCAACGGAGTATGATTGGCGGAGTTAAATTTGATTGACCTTATTTTGACCTTAGTTATCTACCTTCATGCAACGGAGTATGATTGGCAGTTAAATTTGATTGACCTTATTTTGACCTTAGTTATCTACCTTCATGCAACGGAGTATGATTGGCAGAGTTAAATTTGATTGACCTTATTTTGACCTTATTTATCTACCTTTATGCAACGGAGTATGATTGGGGGAATTAAATTTGATTGACCTTATTTTGACCTTATTTATCTACCTTCATGCAACGGAGTATGATTGGCAGAGTTAAATTTGATTGACCTTATTTTGACCTTATTTATCTACCTTCATGCAACGGAGTATGATTGGCAGAGTTAAATTTGATTGACCTTATTTTGACCTTATTTATCTATCTTCATGCAACGGAGTATGATTGGCAGAGTTAAATTTGATTGACCTTATTTTGACCTTATTTATCTACCTTCATGCAACGGAGTATGATTGGCAGAGTTAAATTTGATTGACCTTGTTTTGACCTTATTTATCTATCTTCATGCAACGGAGTATGATTGGCAGAATTAAATTTGATTGACCTTATTTTGATTATGATAGAAAGGTCGTTATAAATGGGATGATGATGATGGTGATATTGAGAATGAAGGTGATAATGTAGGATCGTAATGATTAGTGTAATGAATATGATGATAAGAATAGTAATGGTGGTGATCATGATGATGATAATGACTATTATTATCATTGTTATTAATGCCATTATCATGGTTATTATTGTTGTAGTTATTGTCATTGTTATTATCATTGTTATTATTGTTGTAGTTATTGTCATTGTTATTATCATTGTTATTTCTATTGCTCTTGTTATTATTATCATTTTTAATTCTATTAGTATTTTTATTACCATGTATTATTTTGTTTCTTTTATTATCATCGCATTCATTATTATCTTTTTTATCATCATCATCATCGTTATTTAGTCATTATTGCTACTATTATCAACATCATAATTAGGACCATTCTTGTTGTCCATGTTGTGGTTATCATCATTATTCTTAATATCATCACTGAAATTATTATTGCTTCTTATCATCATCACCATCTTTATCATATAATTCTACTTGTTTCGTCCGTCCGGCCATCATTTTAGTGAAAGACCGGAATCTTATGCCTGGAACCATATTCCATGTAACTGCGGATTGGAAGTTAATTCATATTGTTGCAGAAAGGGAGAATGTTTGACTGTGCAAATATTGAAAAAGAAAGAAAAGAAAGAAAGAAAGAAAGAAAGAAAGAAAGAAAGAAAGAAAGAAAGAAAGAAAGAAAGAAAGAAAGAAAGAAAGAAAGAAAGAAAGAAAGAAAGAAAAAAAAAAAAAAAAAAAAAAAATATAAATATATATATATATATATATATATATATATATATATATATATATATATATATATATATATACACGCGCGCGCCCATCGTATTACAAGTCCGTGAGAATCTTGGATTTTTATTATTGTCATTATTGTTGTCATTTTTATTGTGGTTATCCTTGTTATTCGCATCGCAATTGGTGTTTACAGAAATGAATAATATTGTTTATTTTGCATAATTATGTTGATACTTTTACATATTTATCATAGCTGTGTAATGTATACCTTTATTCCACAATAAATTTGAATTCGATTGAATACTGTTATTTTTTAATTCTCAAAGTATTATTATCGTTATTGCTCTTATTATCATTCTTCTTCTAGGTAAGGACAGTGTTTGGAAGGAATTAGATCGACAGTTTATGCAAATTTATTATCTACATCGACTCTCCGAGAGGGGAAAGAGAGGGAGAGAAGAAAGGAAGGGAGAGGGAGGGAGTGAAGAGAAGGGGGATTAGAGAAGAGGGAGAGAAGAAAGGAAGGGAGAGGGAGGGAGTGAAGAGAAGGGGGATTAGAGAAGAGGGAGAGAAGAAAGGGAGGGAGGGAGGGAGTGAAGAGAAGGGGGATTAGAGAAGAGGGAGAGAAGAAAGGGAGGGAGAGGGAGGGAGTGAAGAGAAGGGGGATTAGAGAAGAGGGAGAGAAGAAAGGAAGGGAGAGGGAGGGAGTGAAGGGAAGGGGGATTAGAGAGAGGAGGGAGAGAGGGAAAGGGGAACAGAGGGGAAACAAGGGGGGTGGGGAATGAAAGAGGACAAGGAGACGGACGTGTGGGAAAGGGAGAGGGAAGGGAGGGAAGTGGGAGAGGGTAAATTTTGGTCTTAGAGTGGGAAGGAAGGAAGGAAGGAATTTAAGGATGATTTGGGAGTGGAGAAAGGGAAAGGAAGAGGGAAAGGGAAAGGAAGAGGGAGAGGGAAAGCGAATTATTATCATTATTGTTCTTATTACTGTTGTTTTCATCACCATCACCATCACTATCATTATCTTTATGACTGTTATAATCATTAACACTATTGTGACTATCATCACTTTCTTTATCATT
>NC_091549.1:4466539-4469039 GCF_042767895.1 Penaeus vannamei
ATCAATTACACTCGATTACAACACGTGTTTCGCGAAGCTCTCGGAAAACCACTTTTTTCACTTAAATACCGTGAGAAGTTCAGGAGACAGAAAAGGGGTGGGTTGGGGGGTGGGGTGGGGTGAGGGGATTGGGGGGGGGAGCGGGGGGGGAGGGTTGTAGGGGTAGGTTGGGTGGAGGGAGGAGAGGAAGGGGGTGGGGGGAGGGGGATGGGGTAGAGAGGGTGGGGAGGAAAAGGTCTAAAGAAGGGTTATAGGGGGGGGGTGAGGGGTGGAGGGAGGGGGTAGGTGTGGAGGGGGGGGTGGTAGGGGGTAGGGGATGGAGAGGGGAAGGCAGGGGGTTAGAGGGAGGAGAAGTAAGGGGTAGGGGGGTATGAGAAGATGGTAGGGTGGATAGGGAGGGGTGGAGGGAGAGAGGGGAAGGGAGTGGAGGGAGAGTAGGGAAGAGGGGGACGAAGGGAGGGGATAGGATAACATGAGATTACACTGGGAATGGGAAGGGAAAATCCCCCTTTTTTGCGGTTGGGGGGGGTAAGCGAGAGAGAGGGGGGGGGCGGTTGTTTTATTTATGATTTGTGAAAAGGTGGTGTCCTTCTACTTTTTTCGAGGGGGGGGGGAGGGGGGGATACTGGCCATAGTGTCGTGTTGTAAGAGAGAGAGAAAAAAAACATTTTGTAGAGTTTGTTTTAAGTGGTATGCGATGTTCTAAGGAGATCCTGAAAAAAAATGAAATAGGAAAAAAATACACACACACACACACACACACATATATATATATGTGTGTGTGTGTGTGTGTGTATGAGTGAGTGTTTGTGTGTGTGTGTATGAGTGAGTGTTTGTGTGTGTGTGAGTGTGTGTGTGCATGTTTAAATGTATGTATGTATATATGTACGTATTTCAGTCAATCTGTCTTTGTAAATGAAACATTTAATTAGATAAAATGAACGAAAGATTAACACCGAATGAATTAGCTTAAGAGGTCTTTTATTCTGCCAAACTGTACCTCCACCTCCTTCCGTATCCACACCCTTTCTGCCCAAGCCCTCAGGATCTCCACGCCCCTGAAATTTGACAGATTCTTGACAACGAAAAAGATGGCAAACTGACCAAGGTTCTTCCTTGTCTCACTAGATGGCGGGGCGAGCGCTCTCCCCTCGTTTTCTTTCTCTCTCCGGACGATTCCCAATTCCCCCCATTTTTTTCGTTTATATTCACTCTTAATTTGCTGAGAAAGAGCTTTGGAAACCGAATTCTTACATTCCCGCCGTTACAGTCTGAAATGCGTAAATTCTAGGACTTTTTTTTATACGGCGTGTTTCTCAGTGAGTGTAAGATAATTACGGTAGATTTCTCACTGTCTGCACGGAATCTGAAAGTCAAGGTACAGGGTGGCCACGACCTGCAGGCTGGGGGGTCACGGACCATGAGAGGGAGGTGGGGGGGAGGGGAGGAGAGAGGATGAGGGGATGGGTAGGGGAGGTGTAGGGGGTAGGGAAGGGGAGAGGGGAGACGGGGAAGGGAGAGGGGGAAGGGGTGGAGAGGGGGGAGGGGAAGGGGTAGAAAGGGGAAGGGGTGGAAAGGGGAAGGATTGGAGAAAGGGGAGAGGAGGAGGGGATTGGGTTGGAGAAAGGGGGAGGGGAAGGGGTGGAGAAAGGGGAGGGGGGAGGGGTGAAGAAAGGGGAGGGGGCAGAGAGAGAAGGAGGGGGTTAAAGATAGCTAGGAAAGAGGCTACGATGGAAGGGGTTTAAAATAGAGCGAAAGATAAGGAAAGAGGAGAGAAAGAGAGACAAGGTGAGACGGAGATAGGACAAGAAAGGTTCCTAAGAAGACCGAGAAGAGGAGATAGTGAAACAGGGGAACAAAAAGAAAACGAAGGAAGAAAAATAAACAAAGAAACGTAATAATTCTAGTAAGATACCGCTCACCGAAGGCGTGAGAGAGAGAGAGAGAGAGAGAGAGAGAGAGAGAGGGGGGGGAGGGAGGGAGGGAGGGAGGGAGGGAAAGAGAGAGAGAGCGTGAGTGAGATAGCGAGAGAGAAAGAAGAGAGGAGAGGGAAAAAAGAGAGTTTGTGCTTGCGTAAGTGAATGAGAGAGAGAGAGAGAGAGAGAGCGTGAGTGAGTGAGTGAGTGAGTGAGAGAGAGAGAAAGAGGATAAAATAATTCGATTAAAGCGTGTTCATTAGGTCAGTAAAGAAGGTGCAGAATAACAATAAAAAACGGAAGACAGAGAGAAAAAAGAAAGAAAGAAAGAAACTGTAATAAAGAAGAGAAAGGACACAGAACAAACTTAATGCCACAAAAATGAAAATCGAGAACACACAATGCTGAACAAAGTAGGTCGAACACGTGGCTAGAAAACATAAAGGAAGACGCCAAAAAGAAAACAAAAAGAAAGAAAGAAAGAAAAAAAATATATATATATATAGCAACCCGATCTGCAATCCGAGGAGGAGACTCTGAATGGGAATATAGCGTAAAACTTTCGAAATCGTGAGATTGCAAAC
>NC_091549.1:4479039-4481539 GCF_042767895.1 Penaeus vannamei
ATATATTCCAATATTCTGTCCATAAAGCCAACCCCTTTTAATTCTAATTTTGAATTAATATCATTTACATATCCATTCGTCTCGTTCCAATCTCTCATTCACTTTTTTTTCTCGTATCTTACCATCGCCATCTTCCACCTCCCCCGTTATCTACTCGTTCACATCCACCAGGGTCGACAATGGGGACACAGATAGTCGAGAGAGCTTTAATTGGACAACTCGCTTCGTTCACATCCCGTTAATGCAGGTTGCTCTGTTTACATCCAGATTCGCGAGTACTTTAAGACGAGAAAAAGGGGGTTGACACAGTTAGTTGTGATTGAAGTGTGAAGTGTGGTTTTGTTGAGACTGGTGTGGGTACAAAAGAGAGAATGACAGAGAGGCAAAGATGGATAGATTGATAGATGGGAGAGAGAGAGTGAGAGAGAGGAGAAAGGGAGAGGGGAGAGAGAGAGAGAAAGATAGGGAGGAAGGGGAAGGAGATAAATATATCGCCAGAGATAGAGAGAGAGAAAAAGAAAGCAAGAGAATGGCAAAGACAGAGAGGCATACAAACAAACAAAAGAAAAAATAGAGACAACAGAACTAGACAAAAAACACAGACAGACAGAAAATAAAAGACAGGCTGCTACTTCAACCCACCCTTCCCCTTACCCTCTCCCCCTACCCCCTCCTCCTCCCCTATCCCCCAACCCCCTTCTTCAACCCTCTCCCCCTTCCCCCTCCCCTTTCCCCCTACCCCCTCCTTCTACCCTCTTTTCCTACCCCCTCCCCTTCTGACCTCTCTCTCTCTCTCTCTCTCCCTCTTCTGTCTTTCTTCTCCTCTTCTCTTCTACCTTCTTCCTTCCTTCATCTCCTCTCTCTCTCTCTCTCTCTCTCTCTCTCTCTCTCTCTCTCTCTCTCTCTCTCTCTCTCTCTCTCTCTCTCTCTCTCTCTCTCTCTCTCTCTCTCTCTCTCTCTCTCCTCCTCTCTCTCCTCCTGTATTTCTACTCCCTCCCTCCCTCTCTCCCTCCCATTCCCTCCCTCCCTCCCTCTCTCCCTCCCATTCCCTCCCTCCCTCTCTAACGAAGTGCTAAAACGGGAGGCCCAGTTTGCTGTCTGGCTTCCCGAAATTATGCAGAAAGTTCACTCGTATATGCAGACATCCTGGAAGTGGTTTGACGCTCTCCCTCCGATTTGCACTCTCGAGGTGTTCGTAAATGTGGGGGTATGTGTGTGCATGTGCGCGAGGAGAAGGAGGGAGGGGGAAGGAGGAGGGAGAGGGGGAGGAGGGAGGGGAGAAGGAGGAGAGAGGGGAGAAGGAGGGTTGGGGAGAAGGAGGGAGGGGAGAAGGAGGGGAGGGAGGGAGGGTGGAGGGAAGGAGGGAGGAAGGAGGGAGAGGGGGGGAGAAGAAAGCTCAGAGACAGAGAGAGGGAGGTGATGAACATGCTTACATACTTGCATACATGCATACGTATATGTTTACATAAATGCATACAAACATGCTTAGAGACATACTTATCATATCCATCTAATATATATATATATATATATATATATATATATATATATATATATATATATATATATATACATATATATTTGTATGTATGTATATACGTATGTATACACGTATACATGTATTTATGCATGTATACGTGTACAGATTCATATATACACGAAGATAAGGTATAAGAAATAAGGAACCAGGAAGTCTTTTTTCCCTCGACAATTAAACAATTCACCCCCCCCCCTTTGAAAAAAAAATAATAAAAAAAATAAAGAAATAAAAACAGCAGGACCGCCCCTTGGCCCGAAGTGTTAAGGCCACACGGCAGCGAAGTGTTATGCCCCGCCCATCTTGGTGACACCGTGGGCGTCTGGGGCACATGAAGGTCACGACGCCCACCTTCAGTTAGTCAGCCGGCCACGCCCATGCGCAGGCACACCTATTCTCTAGAGAATATGCTTGTTTAGTTTACGAAAATAGACGGTTATTAAAACCCTCTAAAATCGCATCAGCTGGGAAGTCACATTTTTTTTACAATTTCATCTCAATAGCTCCAATAACATAAAATAAAGACAATACCCCATGCGGAAACGACCCTAATTAACATCATCACCATCATCAACGTAACGAGGAACACGCCGGAGGCATAATAACGACACGAGAAGTGATTTAGATCGAATTCGGGTCACAGGTGCTGCGCCAATACACGCCACACGGACGCTTGGCGATGCTCACTCCCCGACGCTCTCTCTCTCTCTCTCTCTCTCTCTCTCTCTCTCTCTCTCTCTCTCTCTCTCTCTCTCTCTCTCTCTCTCTCTCTCTCTTTCTCTCACTCCGTGCATCTCTCTCTCTCTCTCCCTCTCTCTCTCTCTCTCTCTCTCTCTCTCTCTCTCTCTCTCTCCCGTGCAGCTTTGGCGGGAGATGCTGCGGCCACCAGGCAATCTCATTAATTAATTCCTGTGGTTTACTGCGTCATTTGAACGGCAAATAAGGGTCGTGTTCCGGATGTGG
>NC_091549.1:4486539-4494039 GCF_042767895.1 Penaeus vannamei
TTTTATCATTATCATCATTACCTCCGCCAAAAAAGGGTTTGTTTTTGGTAGCTTTGGTTAGTCAGTTAGTTAGTTTGTTTGTTTGTTGGGTAGCAGGATAACTCCTACATTTATCAACAGATTTTTAATTTATTTATCTTTTTATTTATTTATTTATTTATTTATTTATTTTACCGGGAGTGTGTGTCTTAGGCCAACTTTGATGCCGTGAAATTTTGGTGGTGATCCAGAATCTTTTAAAATTATTGCATCAGTTATCCCAATTACCTTGAGAAAAGAGTGGCAAATATTATCATTATTAGCGTTACAAGATTTGGAAGACTTTTTGGAGTTTGAAATGTTATCATTATCCTTTTGCCTTGGCGGAGGTATGCGCTCTCTGAGTGCTTCTAGTTTATGATGATATTAGAATACATTTTTGATTCAAATTGTAATAAAACGATCCCCTGCCCCCCTCCCCCCCACTTAACCCCCTCGTCATCCCTCCCTCCTTCCCCCCTCCTTACATACCCACTCACCCCCTTCTCCCCCTCCCTCCCTCCCTCCTTAACCCCCTCGGCATCCCTCCCCTACCCACTCCCCCCTTTCCTCCCCCCCTTACGTACCCACTCACCCCCTTCTTCCCCCCCCTTTTTACATACCCACTCACTCCCCCCCCCCCTTACATATCCACTCACCCACTCCTCCCCCCCCTTACATACCCACTCACCCCCTTCTTCCCCCCCCCATCTAACCCCCTCCTCGGCATCCCTCCCCCACCCCTCCACCCCCACCCCCACCCCCCTCCTCCCCCTTACATAGCCATCCTTCCAGCATCTCAAGACCAGCCCCGAGAATCTCAAGACAGTTGCTAATAATTCATTTTTATCCATTTTCTTTTCTATTATTATATATTTATTTATTCTGATATGCGAGGAAAGATGCAGTTAGGCTTATTCGCCTCGAAGAACAGAAAAAGGGAAAATAGAATAAAAGTACGTACGTTACTTATAATAAAAAAAACTTAAATGTTTTACGAACCGCGAAAGGAAATTCATATCTTAAGTAAAAAAAAAAAAAAAAAAAAAAAAAAAAAAAAAAAAAAAAAAAAAGTAAAAAAAAAAAAAAAAAAAAAAAAACTATAATAATGAAAAAAAATGATAATAAGAAAGAACTATAATAATGAAATAATAAGAAAAAACTATAATAATGAAATAATAAGAAAAAAACTATAATCATGATAAAAATGATAATAATAACTATAATAAAAACTATAATAAGATCATAAGAAAAAAACTATAATAATGAAAAAAAAATGATAATAATAATAAAGATTCAGATCCTTCAAAAAAAATCTCAAAATCAAATGAGAATCTCAAGACAGTTACGACCCACGAAAGGAAATGCATATCTTAAGTAAAAAAAAAAAAAAAAAAGAAAAAAAGAAAAAAAAAAAAAAAAAAAACTATAATAATTTAAAAAAAAGATAATAAGAAAAGAACTATAATAATGAAATAATAAAAAAAACTATAATAATGATAAAAATAATAATGATAACTATAATGAGATAATAAGAAAAAACTATAATAATGATAAAAATGATAATAATAACTATAATAAAAACTATAATAAGATAATAAGAAAAAACTATAATAATGAAAAAAAAAATGATAATAATAATAAAGATTCAGATCCTTCAAAAAAAATCTCAAAATCAAATGAGAATCTCAAGACAGTTACGACCCACGAAAGGAATTTCATAACTTAAGTAAAAAAAAAAAAAAAAAAAAAAAAAAAAAAAAAAAAAAAAAAAAAAAAACTATAATAATGAAAAAAATAATAATAATAATAATAAAGATTCAGATCCTTCAAAAAAAAAGAAAGAAAGCGCCGCTCCAGTGACCTTACGACATCTTGGTTATCTGTCTGTTTGTCTTGCAATTTTTGTCTTCCGGTCCCGGGGTATGCGACTGAAAGGGTGAGGTAGAGAGGTATGCTAATTAGTCTTTTGTGTGGGTTTCTGGATCGATGTGTGTGTATGTGTTGTGTGTGTGTGTGTGTGTGTGTGTGGGTATGTGGGTGTGGGTGTGTGTTTGTGTGTGTGTGTGTGTGTATGGGTGGGTGGGTGTGTGGGTGTGTGTGTGTGTTCATGTATGTGAGGATGGATGGATGGATGGATGCATATGTGTATGTGAGGATAGATGGATGGATGGATGTATATATGTATTCGTGTGAGGATGGGTGGATGGATGGATGGATGGATAGATGGATGGATGGATGTGTATGTATGCATGTGTGTATGTGAGGATGGATGGATGTATATATGTATACATGTATGTATGGATGGATGTATACATGTGTGGATGGATGGATATGTATGCATGTGTGTATGTGAGGATAGATGGATGGATGGATGTCTATATGTATGCGTGTATGAATGGATGGATGGATGTATACATGTGAGTATGGATGGATTGATGGATGGATGGATGGATCAATCGATGTATATATGTAAAATGTATGCATGTGTGTACGGTTGGATGGATGTGTGCGTTTAACGTATGGATGGATGTACATAGTTATGTATGTATGTATGTATGTCTTATATGAGATAGTTGCTTACTGATGATAATAATAACCTTAATTATATCGATGGTTTTGATAAGGAATCATTATGGTGATAATTATGCTGATATTGGTGATTTTGATGATAATGAAGATGATAATTATGAGAAAATTGATAATTAGGGTAATGATGTTGATAACGGTATTAATAACGATGAAAAGATATGATGATGAGGTCTTCTATTGTTTCTTGAATCAGAGAAACGATCTTAGCAAATTAATGAACTTAATGAGGAGAAAAATAATTAAAGATTTATAACGATTAATATCATTAACACTTGCTTCTGATTTCTTCAAATATAAATTGGAAACGAGATTTTATTTTTTTAAATACAATAACAATACCAAAATAAATCCACAATGAAAATACATACGCACACACGCGCACACACACATACACACGCGCGCACACACACACATACACACGCGCGCGCACACACACACACACACACACACACATACACACACACACACACACACACACACACACACACACACGCACACACACACACACAGACAACACCCCCCCCCCCCCATGCACACACACAAACCCTCCCACACACACAGACAAACCCTCCCACACACACACACACACCCTCCCACACACACACACACACCCTCCTTCAAACACACAACCCCCACCACCCCCTCCCACACGCAACCCCCTCTCCCCTTACCCCACACACAGCTCCCCCTCCCCCGTCACACACACAACTTCCCCCCTCCTTCCCCCCACAAACACAACCCCCCCTACCCTTACCCCACACAACCCCCTCTCCCCCCACCCCCACCCCACAAACACAATCCCTCCCCTACCCACCACGCACAACCCCCTCACCCCACCCCACCCACCCCACCCCCCACACAAACAACATTTCCCATCCACACACACACAACCCCCTCCCCCCCCACACACAACCCCCCTCACCCCACCCCACACACAACCCCCTCACCCCCCCCCCCCACCCCACCCCACCCCACACAAACAACACTTCCCATCCACCCCTCACCCTTCCACATATCAAATCACTCATGTCATTGTTGTCGTCTCTGTCATTACGCATTTTCTGGGGTCATCTCCTCTGAACGGAGATGTCACGCAGGCAGCCCGTGTGACACTTCTCTCGGAATGTCATGTCTCTTGTGTCATTTTTTTTACTTTTTGGGGGGGGGGGGGGCGGGGTTTGTAACAGTATATTTCCGGTGGGTTTAAAGTGTGTTGATTTGATTTTTTTTTTTTTTTTTTTTTTGCGGGGGGGAGGGGGAGAGGGGGTGTTTTTTATTTGTTATTATTATCGGTATTATTATTTTTATTATTATTGTTATTATCATTGTTATTATTCTTATTATCATTATTGTTGTTATTATTATTATCAGTACTATCATTCTTATTATTGTTGTTGTTGATGTCAGTATTAGTGTTATTATTATTATTATTTTTTATGATTATTATTATCAGTAGTAGTACTAGTAGTATTTTCATCATCATTATTATTATCATTCTTATTATCATCATAATTGTAATTGTTTTTATTGTTATTACTTTTGGTGGTGTTGTTATTTTTATTGTTATCATTATTTTTATTATTTTACTGTTATTTCTATCTCTGTTATTATTCTTATTATCATTACTACTACTACTATAATTTTGTGGAGACCAAACAAATGATATGGAGAAAAGAAGAAAAAGTAGAAGCAAAAATAGAAGATGATGAAGAAAAAATAGAAGAGAAAAACATAAGAAGAAGAAACAAAATAAAAGAAAGAAGAGAGAACAGAAGAAGAAGAAGAAAAAGAAAAGAAAGAAGAGAGAACAGAAGAAGAAGAAAAAGAAAAGAAAGAAGAGAAGATACAAGAAGAAGAAACAAAAGAAAATAAAGAAGAGAAAACAGAAGAAGAAGAAGGAAAAGAAAATAAAGAAGAGAAAACAGAAGAAGAAGAAGGAAAAGAAAAGAAAGAAGAGAGAAGGAGAAGAAAAAAAGAAAATAAAGAAGAGAAAACAGAAGAAGAAGAAGGAAAAGAAAAGAAAGAAGAGAAAAACAGAAGAAGAAACAAAACAAAAGAAAGAAGAGAAAGCAGAAGAAGAAACAACACAAAAGAAAGAAGAGAAAATAGAAGAAGAAGAAGGAAAAGAAACGAAAGAAGAGAGAAGGAGAAGGAGAAAAAGAAAAGAAAGAAGAGAAAACAGAAGAAGAAGAAGGAAAAGAAAAGACAGAAGAGAAAACAGAAGAAGAAGAAACAAAAGAAAATAAAGAAGAGAAAAACAGAAGAAGAAAGAAAAGAGAAGAAGAAGATGAAACGCATATACAAAAGACGCGAATTTACACCCACACTCCCTCACTCACTCAAGTACCTGGGTAGAGTTACACCTCAGAGTCTTTTAGCACTTTAATGACGCCAACTTCATACGCCATTAGACTTAACGACCATTTTTTAAAATTCGCGGGAACTTCGCATTGTTGTTGATACCCCGTTGCAATGTTGAAAGGGGAAAAAAGAGAGAAAAAGAGAAAAAATAAATTTGAAAATGTACGTCTTCACGAGGGAGGAGGAGGAGGGAAAAGAGAAAAAATAAATTTGAAAATGTACGTCTTCACGAGGGAGGAGGAGGAGGGAAAAGAGAAAAAATAAATTTGAAAATGTACGTCTTCACGAGGGAGGAGGAGGAGGGAAGAGAGAAAAAATAAATTCGAAAATGCACAAGGGAGGATCAGAAGGAGGAGGAGGAAATGATCAGTAAATTTGAACATCGGATGACGTTGCACCTTGACGGTTAAACGAGAGATTTGTTTGAATTTGAATCTTTTAACGGAAGAGGTGTTTGAATCCGCGGAGAGTGAGAGTGACGGTTAAGTCTGATCGTTCGGTCGTTATATATTTATGAAATTTTGGATTTTTGAAAAGAATTGTCGTTGTGTGACTTGTATTTCAGTAGTTATGTTTATTTTGTATTAAGGAGCTTGTTTGTTAATTCATTTATTTTGTAAACAACTTTTTGATATGTTGTGAATGTATTACATTTGTTTAATTAGTAAACGCATCGAAATATGATTTTTAACCTTTAAAAGAACCTACTATATTAAGCATTTTTTTTGTATAATGTATATCTCTGTTTTAACGAAAAATATAAACATCTAGACGGATTAAAATGATGAAATGCTCTGAAGGAAAAGAAAAGAAAACCCATTTCAAGATTTAGCAGTTTAAGGTGGAGCCAACCGAGTGACCCCGCGCGTGACCTCTGGCTCCGCCCTCTCACCTCACCCTGACCCGTGATTGGCCCGCTAATAAGGCGAGGTTACCACCCTCTTCCCTCGGGAATTCCACCCCTATGACACGTACACCGAGAGACGAAAATCCCCTTCCCAGCCTTCGTGAGGGTTACCAACTTCGTGATTTTTTTTCTCTCCAGAAGACGAATATTTTGATATAATTAGTCCACTTGAGGTTAATTTGTCTCGATTATAGCCCTTGCGCCGGGCTTGCATAAAGGTCAGATTGGCGTGGCCTTAGGAAGCTGCCAGGGTAAGTTATCATCTGTTGCAGCATCCACTTGAAGAGAGATGAAATAACGAACTTTGAGCTAGATCTCGTTTTTGGACTTGTTTTATTTTTTTATTCGGTTTTGTTTGTTTTATTTGCGTCTTGTTTGTCATTTTTGTTTTTGATGGCTGGTTTAGTTTGAAGGAAATGATATATGAGAATTAAAGAGTGAAGAGTAATGGTAATAATCATTATAGTAATTACGATAATGTATATATTTGCACTAGTAATGATAATGATTATAGTAGTAATAACGACAATTTTTATAATTCTCATCATCACCGTTTGTCTTTCTTACATATTTATCTGTTTATTTATTCATTTACACCAGCTCGGTATGGGGCCATTTTTTATTATCTTTTATTTTTTATTTGTTTATTATTTTATTTATTCATTTTAGTTTATTTATTTATTTATTTATTTTAGTTTATTTATTTATTTATTTATTTTAGTTTATTTATTTATTTATTTTATTTTATTTATTTATTTATTTATTTTAGTTTATTTATTTATTTATTTATTTTAGTTTATTTATTTATTTATTTATTTTAGTTTATTTATTTATTTATTTATTTTAGTTTATTTATTTATCTATTTATTTTAGTTTATTTATTTATTTATTTTAGTTTATTTATTTATTTATTTATTTTTAAAGCCACACTCAAACAAACGCAAAAAAATCTACTTTATCGATACTTTATTGACGTGACTATAGGGGGTTGGGGCGGGGAGGGTAAAGGAAGGGGGGGGTGAAGTGGAAGAGGGTGATGTGGAGGGGAAGCAGAGATCGTAAGAAAATTTGGTGGAAGAAGTGTCGTCAAAGAAGGTGAATGGAGAAGACGGTCAAAGAGAGAAGAGGAAGAAAGGAAGATTGAAAGGGAGAGGGAGGAGGAGGTCGAGGGAATGGTGAGGAAGAGGGAGATGAAGGGAGGAGGTCGAAGAGGGAGGGAGGGAGGGAGGGGAAGGAGGTGGAGGGAGGAGGTCGAAGGAATGGTAAGGGAGAGGGAGGTGAAGGGAGGAGGTCGAAGGGAAGGTAAGGAAGGAGGAGGTGGAGGGAGGAGGTCGAAGAAAAGGTAAGGAAGAAGGAGGTGGAGGAGGGAGGTCAAAGGAAAGGTAAGGAAGGGGGTGGAGGGAGGAGGTCAAAGGAAAGGTAAGAAAGGAGGAGGTGGAGGAGACTTAATGGGTGGAGTTGGAGTAGAGGCTTGTTAAAGGGGCGAGGGAATTGGGTGGAGTGAAGCGAGGAAAGGGAGGAGGAAGGTTGTGAAAGAAGGAAAGTAGGTGAAGGAAGGGAAGAGAGAGAGAAAGAGAGAAGAAAATGGAGGGGCTAGAGAGAGGGAGAGGGAATGGAGAGAG
>NC_091549.1:4506539-4509039 GCF_042767895.1 Penaeus vannamei
TCTCTATCTCTCTCACCCTCCCTCCCTCCCCTCTCCCTCTCTCCCTCTCTCTCTCCCTCTCTCCCTCTCTCTCTCTCTCTCTCTCTCTCTCTCTCTCTCTCTCTCTCTCTCTCTCTCTCTCTCTCTCTCTCTCTCTTGCTCTCTCCTCTCTCTCTCTCTCTCTCTCTCTCTCTCTCTCTCTCTTCCTCTCTCTCACTCTCTCTCGTTCTCTGTCTCTCTCTCTCTCTCTCTCTCCTCCCTCCCTCTCTCTTTCTCCCTTTCTCAAACGTCCTTCTCATATCACATAATACGACAGACGCTATAAAAATACGGAGAAAAACTCTATAGCTATTACCTTTTCATTGCGAAGGTGACAGTGGCAATGGCAAACCCCCATCCCCACCTCCTCCCCTCTCCCCTCCGCCACCCTCCTCCCCCCTCCGCCTTCCCCTCTCCCTTTCCCTGCTCTCTTACTGCCTCCCTTCCTCCTTCCCTTCCCTTCCTGCCCTTCCCTCCCCCATCCTCCCCTCCCTCCACCCCTCTCCTCTCCCCTCTCCTCTCCTCTCCTCCTCCTCTCTCCTCTCCTCTCCTCTCCTCTCCCTCCTCCCTCCCTCCCTCCCCTCCCTCCCTCCCTCCCCTCCCCCTCCCCTCTCCTCCCCTACTTCAAACCCTCGTAATTAGGTTAACAGATCCTTGAATTAGTACGTGTGATGATTTTTATATCCTATTAAAGGGAAAGCCTACGGTGCATATCCAATTAGTGAGTGTCTTTTGTGGTCAGATTTTTTTTTTTCTTTTTTTTTTAGGGAAATGCAGGTCCTGTAATGTTAGGCGTGGTTGTTGCCTTGTCCGATTTATTAATTTATTTATTCTTTATTTTGTTTGATTTATTTATTTTTTTTATGTTCTGCTTTTCGTATTTTTTTCTTCATTTTTTTCTTATATTCTTATCTTTCTGATTTTCCTCTTTCGTAATTTTCCTTGTCATTCTTTTTCATCTTCATCATCACCGTATTTATCACCACTCCCGTTCTTATTATTATCAATATTACTGATTCTCATTCTCTCCATCCATATCACCAATAAATACCAATGTATAAAGTCTTAATAAGGGGTTAGGAGTCCACCTGGCGTGAGAAATGGGTTAGGATCCCATAACTTTCGAAGAGAGAGAGGATCTGATCTTACGTTTCGCATGAATGGACTGTTTCTCTTTTGTTTTACGCGTGACTTACACAATTAACTGATGATCCTTATAGTATTTGAAGATAAAGTTGGTATTTCGGAGATTTTTACAAAAAATGATAATGATAATCATAAATAAAAATAAATAGATAAATAAATAAAGAAAGAAAGAAAGGAAAGTTAAAAAAGTTAGGGGGTGTACGTACTTCTTGTGTACATCTTGATATGTAAACACACATGCAAACACGTACATAAATATCCTTAGACAGGAAAAAAAAAACAGGAAGAGAAAAGTAGATCCTTAGAAAGTTCAAAATAAATGTTGCTGTTCATAGTCCATCGCGCGTTAGATATAAATGAGAAAGAATGAGGAACTTTCCACATAATGATTCCACATTTTGGGTAATTCTGAACCCTCGATGGTGAAAATTCGGATAATTTCTTAAAAATACAGGAAAGGAAGAGAGAGAGAGACTATGAAAGATTGGGGAGAGAGAGAGGGGGATGGAGGGAGAGATAGAGAGAGAGAGGGGGATGGAGGGAGAGATAGAAGAGAGAGGGAGAGGAAAGAGAGGAAGAGGAGGGAGGAAGAAGGAGGAAGGAAGAGAGGAGGAGGAAGAGGAGGAGGGAGGAAGAGGAGGAGGGAAGGAGGGAGGAGGGAAGAGAGGAGAGAAGAAGAAGAAGAAGAAGAGAGAAGAAGAGAGAAGAAGAAGAAGGAGAGAAGAGAGAGAGAGAGAGAGAGAGAGAAGAGACACATATAGAGAGAGAAGAGACTCAGATAGATAGATAGAGAGAGGAGACAAAGATAAATAAATAGATAGATAAAGAGAGAGAGATAGAAAGAGAAAGATAACCACAGTCACAGACCCAAACAGACAGACAAAGAACGAAAGACAGAAAAAGACACAGAAAGAGACAGATAAAAAGAGGAAGAAAGAAAGAGAAAGAGAGAGAGAGAGAAAGAAAAATATCTATCGGCCCCCACAGCTCGGGGCTTGGCCTATGGCTCTCCCACGATTAAAACACATCACACCGCAGAAGAAAAAGACGTGTGAAAAATTTAACGAAAACAAAATATAGGTTTGAGTAACGAAGGAAATGTGAAAGGATTATTATTTATTATTTATTTCCTTTTTGGAATGTCATTGACCTCTTTTTTATCATTATCCTTATTATCGATAGTTGGATCTTCGTCATTACCATCACTATCACTTTCATTATAATTAACATTATCATCATCATTATCATTATCATCATCATTATCATCATCACCACCATCATTATCATCATCATCATCATCATCATTATTATCATCATCATCATTATCATCATCATC
>NC_091549.1:4511539-4519039 GCF_042767895.1 Penaeus vannamei
GAGAGAGAGAGATAGAGAGGGAGAGGAGAGGGAGAGAGGGTGAGAGAGAGATTGAGAAGGGGGTGGGAGAAAAAGAGGAAAATAAATAGTCTCTTCCTCCTCTTTCTCCCTTCTAGTTCCCTCTTTTCCTCCTCCTCCTCTTCCCCACTTTCCCCTAATCCTATAGCTCCTTCTCCCACTTTTTCTCCTTTTTCCTTTGCCCTCTCCTGCTCCTCCTATTTTCTCCTTCTCTTCCACCTCCTCAACTTCCTCCCACCTCCACCTCCTCCCATCTTTTCTCCTTCCTCCTTCCTCTTCCTTTACTCCATCCTCCACCTGCATCTCCTTCCACCTCCACTTCATTAATTTTTCCACCTCCACCCTTCTCCCACCTCCACCTCCTCCACCTTTTCCCCTCCTTCCTCCACCCCCACCCTCCCACACCTCTACCTCCTCCATCCACCTCCATCCACCTCCCCTTCCACCATCCTACTCCCATCCACCTCCATCCACCTCCTTCCACCCCCATCCTCCATCCACCTCCATCCACCTCCTTCCACACCCCCATCCTCCATCCACCTCCATCCACCTCCTTCCACCCCCATCCTCCCCATCCACCTCCATCCACCTCCCTTCCACCCCCCATCCTCCATCCACCTCCATCCACCTCCTTCACCCCCCATCCTCCATCCACTCTCCATCCACCTCGCCTTCCACCCCATCCTCCATCCACCTCCATCACCCTCCTTCCACCCCCCATCCTCCATCCACCCCTCCATCCACCTCAGCTTCCACCCCCATCCTCCATCCACCTCCATCCTCCATCCACCTCCATCCACCTCCATCCACCTCCCTTCCACCTCCATTTCATCCACCTCCAACCACCTCCACTTCATCCATTCCTTCCACCTCCACTTCAGTTTTCACCTCACGATCCGACCGCTGATTTCCCCTGTTGAAATCTGCCTGACATTCGCTGATTTCCCCTGTTGAAATCTGCCTGACATTCGCTGATTTCCCCTGTTGAAATCTGCCTGACATTCGCTGATTTCCCCTGTTGAAATCTGCCTGACATTCGCTGATTTCCCCCGTTGAAATTCAGTTGCCTGACATTCGCTGAATTTCCCCTGTTGAAATCTGCTACCTGAGCATTTTGAAATCTGCCTGACATTCGCTGATTTCCCCTGTTGAAATCTGCCTGACATTCGCTGATTTCCCCTGTTGAAATCTGCCTGACATTCGCTGATTTCCCCTGTTGAAATCTGCCTGACATTCGCTGATTTCCCCCTGTTGAAATCTGCCTGACATTCGCTGATTTCCCCCTGTTGAAATCTGCCTGACATTCGCTGATTTCCCCCTGTTGAAATCTGCCTGACACATTCATGATTTCCCCTGTTGGAAATCTGCTCTGAGCATTCGCTGATTTCCCTGTTGGAAATCTGCCTGACATTCCGCTGATTTCCCCCTGTTGAAATCTGCCTGACATTCGCTGATTTCCCTGTTAGAAATCTGCCTGACATTCGCTGATTTCCGTCTGCCTGACATTCGCTGATTTCCTGTTGACCCGCCTGACATTCGCTGATTTCCCCTGTTGAAATCTGCCTGACATTCGCTGATTTCCCCCTGTTGAAATCTGCCTGACATTCGCTGATTTCCCCCTGTTGAAATCTGCCTGACATTCGCTGATTTCCCCTGTTGAAATCTGCCTGACATTCGCTGATTTCCCCCTGTTGAAATCTGCCTGACATTCGCTGATTTCCCCCTGTTGAAATCTGCCTGACATTCGCTGATTTCCCCTGTTGAAATCTGCCTGACGTCTCAACTTGATTTTCCCCTGTTGTTGAAATCACCGCCCGACGTTCCGCTAGTTTCCCCCTGTTGAAATCTGCCTGACATTCGCTGATTTCCCCCGTTGAAATCTGCCTGATATTCGCTGATTTCCCCCTGTTGAAATCTGCCTGACATTCGCTGATTTCCCCTGTTGAAATCTGCCTGACATTCGCTGATTTCCCCTGTTGAAATCTGCCTTGACATTCGCTGCAGTTTCCCCTGTTGAAATCTGCCTGACGTTATCTTGATTTCCCCTGTTGAAATCTGCCTGACATTCCGCTGATTTCCCCCTGTTTGAAATCTGCCCTGACATTCACTGATTTCCCCATTGAAATCTGCCTGGACATTCGCTTGGATTTCCCTGTTGAAATCTGCCTGACATTCATGATTTCCCCATTGAAATCTGCCTGACGTTCATGATTTCCCCTGTTGAAATCTGCCTGACATTCATGATTTCCCCTGTTGAAATCTGCCCTGACGTTCCTTTGTTCCTATTTGAGAATCACACTGACGTCCGCTGATTTCCCCTGTTGAGAATCTGCCTGGCCGTTCAACTGATTTCCCCTGTTGAAATCTGCCTGACATTCGCTGATTTCCCCTGTTGAAATCTGCCTGACATTCGCTGATTTCCCCCTGTTGAAATCTGCCTGACATTCGCTGATTTCCCCCGTTGAAATCTGCCTGACATTCGCTGATTTCCCCTGTTGAAATCTGCCTGACATTCGCTGATTTCCCCTGTTGAAATCTGCCTGACATTCGCTGATTTCCCCTGTTGAAATCTGCCTGACATTCGCTGATTTCCCCTGTTGAAATCTGCCTGACATTCGCTGATATTCCCCCGTTGAAATCTGCCTGACATTCGCTGATTTCCCCCTGTTGAAATCTGCCTGACATTCGCTGATTTCCCCTGTTGAAATCTGCCTGACATTCGCTGATTTCCCCTGTTGAAATCTGCCTGACATTCGCTGATTTCCCCTGTTGAAATCTGCCTGACATTCGCTGATTTCCCCTGTTGAAATCTGCCGCAACATTCAACAGTTTCCCCTGTTAAGAAATCATATGACATTCGCTGATTTCCCCTGTTGAAATCTGCCTGACATTCGCTGATTTCCCCCTGTTGAAATCTGCCTGACATTCGCTGATTTCCCCTGTTGAAATCTGCCTGACATTCGCTGATTTCCCCCTGTTGAAATCTGCCTGACATTCGCTGATTCCCCCCGTTGAAATCTGCCTGACATTCGCTGATTCCCCCCTGTTGAAATCTGCCTGACATTCGCTGATTTCCCCCTGTTGAAATCTGCCTGACATTCGCTGATTTCCCCCTGTTGAAATCTGCCTGACATTCGCTGATTCCCCCGTTGAAATCTGCCTGACATTCGCTGATTTCCCCCGTTGAAATCTGCCTGACATTCGCTGATTCCCCCGTTGAAATCTGCCTGACATTCGCTGATTTCCCCCTGTTGAAATCTGCCTGACATTCGCTGATTTCCCCCTGTTGAAATCTGCCTGACATTCGCTGATTTCCCCCTGTTGAAATCTGCCTGACATTCGCTGATTCCCCCGTTGAAATCTGCCTGACATTCGCTGATTTCCCCTGTTGAAATCTGCCTGACATTCGCTGATTTCCCCTGTTGAAATCTGCCTGACATTCGCTGATTCCCCCGTTGAAATCTGCCTGACATTCGCTGATTTCCCCTGTTGAAATCTGCCTGACATTCGCTGATTTCCCCCTGTTGAAATCTGCCTGACATTCGCTGATTTCCCCTGTTGAAATCTGCCTGACATTCGCTGATTTCCCCCTGTTGAAATCTGCCTGACATTCGCTGATTTCCCCTGTTGAAATCTGCCTGACATTCGCTGATTTCCCCTGTTGAAATCTGCCTGACATTCGCTGATTTCCCCCTGTTGAAATCTGCCTGACATTCGCTGATTTCCCCTGTTGAAATCTGCCTGACATTCGCTGATTTCCCCTGTTGAAATCTGCCTGACATTCGCTGATTTCCCCCTGTTGAAATCTGCCTGACATTCGCTGATTTCCCCTGTTGAAATCTGCCTGACATTCGCTGATTTCCCCCTGTTGAAATCTGCCTGACATTCGCTGATTTCCCCTGTTGAAATCTGCCTGACATTCGCTGATTTCCCCTGTTGAAATCTGCCTGACATTCGCTGATTTCCCCCTGTTGAAATCTGCCTGACATTCGCTGATTTCCCCCTGTTGAAATCTGCCTGACATTCGCTGATTTCCCCCTGTTGAAATCTGCCTGACATTCGCTGATTTCCCCTGTTGAAATCTGCCTGACATTCGCTGATTTCCCCTGTTGAAATCTGCCTGACATTCGCTGATTTCAATCTGCCTGACATTCGCTGATTCCCTGTTGAAATCTGACCGACATTCGCTGATTTCCTCGTTGAAATCTACTCGACATTCGCTGATTTCCCCTGTTGAAATCTGCCTGACATTCGCTGATTTCCCCTGTTGAAATCTGCCTGACCAACTGATCTCCGCTGATTTTTGCCCCTGTTGAAATCTGCCACAGAAAAAATTCGCTGATTTCCCCTGTTGAAATCTGCCTGACATTCCGCTGATTTCCCTGTTGAAATCTGCCTGACATTCGCTGATTTCCCCTGTTGAAATCTGCCTGACATTCGCTGATTTCCCCTGTTGAAATCTGCCTGACATTCGCTGATTTCCCCCTGTTGAAATCTGCCTGACATTTCCCTTCGTCGACCACGCTGTCTCGCGAATCTGTTGTGTGACCTTTCGACGAGCGAGGGTATGTTGGGGGGTTGGGGGTTGGGGATGGGAGGAGTGGGGGGGGAGGGTGGGAAGGAGGGTGGGGTGTGGGGGGTTAGGAAGAAGACCTTCTTCACTGTGAACTTTGGGGTTTTGGGTTTTGCTGTTGGTGTGGGTTATGGTGTTTGAGTGTGTGTGTGTTTTTTCTTCTTCTTTTTTGGGGGGGAGGGGTTGTTTGTTTTTTGTTTTGTGTTTTTGTTGTTTTTTGTTTTTTTTGTTTGTATTTTTTTGTTTTTTTGTTGTTTGTATTTTTTGTTTTGTTGTTTTATCATGTTTGTTTTTGTTTTGTTGTTTTATATTATTTTTTGCTATCTTTCATATTTTGTTGTTGTTCATTAACATTATTCTTGTACTGTGATTGCTACTTTTAATTCGAATCATAATCACAACAGTTATGACTATCATCGCAAACTGAGTCACACAGAACAACACCAACAAAAGCAAATATATTATAGAAAATATATTATAAAAATATACTATATTATGAAAATATATTAAGCAAATATATTATAAAAAGCTATAAAAAAAAAATAATAAAATTGATCGCCCCATGACAATCTGAGAGACGGTCCGCTAATTACGTCACACGCGCCTGTGGTTCACCTGTGGATCTTGAAATCATCGAGATCGGGATGAGATTTATATGATGGGGCGGTGGGGGGGTGGGGGGAGGGTGGGGGTGTGGGGGGAGGAGGGTGGAGGGGTGCAGGGGTGGGGTGGGGGGGAAGGGGAGGTGGAGGGGGGGAGGGATGGGTTTATTGTCCGCACGCGTTTGTGTATCTATGTCTCTGTCTGTCTGTCTGTCGGACTCCTGTTCCTGTCTGTTTATGTATTTCTCTTAATTTTTCTATCTGTCTGTATCTTTCTCTTTCTCTTTCTCTCTCTCTCTCTCTCTCTCTCTCTCTCTCTCTCTCTCTCTCTCTCTATATATATATATATATATATATATATATATATATATATATATATATATATATGTGTGTGTGTGTGTGTGTGTGTGTGTGTGTGTGTGTGTGTGTGTGTGTGTGTGTGTGAGTGTGTGTGTGTTTATATAACCAGACAGACAAACAAATTCGCAAACAGACACCCAGCCAGACATACACACTCACACTGAGAGAAAACAGACAAGATAACCAGAGAGATAATGGTGTCCGAATAAGCCCGGAGTTATTCGCACAATTAATTATAATAATGTTGCAAAGAAGCAAGGTATCTAATCCCATTAAGAGAACGAGAGAGACAACACTTGTTCGTCTTCAAGGCTAGAAAGCTATTTGATTCTCTGCAATTTATCTTTCTTATGATTTTTACTTTTTTTCTCTCTCTCTCTTTTAATTTCTGGGGGAAAACGGGTGAGTTTGGAAGGAAGAGAGAGTGGATGTTATTGTTTTTGTTAGTTGTTGGTTGGTAGTAGTTGTAGGAATAGGAGTAGGAGCTGGTAGTAGTGGTAGTAGTACTTGTAGTAGTTATAGTAGTACTTGTAGTAGTAGTAGTTGTTGTTGTAGTAGTTATAGTAGTACATGGAGTAGTAGTAGTAGTAGTAGTAGTAGTAGAAGGAGTTGTAGTAGTAGTAGTAGTAGCAGATGTTGTTGTATAGTAGGTGTATGAGTAATTGTAGTAGTAGTAATAGTAATAGTAGTAATGATAGTAGTAGTAATAGTAATGGTAGAAATAGTAATAGTGATGTTATTATTATTAGCAGTAGTAGCAATATTAATAGCAATGGTGGTGGTGGTTGTGCTAATGATGGTAGTAATGATAGTAAAAGTAGCAGTAAGAATAATTGTGAGGATCTAGGAAAACGAGGGAGGGAGAAGAAAAGGGAAAATGAGAGAAGAAAAGGAGGAAAAAGAGAAGAGGAAGAGGAAGAGGATTAGAATGAGAAGAAAAATGGAGGACGACGATGAGAAAATTGAGACGAAAAGGAAGAAAGAGAAAAATATACAAAAAAATGGATTAGAAAGAGAAGAGAAAAAAGAAAAGAAAAAGATCGAGGCAGACACAGAGGAAGGAGGAAAAAAGGGAGAACGAATAAAACGTGGTAGAGAAAAAAGAAAGAAAAAAATAGGAGACACAGAAAGAGGAAGAAAGAAGAAAAAGAAAGAAAGCAAAAAAGATGAACAAAAAGACGAAGAACAAGATGAAGAAGAAAAAAGAAAACATGAGGAACAGAAAAGAGGAAGAACAAGAACAAGAAAAAAATAAAAAATGAAGAACAGAAAGAGGAAGACGAAGAAGAAGAATAAGAAAAATAAAGAAAAAATGAGAAACAAAAAGAGGAAGACGAAGAAGAAGAAAAAGAAAAAAAAGAGAAAAAATGAGGAAGAGAAAGAGGAAGACGAAGAATAAAGACAAGAAAGAAAGAACAAGTGAGGAACAGAAAGAGAAAGACGGAGAAGAAGAAAAGAGAAAGAAAAAATGAGGAACAGAAAGAGGAAGGCGAAGAAGCAGAAGAAACAAAAAAATGAGGGACAAAAAGAGGAAGCCGAAGAAGAAGAAAGAAAAATGAGGAAGACAAAGAAGGAGAAGAAGAGGAAGAAAGAAAAATAGGGTAGACGGGGCCACGAGCCGAATTTCCCAGTGCCACAGAGTGCCTGAAGGTGAATGGAAAGCCTTGATTGCGGCGCTGATACGACACGCGCCCACATTCATAGCGGGGGGGAGGGGTGGGGGGTGGGAGGGAGAGTAGAGAGAGAGGGTGGGGTGGGGGTGGAGAGAGAGGGGGCTGAAGGGGTTGGGCCCACATTAATAGCAGGGAGGGAGGGGGAAGGGGGAGAGAGAGAGGGGTGGGGGGGAGAAGAGGGGAGAGAGGGGGTTGAGAGAGATGGGGTGGGGGGTGGAGATGGGCGGGGAGGGAGGGAGAGAGAGAGGGTGGGGTGGGGGTGGAGAAGGGGGAG
>NC_091549.1:4524039-4526539 GCF_042767895.1 Penaeus vannamei
CTGAAATATTACGTAAATTAACAACGATAAAAAAGATTATGTAAATCATTCACATCGCCTTTTGAAACGTAAGATGGCACAACTAGCCATTACAAATAACAAATAGATATTGAGAAAGATGATAATTTCTTGTGCTTTTCCTTCTCTTCTGTATTATTATTTCTTGCGACATTTTTAACCCTTCTCTGTGTGTGTGTCTCTGTTGCCTAAAATTAGTCGTATAGGTAAACTCGCTACCTTTTACATGGTAATTATTATCGTCAACGTACCTGGCTTTCTCTTTCTTGTTTTTTTTTTTTTTTTTTTTTTTCGTGTTGATACGTTTTTTTTGGTATGTTTGTTTTTTTTCTTTCTTTCTTTTTTCTTTTTTCTTTTCCTTCTTGTTTCGTTTCTTTCTATTCTCGTTTTTTTTTCCTTTTTTTCTTTCTCGCTTTTCATAATCATCTTCCCTTCTCCTTTTCCTTCTCTTCTTCTTTTGTCTCCCTCTTCTTCTTCCTCCTTTCTTCTCCCCAACCTTTCCCCTCACACATGCGTCCAACCCCTCTTTCTCATCTTTTCTCATTTCCTCTTTATCTCATCCTCTTTCTCCTTCCCCTTCTGTCACCCACGCCCCCCTCCAATACCGTACCTTCTTTCCCTTTCTTCCGCTATTTCCCCTCAACCCCCAACACCAACCCCTTTTCCCCCTCCCATTCCCCCTTCCACCCTCACCTCCCACCGTAGCCACCCTCCCCATATTCTATCCCCTCCTCCTCCTTCACCTCCTTCTAATCTTCCTTCCCTCCTTCTAATCCTCCTTCTTCTCCTCTCCCACTTCTCCTCCTCCTCCCCACCAACCCAACCACCTCCTCCTCCTCCTCCCCTTCTAATCCTCCTCCACCTCCTCTCCCACCTCCTCCCCCACTTCTCCCCTCCTCCCCACCAACCCAACCACCCCTCCTCCCCCTTCTAATCCTCCTCCTTTCCTTTTCTAATCCTCCTCCTCCTCCTTCCCTCCTTCCTAATCCTCTTCCCTCCCACCTTCCCCTCCTCCTCCTCTTCCCCCTCCTCCTCCCCCCACCCCCAACAACCCAACCACCCAACCACCTCCTAACGCTCCAACGAGCAATTGGGACTCGTATGGTAATTCCGCGGTCGGGAAAGAGGGTCCGGGAGGCGCCTCCGATGAGTGTCGTATTTCAGTGTCTGTCTGTCTGTCTCTCTTTCTCGTTCTCTTTATCTTTCTCTTTCTGTTTCTTTCTTTTTCTTTTTCTCTTTCTCTTTCTCTTTCTCTTTCTCGTTCTCGTTCTCGTTCTCGTTCTCGTTCTCGTTCTCGTTCTCGTTCTCGTTCTCGTTCTCGTTCTCTCTCTCTCTCTCTCTCTCGCTCTCGCTCTCGCTCTCGCTCTCTCTCTCTCTCGCTCGCTCTCTCGCTCTCTCGCTCTCTCGCTCTCTCTCTCGCTCTCTCTCTCTCTCTCTCTCTCTCTCTCTCTCTCTCTCTCTCTCTCTCTCTCTCGCTCTCTCTCGCTCTCTCTCTCTCTCCCGTCATTCGCGAAGGGGGGAGGTCGCCGACTGGCACGGGAGTACGTTTTTTTTTTTTCTTTTTCGATTCTCTTCTTTTTCGTCTTTCTTCTTCTCCTTCTGCTTCTTCTTTTTCGTCTTTCTTCTTCTCCTTCTGCTTCTCCTTCTTTCTCTTCTTCTCCTTCTTCTTCTTCTTCTTCTCCTTTTATTAATAGGAATAGGTAGTGAGTAATGATGATAATGATTATGGTAATAATGATAATGATAACGATTACTATAGTAAAAATGATAATCATAATGATAGTATTAATAGTAGGAAATGATGGTAATAATAATAATCATAATAACAATCATAATAATAATCATAATGATAATAATAACAAAACAAGAACAACAACAATAATAATAATAAAGAAGAAGAAGAGGAAACGCCAAAAAATCACTTCTTTCGCATCATATTCCGGAACACTTCGCTCAACCGGAAAAAGTGGTCGTCTCTTCTCCGTCTTCGTTATCTTCGTCGTTGTGTTTACGTCTTCGTCTTCGTCTTCGTCTTCGTCTTTTGCTGTCGTGTTTACGTTGTCGTTTCCGTCTTCGTTATCGCTGTATGCTCTGTGAGGATTGGATAAAATTGTTTTTTTTTTCGTGTCTCGAGCTAGTTCTCTGTGTATGCATCTATTTTTGCCTCTGTCGATGATTCTCTCTCTCTCTCTCTCTTGGTCTTGCTATCGCTCTCTCTCTTTCTCTTGGTCTCGCTCTCTCTCTCTCTCTCTCGTTCTCGGTCTCGCTCTCTCTCTCTCTCTCTCTCTCTCTCTCTCTCTCTCTCTCTCTCTCTCTCTCTCTCTCTCTCTCTCTCTCTCTCTCTCTCTCTCTCTTCTCTCTCTCATTTCTCTCTCTCTCATTCTCTCTCTCTTTCTCTCCTCTCTCTCTCTCTCTCTCTCTCTCTCTCTCTCTCTCTCTCTCTCTCTCTCTCTCTCTCTCTCTCTCTCTCTCTCTCTCTCTC